>NC_140282.1:16612667-16765167 GCF_964030765.1 Micromesistius poutassou
TGGCCCATGGCTTCAGTCAGTCGGTGTGTTGTTTATTTTTTGCATGCACAGAGGACAGTTCTGTTCTCTCATAGCGGGGTCTGAGTTAAATAGGCAGGTAGGGGTGGGCGTGTTCTGTGGCTTCAAAAGCCCGCCCCCTGACGTTGCAGCCCTACCGTATGTGCTTGGTGCTGCTCCCTTGTGACTATGTGAGAATATTACCTCTTAACTATTAAATGTGCTCGGTGCTGCTTTCTGTGGCTATGTGAGAATATTACCTCTTAACTATTGAATGTGCTCGGTGCTGCTCCCTGTGGCTGTGGGAGGGTATTATGGCTGAAATATGTCACAGTACTATCACTATTGAATATGGTTATGTCATCTCCAGTTTGCTGGTAGAGATGATTGTTGATCATTTCAAGTGCTTCATTATTGCGCAATTTCTCAATGTCAATACCTCTCCTGCCTACCTCCATTTTCAACAAGAGAAGATGTTTGCACATGTTACCCATTCGGAGTGTAACAAGTTGACATTGTACACCTGGTTGGTTGAAGGTGGCACAAGTCCTCCTATCATGATGAATGAAAGCGGAGACAAAAAGATATGAAATGCAAGCGAAAGCCCAACTGGTCCCAGAACCAATTGCTACTGCTGGCCCAGTTTGTGCTGGAGAGGAGGGGGATAATATTTGGGGATTTATATTTTATATTTATATGTGTGCTCTAACATACATGGAGGTAACCAGAAAACAATAATAAACATGGATTCAACAAATAAAAATCGACAAAGAGCCAATACAATCCGTGTATGGTTCGTTCTTTGAACATTGCGATTTAAAACCAAATCCGAAAAAACAATTAAGTCATTTTTTCTGATTTGGTTTCAAATCTGAATATTCAAATAACGAACCATACACAGATTCAATACGTTGTTTTTTACGCATAGGCCTAAGCGTAATATGCGTAATCACTTACGTGTTATATTTTAACTGTGCTCCTGGTTGTTGATTGAGATAGGGTGTCAAGAGCCACGTCTTGCGGGGATAGCCACTATCCCCGCACATGGTGCCTCTCAAAAAGCTGCCTCAGACCGCGTCCTCATCTGTTGACGGCGAATGATTTTGCCAATTTCAGGTTCTTTGTGAATAGGTGTTAGTTAGTGATTCCTCTTGAGGACAAGCTCTCCTAGACTTAAGTGCTGCTTTTAGGCCTAAAATAGGAGTCCTAAATTCAAGTATGACAGACATTATTTTTAGGAGTTACTCATGACCTACTTTTAGCCTAAAGATTCTTTGTGAATACGGCCCCTGATGACCGGAACCCTGGGATTTATATATTTTTTAACATAACCAATTTACAAACTTCACCCATTAAAAAGAGATCATTTTACACCATTAAGTATGTAGTAAAAAGTATGATTTATTACAACCAGACCTAAAACTAGCTGGCTTAAGTGGGATCAGGATAATTACGTAATTTCCAAACGTAACATCTTTATTCATCAAGAGCATCAAACTCATCGAATCACATTCAAGACGCAAAGACCTGCAGAAAGGCAGAGAGAAAAAATGACCATCAGACAAATCCTGTGAGAGTACCACATCCAAGCTTTTTGAGAGAACGCTCTTTATAAAAGTCCTGTGTTGGTGTTGTAGGAGGACCAGCGGGTGGAGATCTGAACCACGGGGTTTCCTGAGAGCTTCAGGCCTCTTCCAGCTCCACCAGCACTCCATCACAGTCCTTTGGGTGGAGGAAGATCACAGGTTTGCCGTGGGCGCCGATCTGCGGCGTGGCTGAAAGGGTTCTGATGTTCTTGACCCTCAGGTCTGCTATTGCCGCATTTATGTCTTCGACCTGCAACAACAGAGATGGAATTAAAACAATGATTTAGTAGAGTACTGGAACAGGAACTTTGCAATACATTACGATCATTTCTATAATTTTGACTGTACAGTCAAGTCCGCACATGAACCACCAGGTTCAAGGAAAGCTTCTTCCCTCAAACCACAAGATTATTGAACTCTTGACTGTGATCCCCCCACCCCCCACCCCAAACATGCGAAAAATTACTTAACTCAGGGGCAGATTAAGAAAATGGGCTTTAAAGTCTGTGTTGCAGGGTTAATTTTTTTTTCGTTTGTGCAATTTGCTTGTTGGTAATAAACATTTAAACGGTTATCCATTGTATTTAATGTTGCTGGGTATCACAAAACAGAATTTAATATGAAAAAGAAGGTACGATTTTAGCGGTTTGCAATTGATTCTCATTTCCCCCACAACAACTGAAGCCCCATTGAGACCCTTGAGAGTAGAGACTAGTAAGAGTGTTCTAGATAGATAGATAGATAGATAGATAGATAGATAGATAGATAGATAGATAGAATTGTGTATTGTTTTTTTTGTAAATTATTTGCCGAGGGATCATCTGCTTTCGCTCATTCTGGTTATTCCGATTCGAAGCATTCTGTTGCCCGGGTGGAGATCCATGAAGCAGGCCAGCCACACCGAAATGCCACGCTCACTTGGCTTGCGCGCACACAGGTGCGTGGGATAGATGTGGGGCTGTTGGATCAGTTCAGAGATGAGGCTAGTTACTGGCGAGCAGTGACGGACTGGACGGTCTGGCATTTGGGCAGATGCCAGAAGGGCCGCGGCCTCTCGTGGGCCAATCACGGAGCGGCATGCTTGTCGGGGTCACGACAGCAGCCCCACATTGTCCGTCACTGAGTGAACGTGCCGAGGGTTTGTGTGCATGTCATGTGCGTCAGAGCGACATAGGGGCCTCCTCCTGGTAAATAGGCCCAGGCCTCAAAATGTCTTAATCCGGACCTGCTTATACTGCACTTTGTATGTGTATTAAATGCACAAATATATTAACTATTTACAATATATATATATATATATATATATATTACTCTTGTTATTTTTACTTAATTGTATTTTATTGTATTATTTACTTAGTATCTGCACTGTCAAGGAGAGCTTCGAAAACTTGAGCTTCGAAAACTCTAGTAATTGCCAGCAATTACTGCTTACTGCATGTTTGTTGTGCATTTGACTTGGACTTGACTTAAAATTTTCTTTTTTTTTTCTTTTTACTGGGCTGTGCTTTCTGTTGTGACACTATTTTCCCGTCTAGGATTAATCAAGTACATCTTATCTTAAATATTAGGCTATACATTATGCTAGGTCTGACAAAGATTATCTGGAGAATGTATTTAGTAAATGAATGTATTAAAATATCTGACGCTGTCTGTAGCAGCCAAGATCACTTACCTCGATGCAGATGTGGTGCAATCCCCCCGACTTGTTTTTCTGTAGGAAGCCCGAAATCGGGCTCTTATCCCCCAGAGGATGGAGGAGTTCAAGCTTTGTGTTTCCGAGCTCCACGAAAACCGTGTAGACCCCGTGCTCTGGCAAGGGCTGCTTGTCACTGACCGTCGCACCCAGGACGTCCCGGTACAGCGACATAGCCTTCTCTATGTCTGGGACGGCAATGGCGATGTGGTTCAGCCTTCCCAACTTCCAAAGGTAGCCGGGAACCCTCGAGCGACGAGATGCCGAGATTGATAGCGGCCTGCAGGGCAGAGTGTGTCTGGCCCACCGCGACAGACCTGCAGAATCAACAACAAACAAAACCACACGGAATTCCAATTGAGTGGGTTCATAAGTATCATGGCGGAACGCCATTCGATTTTAAAGAAAGAATTGGATTCAAATGGTACTTCCTGCGGTGGATTGAATGCAGGACACCGGTTGAATGACATGCACAACAACATTGACTGGTCAAAACTATCCGTGAAACTAATGTTTCAAAGCATGGTTTACCATAAACGTCCATCTCCAATTTCGAATAGATAAACGCGTTCTATATGTGTGTGTGTGTGTGTGTGTGTGTGTGTGTGTGTGTGTGTGTGTGTGTGTGTGTGTGTGTGTGTGTTCATGACAATTACATGAACGGTTTGACTACCTGCGACCTTCAACACGATCGACGCCATATTTCAGTTGCTATTGCCCACTGGCGCTGACCAGCCGTGGAGCCGTGGACCGGTCGACTGCTCCACACAGGAGCTGTGTTCGGAATCGTTCCCTATCACGGATATGGTGCACTGTATAGGGTGCTCGCCATATGGTAGTCAGTGGTAATGGTGTGTTGCTCCAGATGCTCTCGATGCCTCGGACGCCAGCCTTCCGAGTTTTGTGACGTAATCTCCGGTCTCGTCGTTCCCGTTCGTCGTTGTGATCGTGTCATGTCATTGGTTACAGTCATTGTTATTGTTAGCTACATTAGCCTCTTTAGCAAACCAGCTCGAAAACGGACAACAAACAACTTTATACATTATACTGCACGCACAGCAAGACCGTTCAATGCATACATTGGTGACCGGAATAAATTAGCCACGTAATCAAGTGTGTAAGAGCATATTAAATCAACATTAAAATGACCAACGTGGTACAAATACAAAGAAAATAAATCTTCTCACGGGCGCAGCCATTTTTTGTTGAGAGCGACCAAAAGGGGGCGTGTCTCCGAGAAATGCCGCAAGAAAGCTGGGAGATTTCCCCACTTTGACCGGAAGGCTGGTGGTGTCCGAGGCATCCGGAACACACCATTCATTTCATCCACTATATTATTAACTTAATAATTATTATTATTATAAATAAATATAACTATTAATATTAATATTATTATTAACGGCTGTTGAGAATCACGTGATTTTTGGGGAGGGGGTTTGAGCCCGTCCGCCATGATGGCGTCCACGGCTATCGGTTGCCAGGGGCAACGTTGTCAGAGCGGCATAGAGACAGATGAGGAGATACGCAACATTAGAGACGCAGGAGACATTACGAGATAGAAATAAAGAAATAAATGGAGAAGAATAAGGCGAAGGAAAATGGTCCTAGTGAAAATGCAGAGAACACACTCTCATCGACGAAAATCGGATAAATAAAAGATTATCCTGTCTGCCGTAGTGTTGCAAGATAGACTCTCATCAACCCCAAGAGCACCCGGTCGCAAAATCGGGGTTATCCGACGTGATATTTTTCGGAATGTTGAGTGAAGGGCAATGTCCACCAGAACCGTCACGGAAGCGGCACGGCAATAAAAACGTTCGCCGAAGACATTAGAAATCATTATAGTCAATGTAGGCTATTCCACTGGATACGGCACGGCACGGCACGGCACGGAACCAAACCGGTGTCGTGCCAGAAGTTGATTTTTGCCAGAAACTGATTTCCGGTCCGCTGATTTTTACATTGTAATGGCCCTTTACACATTATTCAAGCACTGGTTGACATCAAATCTTGTCAGTATTACTTTGCTGAGTGATATCAAGCCATTTTGAGGCAGAAACACAACTTTAACAGACCGTGCGCGCTCCCGCGGACCGGAAATCAGTTTCTGGCAAAAATCAACTTCTGGCACGACACCGGCACTACTTTTTTTTTTTTTTTAAGTTGCCGGTTCGCAGCCGTGTCTCAGAACACTTGTACAGCCATTCAGTTTATGATCTTTATTCATTAATTGAACTGACGCGGATATTCTCTGATATTATGTAAGCATAAGCACCGCGGAAACCACTGCTGTCAAAAGACGCTGATCCATTTTCACTGTTGACGCGAGTCGCTCTAGTTCTACCTCCACGGCCCTGCAGCGGGCAATTATCGGACAAGAGTGTCCCGTAGTGTGTGGTGTTCCGTCTTGTGTTCGAATCTCATGTATTTGTATTTACGATCGGAGAGCAACAAATCGGCTGATATTCTCTTTATGTGTGTGGTGTACATCCGACTCAAAAATCGCATAAGATTTAAAAAAAATCGTGTAGTGTGGGGCAGCCTTTATGGAAAGGAGGCATAAAGGTTAGGAGATTTCACAATCCGTAGAGGCCCCATGTCTGGAACCTTATCGGAACGCAGTTCCTGGGGAACCTTTTTGCGTGTAACACACACGTGTCCCCATGTGAGCAGGAACATGGCTGCTGCTCCAGACGTGTTGGGTCTGCTGGGGGACTGTATAAACAAACTAAACGATGGCACAGCACACCCAGATAAGTTTCTAAGGTAAGGTACAGTCTACGTTTGGCAAGAATAGAAAAACGCTGCTTATTTTAGACCTAGTTTTACAAAAAACAAACGTGTTGAGGCTGCTAGTGAGCTATGGCTAGCTAACTAGCTGGTTTTTAACGGTTGCAGAAATCGCACCCGTTGATATTCTATATTATCTTATTAATGTTTATGATCAAAGTCAAAATAGTTAATTTCATGTAAGTTTCCATTGGCAGCTGTAAAGAGAAGTTGCGACAGCATGTGCGTACACTGCTGCTGACGTCAACAATCCACCATTGAAATCCAAACACTAAAACAAGACCGTTTTCTCTTTGCAGTCTTCAAGATGGTGTGGCAGCAGACTTCACGTCGCTAGCCAAGATCCTGTATGATTTCAACAAGACAAACGAGTCTGCCGACTGTAAAGGCAGCCCGCTTGTCGAGCTGGTGGTTGACAGCTTTGACGAGGAGCAGATTTGGCAGGAGCTGGAGCTCCAGAACACCATTGTGTTAACGCACTTTGAGAATAAAATTCACAAAGCTGCTGAAGATGACACGTTAACTCTTATCGAGGAGATAGAGGAGGGTGCAGAAGACCGAAAGGAAGATGCAGCAGCAGAGGAGTTGGAGGAGGATGATGAAGATGAGGAGGAAGCAGAAGAGATAGCTGCAAAGAGGCTACGAAAGAAAACTGTGAAGCGCCAAGACTCAGACTTGGAGGAGGACTCTGACCTTGATTTCAACACAGATGAATATGAGAAGCAGGAGCAGAAAAAGAAACTGGCAGTGGTGGCGAGGAAAAGATTTCCTCAACAGCTGTCCGAGGTAGACGACAGATTCTTCAAGTTGTCGGAGATGGAGTCTTTCCTTGACGACATGGATAAACAAGAGGGCAAGGAGAAAGAGGATGGCATAGACTATTTCCAAGACTTGGCCTCTGACAACGAAGGAGAAACTTTCAACCTTGAGAAACCACTCTCTGCAAAGAAACAAACCAAAAAAAGTTCTGTATGTATCTGGGGTCCTTTGTCAATCATTCACCATTTCGCGTACAATTTTGACTGTCTCATTGTAATTAGTAAATTTATTGTTTTCCATTTTGTACCATAAAAATAAAGATGACACAAGTACAAGTAATATATGTTCCTTGCTTCCTACTTAGTAAAGTATTGTCTCCTTTTGCTTCCAGCTAAAGAGCTCCAGAAACCTCAAGTATAAAGACTTCTTTGATCCTGTGGATGGAGAGGCACCTGGCACAGGAGACCACCATGTCGATAGCATGGATGAGTTGCAGGAGGACAATGAAGATGACGTTCAAGAAGAGGGGTCAGATGAGGAAGAGAATGACTCTGAGTAAGTGATCTGAAAATGTATTTGACTAAAGCTATCTATAATACCAAAGCTATTCTGTATGTTACCAGGTCCATGAATGTATGGATGGTTAATGTAATTGTATCTTTCCTAACATCTCCACTGTGCTAGCCAGTGTGTGTTGAGGTTCTGTTCTGTTTTGTTCTGGTTATGCACTGTCAACCGTGCACATCACCCAGGTTGGTGCTACAGACTGGTGGTGATACCACGTACAAATATGAGTATTTAATGATACAAATGTTTCCAGTGAGCCAGCTAGTGAACTCACTGTTTCAGTGGGAATTCGAAAATTAAGAGATTGAAAGAAATGTATTTTTGGTGAGTTCTAGGAAAGGGGGTGTGTTATCGCTATGGTAATAGCCCATGCCAACTTTGTGATACTTTTTTAGTACTGTTCTTGGGTAAGCGTTGTAATGAGTGATTTTGTCTATGAATGCGACACCCATCGTAGCGATATACTATAGGTGTCCGGGAATCCTAACCCTCGGACGTGGGTATTAAATAAATAGTTGCTCAGACAGAGCTTCACCACCCGCACACACCATAGCGATATACAAAACGTTTCTGAAAAGCTTGACTTTCTCTCAGACGCAGAAGGCAACTGCCGTCCACCCTTGCTCCCGACATTGGAGTGCCTCAGAAAAGGCACTCAGGCGTGACAAAAACAATGCCACCTGCGTTCGCAGCAGAGTGCAACGTTGTTTTGTGGAGAATGGCAAATGCATAGGATTTGACCCCCTTTTTCTTTTAATTGGGGACTTATTTTAGTTAGGACGATAAAATGGCATAGATTACTATGTTTAAAAAAAACAAAACATTTTTGGGTTCACTGGCTCTTTATGCTACGTTGCATTAAGTGGTATCTGGTTCTACTTGTACAGGAGCACAGTATCGGGTCCGAGTACTGGTATAGGTGCATCCCTATTCACTATGTCGTCCGTACATGGAATGGTAGCACTTCATAAATTCCCTAAATCCACGTAATTCATTGATTATGTATCTAGGGATGCAGAGGAGAGCCAGTCCACAGAGGGTCATAAAAAAGTGACCTTTAATCTTTCTGAGGAAGAGCAGAGCGAAGGAGAAGACATCGCCGACATCTTTGGCGGGAAGTCAATCTTGGAAAAAGAGGAGCCCAAGTCTTCGTTTGAGAAACGTCAGCAAAAGGTAAGGAGAGTTGGGTGTGTTTTACCCTTTTGATCTATGAAAACATGACATCATGAAACACACATGTCTTCTTGTATCAGATATATTCAGTTGACATAAATATGGTCCGGTGGTCAGTATTATTGTTTGGTACATTACATACTGAGAAGCAACATTAGTTGGCTGGCAGGGCCTCAGCAAAAGGGATAGGATTCTTCAAAATACATTGTTTCAAATATGTATTTGCTCTCCTAGATGGCTGAGAAGATCTCTGAGTTGGAGAAGGTGGCATTGTCAGACAAACCTTGGCAGCTGGCAGGCGAGGCCACGGCTCAGACCCGCCCAGAGAACAGCATTCTGACAGAAAATGTAGACTTCGACCAAACTTCCAGGAGGGGTAGGTCCACACTTGCAGGATTTCAAACAAAGGAGGGGACCCACATTGTTTTTTTTAAAACCGATAAATGCATGCAATGTCTGTTTTGTTTGTGTTTTAATTTCTATGCATGTTTGAATAACATCGAGACACTTTAATTGTCTTTATTTGGACATGTTAATGAGAACGTATTGTATTTTTACTGCACACCATATTTATTGGGACCTGGGCCAAAATAAAAAGTCTCCCCCCCCCCACAAGTGGGTCATGGCATGAACCGGGTCAAAGAATACAAGCTGCTTGATTTCACTGGGCTGTTCATGGTCATCCTACACTGGTGGTCCTGTTACTTGTGGGGAGTTTAATTTTAAATGTTCCCGTCCTTTAGCTCCTGCTATCACAGAGGAGACCACACTGCAGCTGGAGGACATCATCAAACAGAGGATAAAAGATCAGGTGAGAACTACTGAGATCATATTTACATTGTGTGTCGTTCAGCAGTCACAGCTTTTATCGAAAGGGACTTACAAGTAGAGCTGGGCAATTAATTGTTTTTCTTTGAGATGAATTCGAATTCATGGCTTAGGACGATGTTTAAAAATAAAAATAGTTTTGAATCTGGAAATTACGGTAGCGCGCGGCTTTTCGATCACATATTGAATAATGCCACTGTGTGTGTGAATGCTGAAGCTTCGTCTGAGCAGCAATTTATTTAAATACCCGTGTCCGCGGGTAAGGCTTTCCGGGAAAAAATATAGTATACCACAGTGTGTGTGGCTGGTGAAGCTCCGTCCGAGCAGCGAATTATTTAATGTCTGCGTCCGACTGAGAGTTAGGCTTCCTTTTTTTGCCGTAGGTCGTAATCATTTATTATTGTAACAAATTGTAATAATGCTCCTGATGGAATTCGTCTTCTCAGGTGTTTGACGATGTTGTGAGGAAGGAGAAGCCCAAGGAGGAGGCGTTCCGATACAAGAAGAGGTTGACTCTTGACCACGAGAAGAGCAAGCTGAGCCTGGCGCAGATCTACGAACAAGAGTTCATCAAGCAGACGCAGGTGGTTCCCTCAACCCCTTATTTGTCCAGAAATGGCAGATGATGATGAATGAATATCATTTAGCATTTTTAGAGGGCTTTTCAGAGTACCCAAAGTGTGTGTGTGTGTGTGTGTGTGTGTGTGTGTGTGTGTGTGTGTGTGTGTGTGTGTGTGTGTGTGTGTGTGTGTGTGTGTGTGTGTGTGTGTGTGTGTGTGTGTGTGTGTGTGTGTGTGTGTGTGTGTGTGTCAGTTTTTAAGTCTAAATTAATAAAATATGCAGTTATGCCCACAAAATTATAAATATGAAGTTTGAAATGAAAGTCCAGTGTGTGTGACATAGACAATGTCAATTAGAATAATCTGGGGTCTTTGCAAATAAATACTTTAACAAATATTCCATTTCACTGCCATGTCCCTTTTTTTCCCCATGCCTCGTAGCATAATTTTTAATTGACGCCTTTGTTGTTTTCTGTTTTCAGAAAAATACCGTGGTGGAGGAAAACCCAGCCAATGTAGAAATTAAAAAGATGATGGACACGCTCTTCCTGAAACTGGACGCCCTCTCCAACTTCCACTTCACTCCTAAACCTGTGAGTATGACAGTTTCCCACAAAACAATGTTTAGCAGAGGGGGGCATGCTTCGAGAATGGAGGCAAGCAGTAGTGTAGCGCTTGACCCTAAAATTGTATTAGTTGAATCATTGTAATGAGTCAACTCAAACTCTATAAAAAAAAAAAAATAAAAAAAAAATATATATATATATATATATATATATATATAAATAATTTGCATTATAATAACCAAATCAAAGGATGCTTATTTTGCCAAGGTTTAAGAGCTGGAAAGAGTGCAGAGGTTTTGAAATTAAACACCCCCAACCCATCTCTCATTAAGTTTCACTGCCATTGAAAAGTTGTCCACCACAGCTTGGTGGGGCTTAGCTACATGTAATTGACAGATGGATTCCCCAAACCAAATCCAAGATGGCCTGATTGGTGTGAAATTTGGGGGGCGATTACGGGCTGGCGGAGTTACATTTAAAAATCGGAAAAGCGGAATCAATTTGTGGCGCTCGTCTGTGGCGCAGCGCCACACATTGGCCTATGTGTGGGAAACACTGCACTTAATTAGTATTCAACCATTTTACATTTTTAAATGGTGCGCATTTTTACATTGTTTACATTTTTCTCCAATTAAAATGTAAACTTCAGAACTATGTTCAAATGTTTTCACTTGATTTTAAACTATTCCTTTGCACAAACGTAATCACTTTAGCTATTTGTTTAACTCTTACTTTATTTGTTTCCAACCATTTAACTTTTTTTAAAAGGTGTGCATGTTTACGTTGTTTACTTATGAACCCTGTTCAAATCTTTTCACTTGATTTAAGCTATTCAACATTTCTTTACACCTTGAATTATGTGGCTTTATTAAAACATATTTTCAACCACATTTTGCACTACAGCACTCAACGCATTTTCTGCAGGAAATGCATTTTCTAGTTATTGTTAACATTCCTGTCAGAAAATAAATCAACGATGCATCAATGAATGTAGTTGTAGTGAAGCCCAAAGATCTTTCAGGCCTCTGGTGTTAATGAGACGCCAAACCCACGCTTCATTCACTTCCTATTTTCTCCCAGGCCGTTCCAGAGATCAAGGTGGTGTCCAACCTCCCCTCCGTCTCCATGGAGGAGGTCGCGCCCGTCGGTGTTAGCGACGCTACACTCCTCGCTCCAGAGGAAGTCAAGGTAGGTTGCTCCCTAGCTTGGTCAGTGTTTCCAAACCTATGGGTCATATGCATATGGAGTTACGGGACATAGTTGTAAGCTGTAGATATTTGATGAAGCACTCTTGATTCAGAAGATTATTTAAAAAGTTTGAGGGCAGGCCAGGGGGCTCTGCACAGTAGGCAATAGACCTAGTAGCGATCCCAGTTTGATTCCCACCAGTGGTCCTATGCTACTATTCATCCTCTTCTTCAACTTACTGTCCTTTCTCTATCAACTCTCCAGTCCATAAAGGCACAAAAAGCCCCTAAAAAAGAAAGGATTAAGAGGTCTCATAAAGGAGGTCTTACTGGGAAGCACTAGTGCTATGCGACACTCAATGAAAATGACCTGCTCCTTTGACCTCAGGAGAAGAACAAAGCAGGAGATGTGCTGGGAGACTTGGAGAAGACGACGACTGACAAGAAACGGCAGAGACGTAAGATGAAGAAGGTGAAGCAGGTGAGGATCAAGGAGAAGGAGAGACGACAGAAACTGAAAGACGCCAGCGGCATCGAGGGGAACAAGAAGCTGTCCAAGACCCAGGTGGCAGACAAGCTTAAGAAGATCACCATGGGTGGGAAAGCAACCATACTCAAGGTCAGTGTGTGTGTGTGTGTGTGTGTTATGTTTAGTCCACTGGCAGTGTATGGCAAGAGAGCTAAATGTTACTGTTGTGTGTTCCAGGACGAGGGGAAGGACAAGGCGTTGCGATCCTCCCAGGCTTTCTTCTCGCAGTTGCAGGACCAGGTGAAGAGTCAGATCAAAGACTCCAAGGGACAGACAGCCAAGAAGAAGAAGAAACAACTGTCTGCCAGCAAACTCAAGTTGTGAAGAGCAGATGGAGAGCATATCTCACTTTATACATTTGTTTAACGAAAATATTTTACCTAGTCACTGATTGTTTATGGATTCTTAAGAATAATTAAATGCTTTGTTTTGTTCTTCGGTTTTAAAGTTCTTTATTTAATTTACAAGATATTGGATATTCAGATATTCACGCTCTGCATTACAGCGATGACGGGATCATACGTCCGTTCCTTCTAGCGGAGGCGTGGGGGGCAGTTGTTGTTTGGTCAATTAAAGTTCACGCAATTAAAGTACCCTTACCGAAACAATTGCCTAACAAAAATGCAACTAAACCGGAGACATCTTACGTTTCAAAATATTCCCAATGGGTTAAGATCGCCCTTTTGAATTCTTCTACAACAGTACCGGTACTGGCGTGTTCGAGGTGCCTCGCACACCACCCGCACGAGTTGCAAAGTGGGAAATCTCCCAGCTTTCTTTTTCACCGAGGCCCGCCCCCTTTTGGTCGGTCCCACTTGGGATTCTGAGAGTCCACCGAGTTCAGTGAGGTTGATCATACAACTCACAAATGGCTGCGCCAGTAAAGAGATGTATTTTCTTTGTATTTGTACCACGTTGGTAATTTTAATGTTGATTTTAAAAGCTCTTACACACTTGATTACATTGCTGCTTTAATCCAGTCACCAATTTATGCATTGCATGGTACATTGCTACGTCTCCCTCTGATACACACATGAGGGTTTCCATCAATTGACTACTATCTGGTTAACCATACTATAGTTTTATTGGGGAGCAGAGCAGTTCTCAGTCCTGAGACCCGTCCACTGTATAAGAAGTTCTTGCTTTTTGCCAATGCATGACTTCTCCTTGCAGAGCTCTTGGAGGGACGCAAAGCGAACTCCCATCTGAGGCCTTGTATGATTGCGTGTTGGGCCTTGGATTATTGTATGTTTATTGTTTGTTGTATGATTGATGTATGTTATTGTACCTTTATTACTTAATTAAATTAGCCTAATTGTTATAATTTTTTATTCATACTCAGTTTTGACAAACTATTGACGTGGGCCAAATTCCCACCAGTGGTCATTGGTTACATGTGAATTATTTTTCTCTCATGTCAGAGGTTTTACAATTTACGTTTGTACCACCCCATCTTCCAGGATTTTGCCTTCAAAAAAAATAAGTCTATGTTCTTAACTAACCCAACGTTACTGACTAAAGGGAAAAACGTTTAGAACAAAGGTCTCTGTCATTGCAACCTTTATCACGGACCAAGAGAAGATGTCGATTTTTCAGTGAGTTTCACAGTGTTTTACTGTGCTGCATATATTTATTTCAAATCAAATATTTATTTTGAGTACCCCCTAGAGCCATCCAGGTACCCCCGGTGGTACTAGTAGGCCTACTTACCCCACTTTGACAACCGCTGGTCTACAGCATCAGAGACAACCAGGCTAACACAGAGCATAAACGAACTAACTAACTTAACTAACACAAGCAACCACTTTACACAATTTAAAACAGTAAATGCCACCATATTCAGGTGGTTGCAATCTCACTGCTAGTTGCAGCTTAATTCTACACACGCGATCTTTAAGATCTCGATTATTAATCATGACACATTGGCATCGTTTCAGATCGCCTGCATTTGAGTGCATGCATAGACCTCTGAAGTCCCGCCTCCGAGGCTCCCGGTTCCCTCGGTCAAATGTCTATGGGAAATAACATGGGGTTTTTGAATTATCGTACATAACAAACTCTGTAGGTGGCGGAGAAGTAAAAGCTGCGTCACGTTTTCAACTACAACAGTTTTCATCCAGTTTCAACTGGGTTTTGGGATTTTTGGTGCCGTTAAAGTAGCATTAATAATCGTTTACTTCTTTAACGGCACCGACAATCCAAAAACACAGTCGAAACTAGATGGAACATGTGTGTAGTTCAAAACTACACACATTACTTTACATTAATTTACATTCACATTACGAGTACTCCTCATTCTCTAACAACTCTAACTAAATTCTAACAATTAAAAAAAAAAACGTTAATACATTTTTCGAGCAGGTATTATGGCGTCTTCTTTCTTGGTATTTAATAGAGCGGGTTAACAGACCATTTTCTTTGCTTCGAGGAGGTCTGGTGGTCTCCGTATATAATAAATAAATAAATACATATAAATATGTATGTCAATGGTCAGATACAGATCTTGTTATAACGATAATAGACATTGACTCGGAGGCGGGACTTATTCTTCAGAGGTCTATTTTAGGCATTCTCTGGCATCTCTGAGTGACTGTACATACCCAGTGGTTATAGTAGTACCTAAAAACCATCGAGTTCTATTTAGTTCTTTCAGAAACAGCTCACTCATTCGAACTCGAATGATTGTTTATCTAAATATATATTCAAATATATAATTATTTAACCGTGGTACCAAGTGGTGTCGAGGACTGCCATCTGCTGCTCATGTCACCACGGTGCGCCCGGGGAAACCCCCTCTCCGGTGACGCACATTAGATCGCCAACGCGGAAGGAGAAGGTGAACCACCCAACGCAAACAAACAATTCTCGCTCAAATTTTGCTCAATCCTGATCAATACAGGTACTGTCCTAGTCGATACTTGAACACGCTTTTGTTTGATTTAAGTGTTCTCTATGTTGTTTATCCGTATTGGGTGTTTATTCATTTGTTTATTTAGTTAGCTAACACATGCTAGGGAAATTGTAATAGCTCCTTAACTAAACGGAATTGGAGAAGACAGCAGAGACTTAAATGGTTTGTTAGAATCCTTGACCCCATCCCAACAGCTGTCCATTGTCATTTTAGTTTAGGAAGACGTTTCTCTTCTCAAGTCCCCGTCTTGGGACATTTGTTTTTGTTTCGTGTTTCTGGTGGTACGGTCACGATCACATGATGACACCGGTCATCAGTATCTGTGGGTATCCTCTCTGTTAACGCACAGATCTCAGACATGCTGGGAGGAGGATTTAAAGCCGAGAGACTTAAAGTCAACCTGCGGCTTGTCATCAACCGACTCAAGCTCCTGGAGAAAAAGAAAAGTGAGTGATTTAGTTAAATCCAATACTCTTGCTACACTTTAAAGATCGTCGCATAGTTCATGTGTTGCACTCCCGGCAACACTTTCCTCTTTTACTCGTACAGCACTTTAAGCTGCTGTATAAATAAGGGTATTATTTTTTTTTTTTCCAACACAGCCGAGCTTGCCCAAAAAGCCAGGAAGGAGATCGCCGATTATCTGTCGGGGGGCAAGGATGAACGTGCACGTATCCGCGTCGAACACATCATCCGGGAGGACTACCTGGTGGAGGCCATGGAGATCCTGGAGCTGCACTGTGACCTGCTGCTCGCACGCTTCGGCCTCATCCAGTCTATGAAGTAAGTAGCGCAGTGTGCTTCCTGCTTAATTGCCAGATGTTTTCCTGGATCACCAACGTATCCTAACGGGACGTGTGTAAGACCAGACGTTGTCACTATAAATGTATTTCACACTACTACCTATGGACGCAAATTACGGCGCCATCACCTGATACACAGCGGTGTGTCACCATTGGGGAGCATATGTCACTGAACAAGAGCATGTGCATTACTCATGCATGAGTAATGCACATATGAGAGAGAGAGAGAGAGAGATTGCTCAAGGTTTGTGTGTGTTCTACCAGGGAGCTGGACCCCGGTCTTCAGGAGTCTGTGTCTACCCTCATCTGGGCCGCTCCACGACTCCAGTCAGAGGTGGCCGAACTCAAAATTGTAAGTTCCTTATCATAACGAAGAATTACCACTTTAAAGCATATCCAGTATTTCTGTAAAGAGTGCTAGCACTGTTGTTGTCTCGACAACTGCACTAATTCATGTTGTCATGACCACCACAACACTCATGGCCAGCAGATGATTACGTCATGTGTTATGAAAACCAGGCACTCCTCTCTCTCTCTCTCTCCAGGTGTCTGATCAGCTGTGTGCCAAATACAGCAAGGAGTATGGCAAGCTGTGCAGGACAAACCAGATCGGCACTGTCAACGACCGGGTAGACAATTCAAACTATTCCTGTACCGTGTGCCTTGGAACATTGAACAGAAATTATTGGGTCCTGATCACAACGTTGTGTTCCTCAGCTTATGCACAAGCTCAGTGTGGAGGCCCCTCCTAAGATTCTGGTTGAGCGCTACCTCATAGAGATCGCCAAGAACTACAACGTGCCCTATGAGCCCGACGCCATGGTTCGGGTGAGAGCCCGACCCGTCACTGCATCCCAGGGGGTTATATCAGACTGTGCAATTTAACACGGCAATAATAAAATAATAAACCCTCTAACCGAGAACATGCCTTTCCTCTGTGGGAAGCCCGAAGTCTCACCCGGTGAGGAGGCCGACCTGATCGACGTCGACAGCGACAACAAGCCCCGTGGAGGAGGAGGAGGAGGAGGGGGGGGCTTCAGTGCCCCGGGTATGGGTATGCCCATGGGTATGCCCATGGGTATGCCCATGGGTATGCCCATGCCCATGCACATGCCTTCAGCGTTCAACTACCCCTCTAAAGGAGCAGTAAGTCCAGACAAACCTCCTCTGATGTGCTGATTGTCGTTTGTGGTCTGGGTAACAGAAGCACTTTTTTTTTATTCATCTTTGGACTCCTTGTTAAAGCATGGATGGATGACAATTAGTTTGCTGCAACAATCATGGTGCGCTTTCTAATAGTTTATGTTTCTACTCGTTAAAGTATTGTCTCCTCTCTATTAGTGGTGTAACAATACACCAACTCACAATTCAATTTGTATCACGTTTTTTGACCCACAGTTCCATACATCCCACGATTTTTTTTAAATTTAAAAAGCATTTTATTTAAACCACATTATCCCACTTATATAACATTTAACTTAATGTAACATTTAGTTGGAGGCAAAAAATCCTCAACTAGTTTAGTGGTTTAGGCCTACGTATTTCAAAATATTAATGTAAAATAAATAATAGTAATTTGGAAAGTTTGGTAGCACTAACCAGCGTTCCCGCTAGAAAAAAACAGTGCCGGTCAAAGTGACCTGCTGAGGTTTTGTTTTCTGGACATTTTGATGATATGCTGGTCAAATTTCCCATTATCGCTTCTTAATTAGGCTATACAGCCCTACTCTCTATCCGTCTATATCATGTCCCTCATCCTATCTACCTTTCTCTATCCATCTATCCATCTTATCCTCTTGGTTCCTGTTTTTACCCACCTTCCTCCTCCTCCTCTCCTACAGGAACCCTACGGCCCCCCTGTTGGAACCTATGCTGACCATTTCCCTGTGGGAGGGGGGCAGCCCCCCCAGCTGCCTACTTGCCCCCCCACGTACGAGTCTGTAAGTAACTGAACTGTCCGGACCCCATGCCCATAACCCCTACCCCCACCCTTCTATTCCCCAACCTATACAGACAGAAGAAGAATGAAGGCAGAAGCAAGCAAGGAAAGACCTCAGGAAAGAGCTGTCTCTCTTACCTTCCAAACACTAATTTCTCGCTCTTGCTCTCTCAACCAAGTTACCAATTGGTTGATAACGCTGAGCTTCTCATTGGCTGCTTATGTTAAGATCCTCATTGGCTGCACAGATTTCCTCTCTCACCCTGCATTGTCCAGGCAAACATATGTAAACATATGTAAATAAAGGTTTGAAATGAAAAATGAAATGAAATATGCCACTTGCTCTGATAGTGACCCTGCACACTAGCTGCTTCTATTAACCTGCCCTACCTTTTGAATATAAAAGACAGACACCAGTCTTTGAAGTAATGCTGATTCTATCTTCCAGATCGATGACCTACCTGTCACCCCTTCTGTCCCCTCCCAGTCTATTGGTGAGTTTTGAGATGATACGTTATCATTGCAAACTGCTGATGCAGTGAATGGCCAAGCAAGACGTATCTATGCTGTAGTGTGTTGGTGTGAGAAGGTTTTCTGACAGATACAGATATGGCAGAAGTGGTTCCCTACCTCTTTCCGGACTCCACTTGAGGTTGCCTGATGTGCATATACTGTAGGGGTGGGGGGGGGGGGGGGGGGCGCAGGAGCTCAACCAACCAACCAGTTGGGGTCGCTAATGCAGTGACCAGGACACAAACCATCATATGCCTGCCTAACCTAATATAATGAACACGGATACTGTACGAAATCCGCCGCCTCGTATATTTTCAGTTGGTCTCGTTGACTTCTGTTGAGGCTTGGGCGGGAGCATGCCACCCGCTCTAGCCCAAGGCGGATATCACAAAAGCTAATCATATCAGACGTCGCAGAGCATAACAATGTCAATATTTAACCTAGGAACACAATGTCTATATTTTTAATATAGATAATATATTCTATATTTTATCTCTAATGTATTCAAACTTTATCACTTTAGCTATTTGTTTACTACTTGTTTCCAACCAATTTTCTTTTTAAATGGTGTGCATGTTTACATTGTTTACTCCACTTGATTTCAGCCATTCCACATTTCTTTATGTCTTAAACTATGTGGCTTTATTAAAACATATTTTCTAGTTCAGTACATTTTGTTATAAAATAATTATTTGAAAGAGTTGCAAGGTCTGATGAAGGTCCTGTATATAGACTGACACACTGCCTAATGCGTGGGCAGTATACCTGATGCCTCAGTAGTGTGGTGTAAGGTGCATACGTTTACTGAGACAATGACATTACAAGGAGATGTTCATCAGGTTGAAACGATCGATGTGGTGAAGTGGATGCGCATTAATTCAACAAGTTATCCAGACATAGAAATTGGGGTCATGGGCCAACCAAGGGTGGGAACCACTATAGGTAGAGTCTTCGTTATCATTATCTGTACAATTTTTTTTTACATCGCTATTATAGTACAGTTGAGCAGACCTGGAGTTAAACTGCAGATTAACCAGAACTCATTTGGCGTTTTCCCTGCAGGTATGCCGCACGCGTCCGGGCAGTTCTACGACAACAACGCTCTGCCCGAGCTGCCGTCGGTCCCCGACACGATGCCAAACAGTTCGGTGGGTGGACACACCGCCTCCTCCTCCGACGACATCGACTTCGACGACCTCTCGCGGCGCTTTGAGGAGCTCAAGAAGAAGACCTAGGCTCCTCCGCCGTTCCTGGAACGCACCGAAGCTGAGTCAGACTCTGTCCGCTCTCCTCCCTCACTTCTCCTCCCAAGCCCAAGTAATGTCTTCTCAAACGTCACCTTCAACCTTCGCTGTTAGATGTGAGCCAAGTCGTCCTCTTAATGTTTTTTCTCTCGAACACCCGCACACACACACACACACACATACACACACACACACACACACACACACACACACACACACACACACACACACACACACACCTCTATTGATATTTACA
Source organism: Micromesistius poutassou (assembly GCF_964030765.1). Taxonomy (NCBI): domain Eukaryota; kingdom Metazoa; phylum Chordata; class Actinopteri; order Gadiformes; family Gadidae; genus Micromesistius; species Micromesistius poutassou. The sequence continues at coordinate 16,632,569 of NC_140282.1, forward strand.
ATTTTGTTTCTGTCTGTCATTTGTAAAGCAGCTCATTTGATTGAGTTGTACTCTCACTAGAACTTTGAATGTCGTTTTCTTTTCTTTTTTAACAAACCCAATCTAACATATCGTACTGTGACTAGAAGGTTACGGTTTCTCTCTTGTCTTTAATGTCTCTTTGGCCTTTGCTCACATTTGGCAAATAGTCTCCAAACCAGTCTTACCAGTCCTTCCACCCTTGCCAGTTTATTTTTAGGTATTTGCAATCGAGCTCATGTAAGTACTAGGTTAGCTGGCAGGGTCTGACTCCGGTGCTCTGTAGTTTTATATCAAACTGGAAGAATGGGCCCAGCACATTTGCCTTAATAAACTGGTCATCAGGTTAACAAACCCCCCCCCCCCCCCCCACCGTGAACATGTCTAGAATTACTTATGGCTGGAGAATTTCCTTTTACACAAACATTATTTATCGCGGGATAGCTACCTTCTCTAAATCTAGGAATATATATAGTCTAATAAATATATATAAACTGGTGAAAAATATGTGGGATATAACAAGATAATGGTCTGCTGGATATGCAGAACACTAAAGTTAATCTTTAACTATTTTAAACTGTTTATACCAAATCTTGCGAGATTGTAGAGCTGAACTGTAAACGAAGAATAAAACAATTGAAAATGACTATCCTTTACGAAATGATTTCCTGTGCGTGCTGTAGTCCGCCATTACCCGATGGGAGATGGGTGCCTCATTTGCATGCTTGTCATTTCCTTTACCTACGCTTATGTGGCCCCTCCCTCCAGGGGCCTTGCTCATAGGTCGACAGATATTGACACTACACCTGAAAGGGTATTTTTCCACACACTAAAAGTTGTGATGAGTCATCTGTTCAGTCTTCTACACCCGACTGTATGAGGTATGTAAGGCGTGTTTAACCTGGCAGGAACACTACCAGTTCTTAATAGGCAATGAGTATTTTTTTTTTCTGTTCTTTGTGGAGGGCTTACTCAAATCATTGTTTATTAAAAATGTTTTGAAATAAAATATTTACTGCAGTAATTCTTGATTGACAGTGGCCGAAATGTAATTTATTTGAATCAATGATGAACAGAAGCAGAAGCTTGAAAACAAACAACACAACTTTACATTGTATTGCAGCGCACAGCAAGACCGTGCAATGCATAAATTGGTGACCGGAATAAAAAAAAGTGAAACCTTTATTATATTTGTGAAAATGCAATAAAGGCACATTTCAATGCTTTTATCACATTTGGACCACATTCGACCTGGTCCTGATTGAAAACCATTTTCACACATAGAATAAAGGTTTCACATATCTGAAACTGTGTTTTAAATAATGTATAGGCTCTCTGTGATAATGTCGTCCAAACTCTAGGAGTCTAGGTGTAGTGGTGTTTCATTGAACCTGGTCTAATGTGGTCTGGATGCAAAAAATGCAGTGAAATCTCCCTTTTTTGTATTTTAACAAATTAATTAAAGGTAAAATATATCTGAAACTGTGTTTTAAAGAATTTTCAGACTCTGAGATCATCTAGACCAATCAGAGCGGCTTTACCGTGATTGAATAGGTTAAAAAACTGAGAATCAGTCGCTCCATGCTGTAAGACGAATCCCTTAACCTTTTCCTTAACTGCCGAAACGGAAGCTCAGCGTAGTGAAAGTGAAAGTATGTCCAAACCTTTAAACCTTGACAGTCGTCGTTCAAAAGGTATGGGTGAGAGGAGGTGGTATTCAGTTGGTGACAATCTGCAACTTCACCTCTAGATGCCGCTTAATCTTACACAATGCACCTTTAAGCATATTCAGATAGAGTTTAGATCACTTTATTCAGATTCGCACAGGTAATACAGATTAAATGCATAAAATGGCTAAAGCAGGAAATTTGATTAAATAAGATGTATCCTATGTTGACTTTATTAACATATTTCACATAACATATTTTTTGTTGCCTACCAAATACTTGATAGTTTTCTGAACAAAAAAAAAAGTTTAAGGAATAGCCAGTGTCATTTAAATCATTTAAAACTAGGTTGAAACATGTTCAACTGAAACTGAAAGTTATGCTGACAAAAACTAACTTCATGGCAAGGATAATTTAATTAAGAAATGTGCTATAATTTGAATCCGAGCTCCTCATAATTTCTTGCAATACTTAAAAGCAGATATCTAACATGGTCAAATTGTATGCAGTAAGGAGTAGATAGTAGTTAAAATCTCACACATTGCTTAGCATATCATATCTAATTTATTATGTTCTAGTCATATTTCAATTTAAAAAAACAATATTTTAAATGAATTAGCAGCAGCAAAACTACCTTTCATCTACTTACACATTACCAATCATATTAAATCATCTACTCCCTAAACCTCAGATTTAGCAGCCTCAAGCACAGTTAAATTAAACCCTGATTAGCCGGGCATCCACATGTCTCATCAGATATTCAGATGTTTCCTAAAAAAACGTGTGTGTGTGTGTGTGTGTGTGTGTGTGTGTGTGTGTGTGTGTGTGTGTGTGTGTGTGTGTGTGTGTGTGTGTGTGTGTGTGTGTGTGTGTGTGTGTGTGTGTGTGTGTGTGTGTGTGTGTGTTCAGTCCCCCTGTCTGCCAGTGTACCACCTGCACCTGTCTTGTTGCTCTGTGGAAAGGAGGGGAGATTTTTTTTGTCAATCATCAATAGGGCAACTAACTTACTTGATTACACAGCAGTAACATGCTTGGGGTGGTGCAATATTGTGGATATTTGTTATGCTGCATAGGCACGATGCACATTCCCTCAAGAAGGGTTTTGCTTAAATATAAAATTTAGACAAAATATCATGCTATTGCAATGTCGGTAAAGCTAAACAATCCTAAACAGACAAATACACTTTTAACAATATTTTTAAAACAAAAGATTAAGGCAAAAGTTAAATCTATAAAGATGGGCACGGATCTTTGATGTAATTGATTGTGATCCAATATTTAGAAGCCAAAGGAGACCGAAAGCATTGGCTACGTAGGTCACATGATGACACCGTAGGTCACATGATGACACCGTAGGTCACATGATGATACCGTAGGTCACAACCATCTGGTTCTTACCGGAAATCACAGTCTCTACCTCCTCTGTCTCCTCAACTGCGACGGGCCTCAGTAACAGAGCGAAGAACACAGCCACACCGATCACCTACACACACACACACACACACACACACACACACACACACACACACACACACACATGGTTCCTGTCCAACAATATCATGGTGTTATGCATCAATATTTTAAACAAAGAGGGATGTGATGTAGTGGGTTGCATAGTAGTGATATGGATTGATCCTGGTCCAAATCTCCAAGAAAGCTTGGTGGTGCAGAAGATGGAGGAAGCCGGTGAATGTAGTTACCCCCTATAAGAATTGTATCCCCGGCCGCGGGAGCGTGCATGGCATGCATTCAGTAAAGGTGGAAGCACACAGACACTACGCTTCGATTCCACCCAAGGCTGAATTAAAAGTACATGTTTTTCTAAATGTGGGTCATCATCAAGGTTGTAAAGTAGTAACTTCGGGCACATCTGTCAAAATAAACGTTTTTTTCTCCCGATGTGTTTACGATCTTTATTCATTCATTGCGCCGCGGCGGGGAATGCCATATACGGACGGGCGGCGGAGGGGCTGCTCTGGCGGGAGAAGATGTTTTCAGCAGACAGCTGCTCATCAACATGCATTCACTACACACTACGCTTCGATTTCACCCAAGAATGAATTAAAAGTACATGTTTTTCTAAATGTTGCTCATCAACGAGGTTGTAAAGTAGTAACCACGATCTTTATTCATTCATTGCACCGCGGCCGAACTGACGGGGGTATTCTCTGATATTATGAATCTTAAAGAATGAGTCGGGTTCTCAGACTCTCGGGTACTTCCAAAACAAGTAAAGACGCCTAGTGGGGGTTATCTCGCCATGGTGCAGAAGGAATTAGGGGAAAGGAACTTGCGTTGATTCTCTGAAGTCCAGATTGAAACGCAACATGGAGGAGAAAGCGATGTTTTCAGTAGACAGCTGTCAGTTCACTTCGGGTCCATATAATTTCTCAGACGCTCCATTGTTCCGACCTCGTATGCAGATTCCTCCGCCAGCAGAGCCAGCTCCGCCGGCTGGACTTGAGTCCGCATACGACTGAGAGGTCGGAACAATGGAGCGTCTGAGAAATGATATGGACCCGAAGTGAACTGACAGCTGTCGACTGAAAACATCTTTCTCGAATGCCGCCTGAGTTTGTTGTTGCTGGTGACGTAAAGAGGTCAGCCGGCGGCTCTATTACCACTAGTTGAAATGGGCACAGCGCCACCTAATGTACCGGAGTATGACACGCTTCGGCCAATGAATCGATTTACTCACCGCCATGTATAACCGGACAATTGCAGTTGTCCAAATGCGGGGCATAGTCGAACTATGACTTTAATCGGATTGAGCTATGCATGTAAACGTACTGACTGACTCAACTAGAAGCCACCTGCTTACCTTCAAGGGCTGCAGGATAAAGATGCTCTGGAAGAGCGACAGGCCCAGGGAGATGACCCACTGGATTGACTTCTCCCTGCCATATTTGAGTCCGTAGAGGAGGGTGAAGAAGGTGGAGATGCCACTGATGGAGAGCAGAAGGAACCAGGCGATGAAGACGGACCACCAGGGCAGCGAGCACCCGCCAGAGATCTTTTTCTTCTTTCTATTCACTGGAGTGGGGCTGTTGGACACACCCACCCACGCACGCACAGAGACACACACACACACACACACACACAAATAAAGACTGAATGAATGTGAACTACAGACAATGAAGTGAAGGAAAGTGATGTTATGTTAACTGTTATTTTTTGTTAAGATTATGTTATGTTATGCTGAATTAACTGGTTTGGATGCAGATCAGCTATTTGAATACATGTTCCTAATTATAATAAACATGAATATCTCTCGGCCACCTTCATTTTATCAGATTAGCTCTCAGAGGAAAATAGACCCCTGATCTAGAGTATATAAAGAGCACACCATGCTGCCTTTTGGCAGATGTGAACATACTGTATATAGAATATGTATATAATGCACCATGCTCCCTTGTGACAGGTTTGCGTGTGTAAATATATGTATACTACTATGTATATATAGAGCATATCGATTGTGTACCAAGCTGCCTTGTGGCAGGTGTAGACCATCTCTGCCTTGCACAGCAGCTGGTTAGTGATGTCGAAGAGCTGCTGGGAGTCTGCAGGGCTGTGGAAGTTCTTCACGTCCAACTTCTCCAGACACTGCAAGAGGTGGGCCAGGCACAGCAGCAGGTAGCGACTGCAGAACACCCAGTGGGGGGTGCTTTCGCCCTCTCCTGGAGGACCATAGTAGTACATGAATATAAATCATAAAATAAGTCAGATATAATGTTACATATATATATATATCATATTATTTACCCAGTAGGGGATTCTTTCATCCTCTCCTTTAGGACCATATAAGTATGTTTATCTTATATCATAAACATCCTATTACAAATACTAAGGTTTATAGAATAGCCTGGCCCAAAAAAAGAAAATTAGCTTTTGGCCTCACCTCTGAGAAATCAAAACAAATTCCATTACATACAGACCCACATCACATAATACAATAATGTACAAAGGTTTTGTTTGATTGCATCAGCTCTTATACAACCAGTAGTGGAGCCAAGAATTATGATTAAGGGAGCTACGGGGGGACTGCATTGTTTACAGCAGGTGCTAATACATTTTGATGCAGCAAACTAACAAATAATACGACTAGAGAAAAAGAAGATTCAATGATCCCGGGCTAATAGGCTAAATAATTGAAATGCACGTGACTAAATGTTGTGTTTTACAACAATGCAAGCTCAATTAGAACGATCCCCCTGTTGTCATTTGCAGTGAAGCAGTCAATCACTGCATTGACGTCCAATGCTTTGGTCCTTCTTGAACTGATCGCCTGCACACCCAGATTGCTGGTTCAAGCGTCTCCCCTTCTATTCCTCGGATAGGTTTTTTAGCAAGAAAAGCTCCTCTCGCACGCAGCTGATGTGATGGGAAGTGTCATGGAGATGCACACAAGTTTATAAAAATCAACACTTTTGCTACTAGACTGTTGCAATCACACTATAATATGGTACGAATCAATCAATTAAATCACATAAAAATCTGCAATGGGCAATGGTCACCATCCCTTTACGCAAAGGAAAAATATGATTACATAGTTCAGTTTTGTTAAATATAAGTCAGTCCTGTTTTCATGTATATATTGTAATGAAGAACTTGGTGTGAAGGCATTGTGTTGACTGTCTTGTGTGGGGGGGGGGGAGGGACAGAAGAGCCGGTTGCGTTAATTAATTGGTCGCACCTGATCACTGATGAGGGTGAAGGAGCCGGTGAGCAGGTGACGGTGATTATTGAGGAATTTAAGAGAAGGGCACAGTGACGGGTGGTTGAATCTGCGAAGTGATGTGTTGACGCTAACGCCGAGCTGCACTCAAGGGTTGGGGGTGGGTGGCGTTCGCACGCTAATAGGGCTGCCGGCGGCGAAGATAGCTTAGCGGGCTGCGCTAGAGCTACGGCCGGGGAGTAGGAGTGCGTAGGCGGTGCGGCTTCCCAGCGAGGGGCGCTCCGGTTCCGTCACTGATCGGAGGCCTCAAGAGTGCTGGACTAGCGTCTCCCTTCTCCCGTTGGCCTACCAGCACCAAAGCCTAGAGGGTCTTGTATCCCGGGAGTTTTAAACCGCTATTCTGTGTGTGTGTGTGTGTGTGTGTGTGTGTGTGTGTGTGTGTGTGTGTGTGTGTGTGTGTGTGTGTGTGTGTGTGTGTGTGTGTGTGTGTGTGTGTGTGTGTGTGTGTGTGTGTGTGTGTGTGTGTGTGTGTGTGTTGCTTTTACTTAGTAGGGTGCGCGTGCGGAAGCATTGACTTGAGTATTGTGGGGTTCCCTGTGTGCCGTGTCATTCCTTTACGTGGCTGTGGTGGGTCAGTGGGTCGCTTAGGCGGACAACCGGTGGGGTGGAGTAGCTCAGGAGCCTGACCCAGTCTGAGATGCTTGGTAGTGGAATTACTTGTATCAAATAAAGATCATTGGTTGTATCTTGATGGCGCTGCCTGGGTTGTTTTGTCGTATTCCTCTAGCCGTAACAATCGGACCTCGTTCTAGGTTTATTACAATATTATTTTAAGCACTGGACTTCCTCCACACACCCCACCCATTACAACTCTGCTGACACGTGTGTTATGGTGTAGGAGGGTTTGCCCACAGGGTCGGTGTATGTGTGTGTGCTCATACCTTGCATGAGCAGCAGGACCTGGTGGATCTTGTCGAGGGCCAGGGGCAGTTGGTAGGTGGACTCCAGCCTCTCCTCCAGACAGCACACGTTGTTCTTGGGGCTCTGACACAGAGACATCACCACCTTCTCTGTTTCCTGCAGGACCACAACTTCAGCTTTGATTGTTCAATCACTACAACAACACACATTACACACAATCGACAAGACATAACACCTAACAACAAGACATGTTACACTACAACAAGACACATTACACACAATCAACAAGACACTTAACACCTAACAACAAGACACAATACACTACAACAAGAAGACATATTACACTACAACAGGAAACAATCCAACACACTACACACACTACGATCCAACAACACTATGACACAACACAAAACAAATCAAATTCAACCAATAACTTAACTATTGTAATCTAACCTAATATATACTAATGTATTACTATATAATGTTATCTAGTGTAATGTCATGTTATTTAATATAATATAATTAGAGGAGCCTTTATGAAGTTATTTGAATTATGAATTATAATTTTGTGAACTTCTTGATAAGGAGATAATGGCGATAATTGAGGAGAGTGATTAATTGTTAATTAGCACCTCAGCTACATTCAGAGAGGGTTTGGTAAAACCCAATTTTGGGAAGTAGTTTTGGGAACTGCAAGGTTTAGAGTCCCATCAGTTAGTGGTTATAAGTAAAAACGATTTTCAACCACTACCACACACACAAAGTTTTGATTTAGGATAATGTTTGGAATGTATGAGCATCAATGTGATGGATACTACTTCTCCTGGGAAAGTGGCATTGAATTTTGGAACAAAAAAGCCATTACAGTAAAGGAAGGGAATGTTACCTAATGTAATGTAATATAATCTATTGTAATCCGACCTGCAGTACTAGGGGTATGGTAACGGACGGCGGTTGCAGTTCCTGCTTGCTCTTCTTCTCTCCGACGGAGAGGCGGGGCTTGATGCTCCTGAAGATGGTGATGATGAGGATGTTGATGGGGAACATGAGCAGACCACTCTGCACGCCCACCATGATCTCCTGCCACGTAACGTGCAGGGAGCCTGTAAGACAACACACAAACACGTATGTATGTATACACATATGCACACACATATATACTCCCCCCTCCCCCCCCCCCTCCACCTCTCTCTCTCTCTCTCCCTCCCCCCTACTCACCAAAGGAGAAGAGAACGGGGGAGTTGGGGTCTGCAGGAATGTTCCAGAAGGCGATGTTAATGGCCATGGTGCACAGCAGCAGGCTCATGCAGCAGGAGACCCTCTGTGCGCGGGTGAAGGGACTGCGCCAGGGGGGGTCCACGATGGACACCCAGATGTGTTCGTCCCTGAAGCCCGTAGAGGTCCGGTTGTGGAAAATGTTCCTGTCACAGAACAAAGTCTTGCCCTCACACAACTGCAATGCCCCCCAAATAAACTACTCTCTGTCTTTTGTACACATTATTACGCCAAATCTCCTCTCTGTTTTGGCATCTGTAAGGCTATTAGTGTTGTACCTGATAGCTGTATCAGTACATTTCAACATGTTGGACAGCTGTGGTATATTATAATCCAGTAAAATGTTGTGTTCAAATCCCAGCCTAAACATAGTTTTCTTTTCCCCGTATGAAGTCTACCTTGAGCAAGACGCACTAACCATTATCTGCTCCACGATGAATTGCATATGTATTCACTGTTAGTCTCTTTTGATAAAAGCAGCTTCTTAAGACGTTTTTACACTGCCAAATATGCCCGTCTTATGCATGCCTTTTTCACGGCATGGCTTGTGCATTTACACTGCCTGAGGTAAATTGTCTGCTTGAGCTAGCACCCCAATTTACCCTCCCAGACCCTACATTGGTGGTTTGGGTTTCATTCTGATATAAATGCAATGGCTCCGCGGTTTCGGGGGGGGGGGCTTGGGTAGAGGTGTTTGTCTAGACAGAGACAACGCAGCGATATCAACATGAGCAGTTCTAACTGGAGAGAAAGTGAATTCCGCGAGCTGCTGATCATGGGAGAGAAGGTGATGCAGTCACATTAAACAAAGATGGGGAAAGATGGTGTGATCTACAAGAAAGACGCAGAGGAACTTTCCTTACGAGGCTTTTGTCGGGATAAAAAGCAAGTGGTCAGTAAAATAAAGAATATGTTGGCATTTTTTTTTTTGGCATTTTTTTCTAAATAGTTAATTGCGTTTGTAGCCTACACTCAGATGTATACTCATTCTTGCATGCGAGTCTCTTGAATCATAAAAAAATATAAACATTTGTAGTATGCAAATTATTCTAAAGAGGTCTACTCTTCGTTCGCAGCCCCGCCTTCTCCAGTGAACCAAGAAAGCCCGCTCCGTGAAGATGGGGGATTTTACCCCCTTGGTTTTACACAGGCAACTTGAGATAAGACGGTGAAATTTCCAGGCTTGCCAAGCCGTGAACCGAACCGGCTTGGCAGTGTAAAAACGCCTTTTAGTGACAATATAGTCTCGTAAATAGTGCATCCAAAACAAGACCTTAAAAATAGCAATAACCAAAGTAAACATCCTAATGATTGTCTGTATTCACTGAAGATATCTTTAGAATAAAGCTCCTCCCTTTAGTTTTTACTAATGACAAAATATTAAAAGGTAAAATGTGACTTGATGAGCTGATAATTATGGTCTGTCGCGGGTCTCTAACCTGAAGCTGGCGATCTCGTTGTTCTTGGCAGCGTTGAAAACCTTCTTTGTGGCTCCGTCGCCGCGGTCCGAGCTCAGCCAGCAGTCACACAGAAACTGACAAACCTGGCGTGACTGCATGTCCTGCACCATCACCTTGTTGATGTACCTGACACACAGGCACACACACACACACACACACACACAAAAATATTCACACGCACATGCACACACACACACAAAAATATTCACACACACATGCACACACTCATGCAAACACACACACACACACACAAAAATATTCACACGCACATGCACACACACATGCAAACACACACACACACACACAAATATTCACACACACATGCAGACACTCATGCAAACACACACACACACACACACAAAAATATTCTCACGCACATGCACACACACACGCAAACACACACACACACACACACACACACACACTCACATTCATCGTGGCATATTATTATAAATGATTATCGATTATTGATCAGTGCTCTACGTATTCATTATAAGTAGTGCTATTAATGTAATTATTAGTATTCATATTATATATTAGATGATTATTGATCACCAGGTGATCCGGAGCTGTCTCATCTCTCTTATGATCAACGTGTTATTGATTATAGATTGATGATTGATTAGTGAAGGCTACCAGGAGGGCTGTCCTCCGGAGCTGTCTCATCTCTCTTATGATCAACGTGTTATTGATTATAGATTGATTATTGATTAGTGAAGGCTACCAGGAGGGCTGTCCTCCGGAGCTGTCGTGTTGGAGGCGGAGGCTGCGCAGCTCGCCCAGGGGGAAGGGGGCGGAGAGCAGGAACATGTCCACCGCTCCTCTCTCAAAGACCGGCTTGTCCGGGTCCGTCAGGTTCTGCGTCTCGCTCTCCGAGTCCGCGCCTATGAGCCGCACTGTCACCTGACGGAGGAGGAGGGGGGGGGGGGGGGTCCACACATAAACATAAGAGTCGACGTTCAGAGAGAGGAAAGCCACGGGACACACATAAACACTGAGGTCTGCAAACTCAGAGAGATGGAGAGAATATAAACACTAAAGACATGTTCAGAGAGATGGAGAGAATATAAACACTAAAGACATGTTCAGAGAGATGGAGAAAATATAAACACTAAAGACATGTTCAGAGAGATAGAGAAAATATAAACACTAAAGACATGTTCAGAGAGATGGAGAGAATATAAACACTAAAGACATGTTCAGAGAGATAGAGAAAATATAAACACTAAAGACATGTTCAGAGAGATGGACACATGAAAACCACCGTCAACTGAGAGACTTACAACATTCGTTGTTGTAAGTGCGGTTGTCAGGTACATTTTAATGTATAACCCTTAATTACAGTCTCAAAGGGCTTCACAGGCCACATGTCATAACTCTCACCCCTTCCTAACCCTAGCTCCCCAAAGAGAAAGGAAAAGAGACATGTTAAAAGATCATTTTTCTGTCAATCCTCAATCAATCAATGGGTTGGTACTGGTAGGATAGGTGCTTTATTATTATTTGTATATTTTGTCTGTATAAGTCATAGTTAAAGATGCTTTGTCTGTAGCTTTATGAATAGTGAGGTGACTGTCAAGGCCTGAGTGGAGGGGGCCAGGTGTCTTACGTTGGAGGAGGTGCCGGCGTTCTTGCGGTGGCCCGTGTGCACACTCAGCAGGTAGTTGTAGGAGGCACATGGGTGGTTGTCCTCTAGGACAGTGATCTTCCTCTGAAGTTTCACAGAACGAATGGAGGAAACATGTGAATACGTGAATGGATAAAAACACGAAATATGTCAGTTTGAATAAATAAAAAATAAACCACTTTTGTAAATGGGTTCATCCGAATAATAGGAATATGTTTATATATATTTATATTTTTGTACATATATTTTACGCATTATTATTTCTTTGCATTCCTCAGCTCAATTTCACCAGGTAAGTCAGGTTAACATTTGCTCTGTAGAACTTTAGCTCTATTCAAAACCAATCAAAACCCAAGCAGATGAAATCCAAAAAAGCATCGCGTGAAGTCCTACAAGGCAACGTCACAGTAACCCAGCGACAGAGAGACAGGTCCTGACCCTGATGAGTGCTCGGCGGTCCGAGTACCAGGCCCAGAGGACGGTGGCCAGGTAGAGGCCGAAGAAGGCACAGAGCAGCGCCAGCACCACGTAGTTGTCCGTTATGGTCTGGAACAGGTCGGCCGTCTCGGACAGGTCCAGGGCGTTGGGCATGACGAAGAAGGAGTTCCCAAACAGGGTGAGGTGGTTGCACAGACACTGGGTGAGCACTGGGGTGCTCTGCGGTCCCACCTGAGAGAACCAGAGCTTTTGTCAGAACCACAAACTACTCCTTAAGCACCCAGTAAACTAACCTTTTTTTTAATTTAATGACTATTGATTAGTCATTATTAGTCACTATTGATCGTTCTGAACTTTTGGACCATGTAGGAATTGGCCCTCATCTCTATTGGATGAATCTGAGGGCAATGAAAACTACCATGCATCGTGGTACATAGTGCAGAAATAAGTGTACATCAGTTGTGCACTTACTTCGGGTATAAAGTAGTGCACTATGTAAAGAACCAGATTTGTGCACTCAAATCAACATCACTTTTTAGGTTATGCCCTAAACAGTGTACTATATAAGGCAAATTGTCTTATTCCAACAAAGGCAAGTGGTGTCTGAGGTTAACCTTGACTGAGGTCAAGGTTACAGTCTGACCTGGCAGCCCTCGATGCTCCACTCCTCCCGCACCATGTCCCAGAACATGCACTTGGTGATGAAGGAGACGAATTGTACGTCCAGGCGCTCCTCGTCGCTGGCGTTGAAGAGGACCGCCTTGAGGAACCACACACCCAGCGTCTCTTGTAGCATGTCGGGCGTCACCACCCAGCGATACCCGACTGTCACAGGAGGACACGGGTTAAATGTTCAGACTGACACTCTGCTGGGTTAAAAACATGATAAAACACACTAAAAGAAAAAAATGTGGTATAGGCCTAAAGTAAACTCAGATACATGCCTTTATCGATCAGGTAAGGAAGCACATCTTACCCAATGATCACTTCAGTTACACGAAGAAGCCACTACACTATCTTTTGAATGAGCAGACTTATAGTCTAGTTAGTTTTTAATTATCATTTGCATATGAGTTGGTCAAGTATGACACAGCCATGCTAAGTTATGCTAGCCTCTGCTTAACCACATAACCTCATTCCCAGGCACACTGATCTCACAAGGGAGCACCGATAGTGTTTGAGGATGGGGAGAGACTTCCGAGGCAGGGAAATTGATTGATTGCTTTTTTAAATGATTTGTCAAACTCTATATTTCTTCGACTTGTCATTCTTCTCCTCCTCCTCTTCTCCTTCTTGCTTCGTCTGTATTATTGTTTCACAGAAAGTAAGAGATCACATATTGCACCTCGGAAGTAGAAGGGACCAGTCCTGACCAGATGCTAGCCGATGATACTCTAGCATCCACCCTAGATTAAGCGCTACCTGATTGGTTTAAGATGACGCTACTGCTGGCATTGGTAACGTTTGGAGGACTCCCCGCAGCCAGAAGCAGCAACAACGACATGTTGGTGCTTGGCTGAGCATTGAAGACAATGGTGGCTTTGGTGTCGGTGACGTTGAACGAGGTCAAGACAATCGTGCTGTTCTTCATCTCAACAGTTTCATTCCGAAGTCCCGAAGCGTTGTTTGGGATGAAGATCTGACAAGACAACAGGTGACATTAGTATCTGTAACGTAGCTTGAGGAAATAAGCATTAGCACCTGTGAGTTAGCAGCGTTGAATGGCATGCTGAAAGACTCCCAAAAAAGCTGGATCCAGGAAGTATGGATGGAGGAGTTGCATCCCAGCGTGATTCCGTACCTGTATCATTTCTGACAGGTTGCTCAGGGTGATTGGATTCAGCCCGTTGGACAGTGAGAAGCTGCATACGTTATCCACGATGGTCTCATTGCTCTGGTGGGGTAGCTTGTTGAAGAAGCCCAACTGTGAGGAGGAAAAGGTGAGTTCATTACAGGCTTCCCTTCAATTAACAATAATCAACCAGGATTTATCCTTGGGTATATTTGAGTCATAGACTACCGTTGTTGCCTAAAAACACATTCCCATCATGGAGCAGCCCTGCCACTTAGGTTTGGGTGCCCACATTTTCCCTCATTTTGAGTTTTCCACATGATCCTAAAACACCAGTATAAGCAACAATGGGCCGATGCAGAGGAAGTATATATACTTTTTTTTTCACCTCATACAGGAGAATAACTGAGAAATAGAGCGGGGCTGAGCCACAAATCCTCACGGTCAGCTTCTGTGACCTCTCCCACCAAGAACTACACACACACACACACACACACACACACACACACACACACACACACACACACACACACACACACACACACACACACACACAAACACACAGGTATATTTGACACATATACCTGGGCGATGATATTGGGATACTGTTGGATGTGAGGTTTTAATACTGAGAACGAAGGGAGTTTAACAGACGGCCCGTTGGGTTCAGATGTAAACTCTGCATTGCCCATTTCTTCTGGTTTGAGCCTGTGAATAACCAATTATTAGAATCACTTAATTTTTCAAGCAGAGTAAAACAATTATCAACTAAAACAATTTACTTTTACTTAAAACACAAATACCTACTGAAATCTCTCATATATATAGATATATAACAACTATTTTAAAGTCCTTAATCATGGTCTCGATCAAAATGACAGTATGTCTCTTGTCACAGCTACATTCTGTCCTTTATCACAGCTACAGTAATAATAATTAGAATAATTGATTGAATTTATATAGCACTTTTCTAGACACTCAAAGACGCTTTACAGTGAAGGGGGGACCTCACTAACCACCACCAATGTGTAGCACCCACTGGGTGATGCACGGCAGCCAATCAGCGCCAGAACGCTCACCACACACCAGCTTGAGGTGGAGAGTGAGGGAATTAATGAATCAGCCAATTATACAGGAGGATGATTAGATTGGTCCGTTTTTTTTTTTTTGGTCCGTTTTTATCTTATCCACTCTGGGACCTGGTTTCAGAAAAGTGTGTTTTCGGGCACTGAAAACACCGGATCCATTTGGACCGTCGACCCAAACGCACAAGACTTGCATCTTCACAAAAAAATTGGTTCCGTGTGGACAGGGCCTCAAAGTACTTTATGAAAGGCAAACTGTTCTTTATCAGCGCTAGTCTTTACTTTACCACAGGTACATTCTATCCTTTCGACTAACCATGGTCTAGTTTTCCTACAGCCTATTGGTCTTACACAGCCAAACACAAAATAAGGATAGTAAGAACAATATTGTTTGGACCCAACTTCTACCTGATCTGGTAGATGGTGCCTGAATCATGGTGAACTGTCAGGGGTTCATCCGAAACCAACAGGATGCTGATGATGGAGTAGATCTGAAAGATCTTCTCAAACATGTTCTAAAAGAGTATAGGGAGACATCTGTCAGATACTTATTACAATTTACTTAAATGATGTGTGTGTGCAATTAATACAATTAATTAATGCTGATGTTCATTCAGGTTTTCAACCAAGGAAATTATTGCTCCAAACCAAGGACCTTCCTCCCGCAAAACAACAAGTCGCTACCACGTCGCTACCGCATCGGCCACTGTGCCCACACTGCGGTTTTACTTATATAAAACTACATGACGCTACAACTGAGAACTTTGTACATAATGTTATGTATAATCTTATTAGACTTCAAAACAAATAGGCTATATAGAATATATAAAATACGTTATTTGAATACACTGCAAAATACACAGCGACCAAAAGCAGCCAGCCAAGCCAGAACAGTGTCAGATTTGAAACTGCAAATGTGCTGGTGAACATTTTTCAACTTTGAAAATATGTTGGTGGAAATGGTGAAGAAGGAACAATAGAACACAAAATCATGTTTTCAGATGTTTTAAACTTTTTTCAGGCTATAATCTCTTTTTTCAATGTTGCAAGACCTTTTTTTTTTTTTTTTTACAAGGTATTGAGTTTTCAAACACAGACTTACAGGCCTTTGAACAGGCCTTTTTTCAGGTTTGAATTATGACAGGATTCTAATCCCATATGGGACTAGCCTAATATTTAGCACCTGACCTTGGGGTTAGGATTTGTGTCGATATCACACTTCTTCTCTGACAGGCGTTCGATGGCCTTGCAACAGTTAATAATGTGGCTGATGGTCAGACTGTTATTCGTCGCATATTCTGGCTTCATCTTCATCACAGCTGCTGCTAGTCTGGTGATGAAGATGCTCTGAGGGAAAGAGGACCTTCATAAAGTTATCTTTCATCCAACATGAAACAGACATTTACCTCAATATACTGCCTGAAATATATACATAAACCGTATTGTAAGTTAGGCGGTTGAGTTATGATTTGGAATGGTATCCATAGTGTCTACTACATCAATAGTATACTATGTCAGTAGGACATGACTTAAATGTTACTGACCCTGTAATCATTGGTCCATTCATTTGTTTCCATAAAAAATAGATCCCGATCAGAGGCCTGAATATGAAAAGAAAGAAAGAATTGTTTACTTGATAAACCATAAACATACGTATAAATAAATACATACCATCAATTTAAAAATGTAATATCTCTGACCTCAAGAACGGTTTCAATCAGGACTACATCTCTGGCAAAACCTGCGGGGAAAAAGTTAACATTTTCTTACCGTAAATAATGATATTATTTACGTTATTAAAAAGTGTGAGTATGTGTGTTCGGCCTGTATTGGACTGACCCGTAGAGAGTTTCACTTACGAGTTTTTTGTGGGCCAGTGGAAGACTCTTCATCCTGTGAAAAAAATGGAAATCAAAACCAATTTAATAATAATATATTTTCAGACGGCATTTCTGTTGGTCTTGTTATTAAACTATCAGGAATTAACGGCCTTGGGCAAGACACAAGCGTAAACTCATTGCCATATAGAGATATATCTCAAACCAAACTAAAACGATTGTTGACTCATGAGCTATTTCTGATTCAAGAATAATATTCTCTTCTTACCGTTACTTCTTCTGTAGGCAGTATATCTGTTCAATGGGAGGAATAGTAAAGAGGCTGTTACAGTCCTGCTCGTTCTAAGTAACAGGCTGCTTACACTTTTTAAACGTCAAATAACCGCTGTTGGGTTTTGATGCTGATGGGGTTGCCGTTCAGGGTTTATGTGGGATTCTGCGAGTACGATGGATTTCTTGCACAAATTCAGTGACGTCTCACGATCTAATTTGATGATTATGTCTGTTGATGTTTAAAGTGTTTGTTTAATACAAAAGGTTATAAATAAATTAGACAAATTGGGACCTTGACATGACATGCCGCTAATTTTTAGATAGCTGCTTATGTAAGCTATTGCAACGGCCTCTGTAGGCTACGCAGGGGATATAGAACCCGTTTAGGATGCTGTGGGACCATATATATATATATATATATATATATATATATATGCAGTTAGAGAGTTATACTCTAGTACAGTGGTCCTCAAACTTTTTATACTGCGTACCAACTCAGTTGGTACGCATACCAACGCAAATCAACTGCGTACCAACTGAGTACTGGGTAATACCCAGTACCCAGTATTTGGGTAGTACTTCAGCTACGCAGAGTTCACACAGGAGGCACATTTATTCTTAATGATAACATTATTTATTGTTAACTGTCAGTTGTACAAAGTGGTAAATAGAACAGTTCCACACACACATACACACACAGCAAGTGAGAACATTAAGAATAACAACTCTATACCAAAAACCTTTTTGAAAAAATGTTAGGCTAAAAACAAATAATACTAAAAGTTGTCCAGCACGTTGATAATTTAACTTCCATAAGCCTAATGAGAAGGTTGCGCCTGCCTCTGCAAACACAGTCCTGTAATATCTGGATCACACAAGGTCAGCTTCAATCTCAGGTGTGGCTCAGCATCAATCCTGCTTCTGTATTTCGTTTTTATGATGGCAAGTGAAGAGAAGCCTTTCACACACTGATATGTGGTCGAAAAAGAAAGGAGAAAGCACACAGCGTTGTCCGAAAGCACAGAGAGCAGACTTCAATGTTTCCTCGCATGACAATTCTGTTAGCTCATCAACTGTCAAGTCCTCTGGCATTTCAGAGGTTTCATTGGTGAACGTGTTTCTCATCCAGTTCGCTTTGGCCGTCACTGAGAAATATTAGCGGAACTGCTGTCTGAGCGAGATGCGGAGTGCAATGATGTTGTTCCTGACTATTGAATCTTGGGCTTTGACTGTTTCAATCCAACACGTTTTCTTAGGAAAAATCAACAGTTTTTTCTTTCAGCACTGAGTGGTTGTAAGATGACGTTTGAGATGCAATGGTTTCATGGATTCATTTCTAAGGACATCACCACAAACCACCTGTGCTCGGTTCAGTGTCACTGATAGTTCCCGCTTGGAGCCACGATCGCAGGGTTTTTGAACTATTCATAATTTTAGAGATTATATCTTGCCGTCAGTTTAGCTTGTAATCGTGGATGTCTACGAAACAGGCTGATATTGAAACAAAAATATTACAGGAAAGGCCAAACTTGTTTAAACCCCATTTTAATGATCTGATGGTTAATGTATTTCCATTCGTACTAGTATTGTGATATTATTATGTTTTTTATTTTATTTAAAAAAAGGGTTAGTTCCTGCGTACCACTAAATAGCGCAGCGCGTACCAGTGGTACACTTACCATAGTTCAAGAACCAATGCTCTAGTATAAGCAGAATCTAAGTCTGCCTTAACAGTTGTGTGTGTGTTTGTGTCTGTGTGTGTGTGTGGGGGGGGGGGGGGGGGGGGAGATGGTTACCCAGAGAGCAGAGGTAGCCGCGCCTCTTGTCACAGTCCTGGATTGCCACCAGGTAATTCTTGGGGTCCAGGTAGGTACAAAGGAATGAGGAGGCGTCCCTCGAAGCCTCCAGTTCTGTCGAATCTGGAGTCCACACACACACACACACACACACACACACACACACAAACAAGCACGCATGCATACACACATAAATAAACAAATAGATAAAGACATAGATAAAGAAAAAGAAATAGATAAAGACATATGCAAACACAGACACACACATACACACACACACACACACACACACACACACACACACACACACACACACACACACACACACAAATAAACAAATAGATAAAGACATAGATAAAGAAAAAAAAATAGATAAAGACATGCAAACACAGACACACACACACACACACACACACACACACACACACACACACACACACACAGATGCAAATACATATGACATAGCTCTAAACAGCATACCGACGTCACATATGCTATATACTTAAGAATATTTTATATATTGTATATAATACATTAAAATAGTATATCAAGTCCACAGTAGAGTATACATATAAAAAGTCAACAGTACAGAATACTTCAAACCTCTATACATTACAGTTCATTCTGTACAGTCCCTAGTAGGCTACAGTACATGATATATTTAGTAGTCGTCATTACACACACAAGTGTCTACACAGAGAACAGTGAGTAAGGGTGTCATCGGCTCACCCGTGGGGGGTATACGGCCCGGTTCTTCAACCCCCTCTCCGAGCCACCAGGTCAGGGCGGACTCCAGAGTCCCTTCCTTGAGGCTCTGGAGGAAACTCTCGCCATCGACGACATCCAGGAGCGACCCCCCCCTCTCCTGACAGGCGTCCTCCGCCTGGAACCAGTCCAAAGATTCCTCCACAAACTCATAGCAGGAGTTTCTGAAGGCGTGGAGGTGTCGCGGCGGGGACGACTTGTCGTGTAGAATGTCTCTACAAACCTTGGCGGCCGGTGCAAATTCAAAGGGAATCACTGTGCAGATGAAGAGGACGAGGAGAGGAAGGCGGCCCATGGTAGCTGTAGTGGACGATGCTCAGTATCATTACTCTACGGACACTGCGACCACCCCGATGTAATGCTCGGCAGGGCTGAGGGAAAATACCGAGCCTTCTCTTAGGAAAACTCTGCGTAGGCTACATTCTTAATACTTTAGGGAAATCATGGCAGACACTCAAACAAGATGCAAAGTGAAAGAGGATTGGTCCACACAAGGTTAGAGAAGACCTTTAAGATGCTCCTTACTTAAACTCTTACGGGAAAGTTGCTTTAGAGACTCAATGGTTTCATGATTCAACTATTGAGTCATAGCAAGAGTCTTAATAAATCAATTTACATATGTATATGCATATATATGTATCTGCGTATCTGATGTTTAAATATACCTGTATACTCTCTCTCTCTCTCTCTCTCTCTCTCTCTCTCTCTCTCTCTCTCTCTCTCTCTCTCTCTCTCTCTCTCTCTCTCTCTCCAGGTTTTCATCTTTCTATTTATCTATCGAGCTATTTATCGATCTATCTATTAAATGTGATTCAAGTCAATTCAATTCAAATGAGCTTTATTGCCAAGCAAAATGCCAACGTAAATACAAAATGTCAAGATAACTTCTTAGAATAGACGTAGAGTAGAATTGCTCGCACAAACGCGCACACACGCACACACGCGCGAGAAAGATATCGCGATACTACGACCAGGAACTAACTGAGTCGTGCAGTGATCGCCGTGATTACAACGGGTACACGTGCCGCTCCATGGCGGGTCACTTAAAGGTATTTCTTCGATTTATTTCGTTTACTATCTTGGATGTATTCGAGGAGATTTTTTAATTAACTTGGTCCAATCTATTTGATCAGTAGGCTAAATTTTGTTCACATGGAAACATGTGTTTTAGTGGGTAGGGGATGGTAGGGCAGGCACACCTCGGGACAACTATATAACGTGTTGTTATGTTATGATGGGCAGTGATCTATGGTGGTCACACAACATTCCCTTAATGTCATTAACATACAAGCCAAGACGAATACTTTCCAGGACTAAATCCCCGCAATACTGTATGTAATATATACACTTATTACACCGACTATTAAAAGAAGGTCTTGGCAATAATATCGCTCATTGAGAACCACCTTCCCTGATGTTATAAGAAGTGATGGATTACCCCACATGTCTAGTGAAGTCGTGTACTTACTTTGAAACTATTTTATTGAAAGTGGCGTACGTTTATTCGCTTACCAAATCAATACAGATATCATATTGTAGAGCACTATTACCACATTATTACTCACTACAAGGTCATTTTCGGGACCCTGCCTTTTTATGGACGCAACAATAAAGAATTATGGTCAGGAACTTGGGTGGAGGGAGAGCGAGGCATATACATGACATAGCAAATGACCATTAGATAGATTTGAACCAGTCTCCAGGCATTTTTGCAGGAGGTGAGCCACCAACACTCCCCAAGAGTTATATTGGTGTATATCTGGTCACCAGAAACGTCTGACGGATGCTGTGAAGATCCTTGGTTCAGGGGCCTTCCTGTTCACCTCCTACCTCACCGTCGCCGGAGATGAGCGTTTCTACGCCAACCAGCTCATTCCGCTTCTGCAGAGGATGGTGGACGCGGAGACTGCTCACGTGATGGCGGTGAAACTGTTGAGTCTGGGGGTGACCCCGCAGAACTGGTACCAGGACCCTGCCTCCCTGGTACGCACACGCACACACACACACACACACACACACACACACACACACACACACACACACACACACACACACACACACACACACACACACACACACACACACACACACGCATGCTCTGTCCCTGTAGGTATGAACCACAACCCACACCCTTTGGGCCCAAGCCTTGGCATACTTTAAATAAAATAGAAATCAGGCATGTTAGCACAGAAGAAAATGCAGCTTTGCGACAAAATCGCAACTTTTCTTTAAGCTTCTATCGCCAGAGTGATTGCAGGGTGCTCAGTCACACTAGTCAAACTTTTCCCACACACACCCCAAGACCCCAAGACCCAAATTGGTCACCAATACCAAGTGAATGTCGCTTTGGTAAAAGAACAGCCAACACAGCAGAGTGACTAGATTTTAGCCTGTCGAAATCACTGTATTTGACAGTGTTTGGACAGCCTCCATTGAAAATGTTGTGTTGTGTCCAATTTTTGCACCATTGCCAGCTTCGCTGTAATATATATATATAATGTTATATATAACATTAGTGGAGCAGATTACATTGATTTAAAGGTGATATATTATACCACCAGGTGTAAGTGTGATTAGACACTATAAAGCAACTGCTTTTTCAGTGCTTTATTTTTATTGTGTTGTACTTCTTGTTGTTGCTGTTGTTGCTGTCTTGTGCTGTGTGCGCGCTCTCATGTGTGAGAAAGGCCCTATATAAAATGTACTTAATATTATTATTATTATTATTAATAAAGTGCTCACAAAAGCACTGAAGTGTTTACCAAAGCTAAATGAAGAATCCCAAGACTGCACAAGTTTTTTTATTATTGTGCCAAACAAATGAGGAAACCGCTTGGCCCAGAGGCATTTGTTTACAATATTTGGTTTGCCCAACAAAGTCCACACAGGTATTGGACCTAGTGTACTGATGTAGAAGAGAAAGACTAACATGCAGAACAGATATTTTTGCACACACACTTGTGCCACGTGAATTAAATGTGGCAGTTCAATTCAGCCATGTTGACTGGCCAATGGTGATTTTGTAGTGACAGGATGGGAATACCGAGCATAATCAGAAATCACCATCTCCATAAAGACCGGCCACTGTTTGATTTCAAGGATGTATATTATTAACGCTGTTATATTTACTCTTATTATATTATATATAATCCGCGACTGCACCGACCTCTCAAATTTCAAATCTCTCTCAAAAACTCACCTTTTTAAAATTGCTTTTAATGTTTAGCTTAGTCTAATATGTTTTTAGTGTTTTCTTTTTTTTTTTACCATTTGATGTTGTTTTTACTGCTTTTATCATGTATTGTACAGTGTCTTTGAGTATTTAGAAAAGCGCTTTAAATAAAATGTATTATTATTATTATTATTATTATTATTATATAGGCTATTAGTAGACTATATTTATATCAAATTGAATGCAGATGCTGAAATGAGTGGACAAGTACATATGTCATATTGTGAAAAGTAAATTTGTTTGTTGAAGCAGTCAGTAATGCGGCTTGTCTATTGACAGCTGTAGGAAACCCAGAGCAGGAACAATGCACTGCATGCTCTCCTCGAGAAGCAACACAATGCAATGACAACATCACATTAAACACTGCAACCATTGCCATTATATTTGAAATGAGTGAATGCCCTTCTCACCCACACAGGAAGTGACTGTGATGGGCAGGAAGTTCCGGAACCCCATTGGGATAGCAGCAGGCTTTGACAAGCATGGAGAGGCTGTAGACGGCTTGTTTAAAGTGGGCTTCGGCTTTGTAGAGGTGGGCACTATCACCCCCAGACCGCAGGAGGGAAACCCAAAGCCCCGCGTGTTCAGACTACCGGCGGACCAAGCCGTCATTAACAGGTAGGCTCATGACTGCAAGCCACCGTTATTCAAGTCATTTGTATTGCCCTTAATCACAGCTATTATGAACGTGGTGCTTAGAGGTGCCAATGGTCCTAAATGGTGTCACTCCAGCCGTTCATCTCAGTCAGTTCACAGTTAGGCCTGCAATGATCGTCATAGGCTTCTGGTTAAGTATGGAGTCAGTGTCTTTCTTGATTTTGTGATACAACATATTCCACAGTGAAACCAGGATCTTAAAACAGAACAACATATCATACATGCCTATCCTTAATGACCTGAAAATAGTATAATCCTCAGTATAGCTAGATTAACCATTATCTCCATATTTTGGAGATCTGCTTTCACAGGTAACAGTTGTGTACAAACACACCTGCTATTACTAGGGCTGCGGTCAACCAAAGACAACGTTGTTTTCCTACGGTACGGCGCGCCTGCCGTACACTTCTCTCTTGCACCGCGTGTCCCGCTTTTCTAGCGGTTTTCACATGCGCATAAAAGTTAAAATATTCTCAACTTTTCAGCGCACGGCGGGGAGTTGAACCACATGTCATTGTCACACTTGGCCCAGGCAGCCAATCAAATCAAGCAGAGATGTGGGCTTTACTGTTTGTTTTACTCTTGGGCTGATTGTCACCCACCAGTTGAGGGGTATTCCATCAAAGTCGCTAACGAAAGCGGCGCTTAGTTGATTAAGCCCGGTTAGAACTAGCGCCAACTTCCACTTCTTCAACTTCCATCAACGCAGTTCAGCCGCGCCTTGCTCAGGTTAGTTCAAGCCAGGCTAACGTTATCGTGGATTATGCGCATTCACGAGATATGTAACCAGCCCAGAACCGTGAATGTCGAATCATGGATCAAATGTCCGAAAAAGGACCGAGCGGGATCTTTTCCAGCGGCGAACAGAAGCTGCTTGTGGAGGTCTATGAGGAGTACAAGCATATAATAACTCAAAAAGGGAACACCTTTTTTTTCATTAATAAAAACAGGGAGGCCGCCTGGCAAAAAAAATCGCAGATCTGTTGAATGCGTAAATAGTATTAAGCGTAACATATTTTAATTTAATATTGACCATAGATTTGTAATCAGGAAGATAGTCTCGAGTTAATGTGTCGGACTTCCCAGTCGTTCAGGGTTCCGGTCGTTCGGGGTTCAATCTCCACGCAATTAGTAATATAGGAAGGATTACTAGAGGAATCAAAGAACTGTTCATGCCATTTATTTTCAATTTCTTTGAATATTCTTAATTAGGGAATTAATACAATTACTAAAGGGAATTACTAAATTAAGCCAACGGCAAGAATACTATGAAATACTCTGGACGCAAACTTGGGTAAGTGCTAGACCATTCACCCAACTGCTGATTCCTGATTTTGTTTTAATACATCGATTTGTATAAAAATGTGTTGCGAAAATAGCCACAGTAATAATAGATAGCAATTCATTTAATTATTTCATTTGCATCATTTAATCTTAGACCCTTAGTGAAAATATACACTGTTTGTACTTCATATATGTACATTTATGACAAAATCGTGAGGACTAGGCTTGGGGGAACCTTCTGATGGTACACTTGTTTCCGACAGATGGATTTCTCTGAAACACCGCTGAAGTAAGCCTGACAGTTAGCCTGCTTCCGATCAGGTTAGTTTGGTCGGATAAGTTGCCATGGTTACTTAGCGGAGATTCCCTTAAGTCACGTTAATGGAATGCAACTCTAGCTGAAAGAAGCCCGGCTAAGCGAAATAAGCCTGGCTTTGCGCTTAGCTTGGTTGATGGAATACCACTTTGGTCTCCAGTTTTCCGTTGTTTGGCCCCCCCAGCTGCAGAAGATGTTCAAACTGACAGCTGCTCAACCGAAAGTAGGACTGGAAGTGCTCACCATCCAGACACAACTCGTTGAAAGGTTGTTTGCATTATTATGCCATTATCATTATATTAGTTGAAAATAGTCAAATTTATCGGCCAGCAAAATTTTATGTTATTGTGACAGGCCTACCTGCGGCATTCCCTTTTACAATGACCCTGTCGTTGACAGTAGTGACATACCACTTCACTAGGACCACACTGCCTGGCATAAGTTTGTAGACACAGTTCCCGTCTGACTAACATTTCCCTAAGTATGTGGACCACCAAAAATACGCTTGTGAGTTCAATTGTATTCATCTGCTGACACGGCAGCATCATTTGAATGTGTAGTCTTGCATTAATTAACGTATTAATGTAATTAATGTAGTAAGTCACTCAGGTAGTCTGTTTGAATTGTTCAAGGACTAGTAAATTGCTTAGTTCCTCAGTGTTAATTTCGTCAGACGAGACGAGACTAAATATGTTCGTCAACAACCTTTTTTTCCATGACTAAGACGAGACGATGACGACGATGACAACAATGTCGAAAAACGCGGACTACGACTAAATTAACATGCATTATTGTTGACGAAAAAAGACGAGACTAAAATGTTTTGAATAAAATAAAAACTAAGATAAAATCTCTCTCCATTTTCGTCTACAATCGTCTCTACTTTTTCATCATGAGATAGAATATTCAGGAGTTACGCCTTCAAAATATTCCGAATGAGTTTGTGCTGTTTGTGCTGCCAGCTAGAGCGCGGAACAGGCCGCATTTTTCTGTCCGAGCCCGGCCCGCGTCCGACGGGCAGCGTATCGTTTAGATATTCAGCTTGGAGACGCTCCGCGCGTGTTATATACAATTCCTCTCCTTTTGTTTCATATACAATAGACCAAAACCTTTATCAAATAAAGTGAGTTAAAAGCGATCTTGTTTCGGCGGCCTTTTCTGGATTAAAATAACATAACAGTACTGAGAATGTTAACCCTAACCCAGCCACAGACACAAAAACACCCAGTACACTACAGCCTCACAAAAAGACTATTGCCTGCATTGAAAGCAAAACTATACTTAGTGTACTTTTGTTTGAGTATGTAGGGCGTTCCAATTAAGATCGGGGCGAAAAAAAGTGTATTGAAAGGACCCGGATGGTGAACTCAAAACGGTCAAACCGCTGAGTGTGAATCGACGTACACCAGTGGCGTAAATATCGACGGTGCAACCGGTGCAGCTGTCCGGGGCCCAGACACCGTTAGGGGCCCACGGAGGAAGCCTTTTGGGGCCCCCAAAATGCCGTCCTTATATTTCTTCCCCATATCAATATTGTCTTTATAAAAATCTGATCGCAACTCCGCCTCCCCCCCGTCAACAATCCCGTCCGATCGCAACTCCGCTATGGCATCAACGGTGCAAAAATATTTAATTAATTTTTATTATTATTATTATTATTATTTTTTTTTTTTTAAATTAATTTATTAATATCATTTTGTAGTTTTTATATCTTTTATAGCTGCTAGGCGTAAAGGGTTCACCGTTCAAAGCGTGAGTGAGTTTTGGACGAGTGACAGCCATGGTGGCAATCGCGATCGTAATTTCCGCTTAGTGCACCACAGAGTATTCGATTTGGAACAACACTGACCTCTGAAGACCTGCGCACTTAGTGAGTGCGGATAGTGTACTACGTTTAAGTGTACTCATGGAAGTATGGATATCGGAACACGGCATCGGTCTTCTTAGTGTGTTATGTAATGTTTGGTGTTTGTGGTGCCCTATAGGTATGGGTTCAACAGCTGTGGTCTGCTGCAGGCTCAACATAGGCTGAAGACTAGGGAGGCGGCCCAGCAGGAGCTTAGGAAAGGTAGGAGAGAGGAAACAGCCCTGGTGCCTGCCTACTTCTCTGATACACTCTCTCATCCTCCTCCGAATCATCCCATTCTCACCATTACGCCATTTTCCTCATAATCTCTACCTCCTCCGAACCGGATCTCCCTTTTCCTGACACGTCTATTTCTCCTTCAGACCATCTTCCTCTCTACCTTTTTCAAACCTTTTCTCTATCTTTTATAATCTCTGATGCCTCAATTTACTAGTCCTTGAACAATTCAAAAAGTCTCTCTCTCTCGCTCTCCGCTCTCGTGCTCTCTCTGGAGACAGTGGTGTTGAGCTGAGACAGAACACAATCACTACAAACTAGTAAAGACATCTTTATTATGAAAGTATATTAATTAAAGGTAGAATATGTAAGGCTTTCTTTTTAAATCAAAAAATGACCAGAACTATGTTATATAATTGTTTTTTGTGTACTAACATAATCCTAAGTGTTTTAAACCACTGCTAATTTCAGCGAAATCCGAATTCTTATATTTGAAACGTCCCAGGCAATTTTGTCGGGTCTGATTGGCGTAATTTCCCCTTAAGCACGAGCATCCGGCGGAAATAGCAGTAGGCTCCGCTCTGAACAGTGAGATATGGTCTGTGACCATATGTGGTTAATTGGAGGCGTCTCTGAATGCAAATGACCTGAATGTGCATGAGCGTGGTACTACAGGTGGGATTCATCAAGATTGGTTACTTACTGATGTGTGTACAATTGCCTTGCGCACGTTTGTTAAATACCTATTTTTTTGTACTTAAGCTCATCCTAAATTTCATTTGTAAGAGAGAATTTAATTTTTCCACGAACGGTTGATAAATGCGGCCCCAGCAGGAGTTTGCAGCAAAATCATATCAGTCACAGGTCCTGGGTTTGTTTTAAGTTTATTTGAAAACAGGGACAGTGCACATTAATAACATTACTGTAAATGCGCCAGAATTAGCCAAGAGGCTATTTTTCATCTGTAGTCCCCAGACGGATGTTAAAAAGTCACCCTAAAAACAGAATATGAACAGAATATGAATATGATTAAAATTACAAAGTTATTAGCCAAGGCAATCTACAAACATGCACAGCAATTAACAATTTGACAAAAGAACGGGTTAGGCTGCTTATTTCCTATCATCAACATAAGTGTAATAATATATTTCAACATGAGTGTATAAAAACAGTGCTTCATGCAAGTTTTAGAGTCACCACTCATTTTGTCCTACTAGATGTGCAGTGCTGGCTGTGTCATCGATCTGAAAAAGACCATGGTGTGTCTGTGGAGCTTGTCTTTTTCCTTGATCTGTCCTTGATGCAGATGAGTTGGAACATTAGGTCTAATTTAAACTTCCTACCCACCCCATCAGCCTCAAATTGTACACAATAAGTGTGTGTGTCTGTGTGTGTGACATTGTGTGTGTGTGTGTGTGTTTGTCGGCCTGTCATTTTATTCATGTCGACGTCATTGTGTGTCCTGCTTCCGATTCTGTACGAGTGTGTTTCTATATGTGTGTTTCTCTGTGTAATGCATGTAATTATGTGGATATCACATCTGTGTCCTGTATGTCTGTGTCTATGTCACCTGGTTGTGTGTGTGTGTGTGTGTGTGTGTGTGTGTGTGTGTATAATTGTGTGTCTCTGTGTGTCTTAGCTGGCCTGCCGCTTGGCATCAATCTGGGGAAGAACAAAGTTTCCCAGGATGCGTCAGCGGACTACATGGAGGGGGTGCGGGTGATGGGCCCCCTGGCGGACTACCTGGTGGTCAACGTGAGCAGTCCCAACACACCCGGCCTCAGAGACCTGCAGGGGAAGACACACCTGCGCACCCTGCTTTATAAGGTATCACATGGGAGGAGGGCAGCCAATACGCTGCTTTATAAGGTATCACATGGGAGGAGGGCAGCCAATACGCTGCTTTATAAGGTATCACATGGGAGGAGGGCAGCCAATACGCTGCTTTATAAGGTATCACATGGGAGGAGGGCAGCCAATACGCTGCTTTATAAGGTATCACATGGGAGGAGGGCAGCCAATACGCTGCTTTATAAGGTATCACATGGGAGGAGGGCAGCCAATACACTGCTTTATAAGGTATCACATGGGAGGAGGGCAGCCAATACGCTGCTTTATAAGGTATCACATGGGAGGAGGGCAGCCAATACGCTGCTTTATAAGGTATCACTTGGGAGGAGGGCAGCCAATGTGCTGCTTTATAAGGTATCACATGGGAGGAGGGGAGCCAATCCGCTGCTTTATAAGGTATCACATGGGAGGAGGGCAGCCAATATGCTGCTTTATAAGGTATCACTTGGGAGGAGGGCAGCCAATACGCTGCTTTATAAGGTATCACATGGGAGGAGGGCAGCCAATACGCTGCTTTATAAGGTATCACATGGGAGGAGGGCAGCCAATACGCTGCTTTATAAGGTATCACATGGGAGGAGGGCAGCCAATACGCTGCTTTATAAGGTATCACATGGGAGGAGGGCAGCCTAAGCTCCATAAGGTAGAAAAAGAGGCCATATTGACTGAACAGTTCTAACCAACATCAAGGTCGCCCCCGCGCACAGTCATACAACAGCAGTCATCTTGCAATACTATAAGATAGAGTAAGATAAGAAATAACTACACTTTATTGATCGCTGACAGGAAAGGCAGATGCCACAGTAGCAAGTACAGGACGATAGTGGAATAAGTGTTGGTCAAACTATTTCCCGAAGCTCGCCGTGGAAGACAATATAGAGCTGCTGTGATGTCCCGCCCCTCACAGCAGCTCGACGAATCAGAAAATCAGAAAATATACCCATATGACATGACTTCACAGCACTTTTTATGTTGTGTATAAAGTGTATATGTTAGTGAAGCCGATTGTTGATGTTGGTGAACCAGGTGCTGAAGGAGCGAGATGCTCTGCAGTGTGAGAGGAAGCCTCCGGTGTTGGTGAAGATCGCCCCAGACCTCTCTCCTCAAGACATGCAAGACGTCGCCGAGGTCGTCGTAGAGGTCAGCCTTTAGTTGTACTGAATGGTAACAAGTGTGGAATGGAGCATGAATAGTTTACTCGTTTTTGTATAAAACACACTGTTTGGGATGTTGCTATTTTGTTGTGTTAAGTTTCATTTTCAACCCATATTGAGTGAGTCAATAAAACTCCCTCAAGATCACTTGGTCTAGTTTTTGTTTATTATTACGTTTGGTATGAATGAGAATGTGTCATTTCATTTCATAATCCAATTTAACTTCAATTGGGTTTAAAATAGAATTTTAAAAGTGTGATTAATCGCAAGTTAACTCACCAATACTATGCGATTAATCATGATTAAAAAAAATTGTTGACAGCCCTTATATATATATATATATATATATATATGTATGTATGTACTGTATATACATATATATGTGTGTGTGTATATATACATATATACTGGATATATGTGTATATATATATTTGTGTATGTATATATGTGTGTGTGTCCCAGAAGATAAACCCTCTCTCAGACATCAACCGCTGCACATCTCTCTGAGAGAGAGATCATTTAGTTTGTCGTGGTTGTGTTCTGTTCCAGCTGGGCGTGGATGGCCTGATGGTGTCCAACACCACCGTCTCCAGGCCCCCCACCCTCCAGGACCCCCGCTGGTCAGAGACGGGGGGTCTCAGTGGGAGGCCTCTTCGGGAGCTCTCCACCGACACCGTCCGAGAAATGTTCCGGCTCACTGGAGGTATGAAGGGGTGGTCCCCCCACAACACAACCCATAATATTCCAAGACCATCCAAGTCCCACTCTACCTCTACACCACCCAAGACTTTTTAAATTTTAATTTCATTTTAATTTTTTAATTAATTTTAATTTATTAAAATCCAGTTTCACTGACAGTGTTAAAATGTAGACTTTTAGAGTGGGACTCTAGTAAGCAAATGATGCTTAATGTATCTAGTGTTTAATTTCTGTTTACTACTAGTCTACCTACTGTGCTACATTCTGTTGCGGTTTTCCAGGTAAGGTGCCGATTGTTGGGATTGGCGGGGTGGCCAGTGGCCAGGATGCTCTGGATAAGATCCGAGCTGGAGCCTCCCTGGTCCAGCTCTATACAGCCTTCACCTACCAGGGACCCCCCCTGGTCACCAGAATCAAACGGGAGCTACACCAGCTGCTGCAGTAAGTAAGAAGGTCAGGGGGAGGAGAGGGACAGAAAATGCGACTGCCTTCGCCTTCTACGAGAGCAAGTAGAGAAGTGTATTTTCTACTAAGAATTAAATTAAATTAAAGATTTCAGCAAGTGTGTTCAATACTTTTTCCCTGTGTCATTTCACTTTATTACACACAACTTAATTTATGGACGTATTTGTTTTGATATCTTTGTATGTGTGGATTACTTGGGTTGTTACTGACATCTGGTGAAAATGTCATGCCGATAGCCCCATCAGAAATATCTTTACTGAGAAAAATGTTGACGCTTTCAATACTTATTTTCCCCACTGTATGTGTGTGTGCGTATGTGTTTGTGTGTGTGTGTGTGTGTGTATAAACCTTTTCTGCAATTCTCCACAGGGACCAGGGATTCAGCTGCGTCGCCGAGGCAGTGGGGGCTGACCACCGTGGGGCATCAGACGCTCAGCCCCCAGCACACGGCACCTACCAGGCGTACCAGGAGACCCAAGAGACCCCGGCCATAACAATGGTACCACTAGTAGTACCAGCAGCCGTCTCTGCCACCAGCTCCAGCGCTGCGTAGGTGAATTGAACCAGGGCACTGCAGCAAGGACAAACCAAAGAGAGGCTTCCCGCACCGACTGACAGACAGACAGGGGAAGTAGTCAGACTGACACTTGACAGCCAGCTAGGGAACGGCTGGTGGGTGTTGAAGGCTTCTGAACCACATGCCAGAAATTCACTGTTAAAATTTTTTTTTGTCGTTATTACTTGTGCCTAACACCTGTGGCATTGAATACAGGTGATGTGTCCGGGTTCCCTGTGTGGGAATGTAAGGTGGCCTTTTGATGTGTGGTGCTTTGCGTCCATGTTGGAGTAGAACTGTCTTGGACAACTGTTCCAGCCATTATAATACACTGTCCGTTTTCTTTTCTGTAGTGGAAGGTTGTTTTTTTCCGTGTTAATGAAATACGGGTCCTTCCATTCTTCTGGGGTCCACAGACTAGTTGTTTGTGTGACGTTTCAGTGTAACTATGGCTTGATAGTGATCCTGGGGGTGTCTTGTGGATTCAGTTGTAGATGGGTTTTCATGATGCAAAATATTTGATGGAATACAAATGAATGGCCTGACATAATGTTCTTGATGAAACAGTAATTCCTCCACATACTTGATCACAAAATAAATAAATTATGAATCAGATGTACTGTTGTAATATTGTTATTCAAGATGCAATGCAAAACGAGGGTAACCTGGACTTTCTAAATATGTGCTATGAAGACCTTAATGGATATTGAATAATTATTCATACACTAGTTATTAGGGATGCACTGAAATTTTGGCCACCGAAAGTTTTCAGCCGAAAATGGCCCAAAAGCGCATTTTCGGCTTTCGGCCGAAACACTTTTATCACCGAAACAACACGGCCGAAACAGGAAATTGTGATGACGCAAACAAAAACCGTGTGAAACATTGTGAAACAAATGACACCTCTAGCTAAATGTAGTAATCTAGAGAACCAGCTACAACCTTGTTTTCATCCAAACGAGCCGTCTTTAGCGACGACTCGCTATGAGACAGCTTCTATGAGCTGTCGGCTATCAGCCGCGAGTTTAGGGACCGTCCGCAAAGTGCCGACAGCTTCTATGAGCTGTCGGCTATCATCCGCGAGTTTAGGGACCGTCTGCAAAGCGGAAAACGGTGTTTTTTCAGTGCTAAATAAATATTTTTATACTTTTAATAATTGTAATTGATTTATTCTTTGAATTGCAATGCCTTGATTTTAGTGAGGTTAGTACACAGTCATAGCTATAAATGCAATGGTAGGCCTACTAATAATTGGCATAATTTATTTCGGTGTTTCGGTTTTCGGCCTTGGTTACCTCATTTTCGGTTTCGGCCAAGAATTTTCATTTCGGTGCATCCCTACTAGTCATAGTTATAATAAGCAGTCGGCATATCAAACATTAAACGTTGACTGTAAGGACCAGTTGGTGTCAGGTTGGAGATTAATGATCTTGCTCAAGGGTACCTTGTCGACCTTTCACGGTGCTAGTTGAAGTTGTCGCCGTAGGCCTACTCTTGCCTTTCTAATTTAATTTCAAAAGGCATCCCCTGAGGTCTTGTTAATATTCAAAAAATGGTTGATTGATTGAGCGCGTTCACGTGGATTTGCAGCGCGACAAGTTTCACTGAAGTTGAAATATTTGAACTTTTCCGCGGCATTCGCATGAGACAGCCAATCAGCGTTCACTCCCTGTGGGTAACGTGGGTGAAGTAACGTAAAACAGCCAATCACCGTTCAACCGGCTGGGCCAACCATTCCCTGCACTCCGCAGTGAACCGCAGCTTGGAGGAGAAAGTGATTGTTGCCGTTTGCGACTCCCGGAGCTCTATATATAATATTATATGATATGATATATATAATATATAAATATCTATATAATATAATATATAATATCACAGAGTCTAGCCATAGACTTTGCTGGTTCAAACGACTTTAGGCTACAACGGGCTTGCACAGACTTATTTTCTAACACAAATCAACAGTGGAAATAGAAATCCCATTAGAAAGTACTTGTATAGTTTTTACAACACAAACGCTTAATTAAACAACACATACGCAGACAAATTGAGGACAAACTTTGTTTCCCATTCATAACGTGCCTCGCCATTATCGTTGTGACGTCAATTCTTCCGACTCGGTCTACCCGGACGTTCCCAGAGTTTGATGACGAGACCTCCGGGTAGGACGGGGGTTCTTTTTTTACTTTTCCGGACCGGAAACAGTATAATCCCGATTAAGCTTACCAATAGAATGCGTCATCACATCCGATATTTTTACCGGCAACGTAGGCCTACCCACGGTACGTCAAACTAAGTCTTTTGTTATCGTTTTGATTGAGTGACCCCTAGAGGCAGAAGTTACATACTGTACCTTTAATTCACTGGGTAAATACATTACAAGTCGTCCTAACTTTACATATACTTTTACTTCCACTCATCGTTATGTATATCTGAGCTCTTTAAATAGATGTAATGTAATAATTATTTTGTGTCATGCTCCTGCATGAAAAAGTAAGTGAGACCTGGCTAGGAAACGGGTCAGTGTTTATATCTATATCTACCTGTAACACATTCACTTATTATCATAAGCATTTAAACTACACATGTATTGTGAGTCTTTTCAAACATTTTATTTGTACATAACCAAAACAAAAACAAACCAACCAACCATTATGGATCACACATCAGCTCACAAGAACACCTGCTTGAGTGTGCAATTTAGCTTTACATCCTGCGGAAAATAAAGATGGATGCCTTAATAAAAATTAAACATTCAAGACAAATATCCAACAACCCCCCCAAAAATAATACTGGCTGTCTAATACTGCAGCAAAGTCTACGTCTCACACCAAACCACAACAATGCAAAACAAAGTATATCAACAAAAATGTTTAGAATTGAATGCAGCAATGGGTGAAAAATCTGGTAACATTCTGTCTACACAGAGAAGGATTTTGGTCATTGTGTCAGGTTGTAGACATTCTGATATGCTACGTTATCTTTATGACTTTCAAATGGGTCTTGTGGAAAATTAAAAGAAAAAAATTAGAATGCATCACACAAACTTTACCAATAAAAAATTTAAATATCCATTCATTTTCTTAAATACTAGCAGCAGAAAGACTCAGAAAACATGTTAACAAGTAAATGTATTGGAGCCATCCTAGATCCAAAATAAAACTCCCAAATCAAATGTATCTTGATGATTCTCACATTCTTGAGAAAGGGGGCCTCACAGCAGAGTTCTTCAAGGGGAGAACAACAGATGTTCTCCAAATTGTATTGTAGTTTGTGTAGATCTACTGTAGTTTGTGTAGATCTGTGATCTGAGATCGATCACACACACACACACACACACACACACACACACACACACACACACACACACACACACACACACACACACACACACACACACACACACACACACACACACACACACACACACACACACACACACACTAATGATTGTGATTCACACAAGACAAGTTTCCATCAGCTAAAACAAAACTCTTGGGACATGCTAAACACAACACTCAAGTGAAAAGATCTATACAATTTTGGGTGCACGTATACCCAAAGCTTTGCTGTCCCACAAGAAGTTTTAAGCACTCCAAACAAGTTATAAATTGGACACTTAAACGCATTAGATACACCATAAAAATAAACAAACAAACCAACCCCATACTTGAAGAAACAAAGAAGTGAACTAAAGGTTTATAGGAAACAGCATGAGGGAGAAAATAAAATCCATGTTGAAAAAATTTGGCACCAGTTTATTCAGACTGTCTACATTTTAGAAAAAACTAGTTCACATTTTGCTTGAGTTGAATTTCAGTGCCTGTTCAAAGAACAAAGCATTCATAAAATATCAGAAACAGTGTCCAAAAATGCCAACCTCCCTCTGCTTTTTGTGTGTACGTGTTGGTTAAAAGGTTAATTCACCACACCAAAGAAAGTGCATAAACACGTGCTTGAAATTGTGAGCAGACAGATGAAGAAGGAAAACAAGAGTGGATTCAAGTGTTATTCATTTCCTTCTTTGTTGTTATGCTGCATGAAGAAAAAACTAGAGGATTGCCGCATCAACTAATGCAGACAGTGTTGCAAAAACAAAAATGAATTTAATTCCTCTGTCAAACAAAATGGAAATAAATACACATAAAAAAAGTTGTATAACCTGTAAGACCCACACAGTCACTCATACACAAAAGTGAGGTCAGAGAAACTGATTGGCTGCTCTCATGCACACACACAAAACAAACTCACAACACATCACTCTGGGAGGATGTGTGTAAGACTGCTCCGGAACATAGATTTTAATTAAAAAAAAAGAAACATGTCTCACTGTTATTTTTTTGTCATTAACAATTAGCAAAATCTAGTGGTTATTTCATCAGGACCTAGAAAAATAGATAATCTTTTTGCTAGCAACAGTATGTATCCAACTTTCAAAACATAGTCTGATAGCAATCCCCCAACCCGCAACAAACACACACACACAAAGACCAATGAGGAACCTCAAAAAAGCAAATAAACAACAAAACCTCAAGAACACAAGATTAAAAGTGAAAGTGGAAGCATCAGAGAAGCGTAGAGGACAAGGACTGGACGATTGGACTGTGACCTCACATCGACATGCTAGGGCAAACGATGAACAAACGGGCAGGAAGAGATCTAGAATAAAAAACACAAAAAGAAAACACAAAAGGGAGACAAACTGAGGTTAAACAACGACAACAATGGAACACAGGGAGAGAGCGAGAGAGAAAGAACATAAAAAAAACATGACACTTACACACACACACACACACACACACACACAGTCTAGACAAATACACACACACCACCTAAACATTCAACACTGTGAGCACAGGGAGCTTGAGAGACCGGGAAAGTTTGGGTACAGACACGTAACGGCATCCTTGTAGCGGCTAGCATTTTGAAATAAATAAATAAATAAATATAGAGAAAGAGAGAGAGAACACTTCTTTTAACATTTTGCTCCCAAATACCTTTCCACCGAGACACTTTGTTACTTTTCCACTTGTTTCCATAAACACATTGCTGCCGCATCAGATCATAAGCTATTCTATGAGGAGAAACTCTTTGGACATCTTCACCTTGACGCAGTGATCACAACAGTCCCGTTGTTAAGCTCGTTTGGCTGTCTTACCCAAATTCAATGTTTAATTTCAAATTCATAATTTAGTGTCCAGAATGGGAGTTCGCTACATAAGCATTTGCTTTCTGTTAGCCGCTTCCATTGATTGCAGAGTTACAGTAGCCTAGCTGCTGTTCACGTGAGGGGAATACACTTATTAATTTCTTACTTTTTCTAGTTTTTCTAAAAGAATCACAGCGCCAAAAATAGTGCAGAATTATCTGTGTGTTTGTAGATACAATAATGTTGTTGTGTTGTGACTGGCACTATAAACAAATGAAGTGTATTCCCCTCACATGAACAGGAGCTAGACTACTGTAACACTGCATGTCAATAGAAGCAGTATCCATGAACATACTGTAGGACCAATATTAAGAATAAAAACACTGTTTTATTAATAGATAGTAACAGTCTAACAACAGGACTGTTATATACTGTGTAAAAATCAAGCCAATAAAAACAAAGATGAGCTTGTTCATCGCCTGTTAACAGTATGCAATAAAGCATATAAAAGCATAAAATAATTTCCTTTTTTTTTCAGGTAGGTTTTATTTCTAATCTCTGCAGCCGGGTGGCCAATGCTCTGCGCCCCGGTGGTTGAGAACCCCTGGCGTTATCAACACACTGTTCTACACCAGCAGCAGCCATCTTTGTTGTTGACAATTACTGTACAGCAGTCACCTGCACTATCATCGTGTTTATCATGCCTCATCTTAAACGGTTGCGATCGGTTGGTCTATCTCGTACCAGGCAGACATCTTTTTGTATGGGAGCAAGACCTTAACTGCAGGAAAAATCTAACATGAACTCTAGAGATTGATCTGGTTCCCAGGCTAGTGAACTCCCCTTCTGGATGCACAAGTATGAATTTGGTCTTAAAAGACTCATCTGAATCTTAGCAAGACAGGCAAACAGCAATTTACAGATAGCTTGGCGTATCCCTTTAAATAATAATTGAAGGTAAGATAAGATTTCTGCTATATCGTTTTATAAAAGAGGAAACTGACAACAGCGCTTGATATTGTCATAGACCTCTGAAGAATAAGTCCCGCCTCTGAGCCTCCCGGTTCCCTCGGTCAAACGTCTATGGGAAATAACACGGGGTTTATGAATGATCGTACATAGCAAACTCTGTAGGTGGCGGAGAAGTAAAAGCTGCGGCACGTTTTGAACTACAACCGTTTTCATCTAGTTTCAACTGGGTTTTTGGATTTTTGGTGCCGTTAAAGTAGCATTAATAATCGTTTACTTCTTTAACGGCACCGACAATCCAAAAACACAGTCAAGACTAGATGGAACATGTGTGTAGTTCAAAACGTGACGCAGCTTTTACTTCTCCGCCACCTACAGAGTTTGTTATGTACGATCATTCATAAACCCCGTGTTATTTCCCATAGACATTTGACCGAGGGAACCGGAGCCTTGGAGGCGGGACTTATTCTTCAGAGGTCTATTAGCAGCACTTGCCGTGGATCCTACACACAGGTAGTTCCATTCTTCTTAGGGCATTACACAGCACCATAAGAGAACAACACTGAAATGGTTAGATCACGACACATGCCATGAGTTTAATTAGGGAAGCTGGACTTGAAACGTCCAATAGGTCCCAAACACACAAGAAGTATAAAACCTCTATAAAAATAGAAAAGGCATTATAGTTTTTGTTGGTAATATACATCATCTGGACAGTTACTTTGCTCTCCCTTGCTTGAAAAATAAATAAAAAATAAAAATATATGATGAGTTCTTGAAAGTCTAACAAACTGACAACGTGTCTCTTCAAAATGTATTTAGATTACTATGCGATCATCAAAATCGTGTACAAATAGTTTGAAAGAACAATTTACTCTAGTCCTAAGTAGTAAATCTAATAGCTGTGACCAGTTAACCTGCTCAAT
The DNA here is from genome assembly GCF_964030765.1 of Micromesistius poutassou. Classification (NCBI taxonomy): domain Eukaryota; kingdom Metazoa; phylum Chordata; class Actinopteri; order Gadiformes; family Gadidae; genus Micromesistius; species Micromesistius poutassou. Next base: position 16,671,537 of record NC_140282.1, read on the forward strand.
GATTTGTTACGAACTAGCAGGATATTTCTCACAAACCAGTTTGTTTCAGAACACAAATGATGACAAGCACAAATATACTGAAGAAGTTTGATATCATAACTACATGGAGGATTAATGTACACTTGGCAATGTATACAGAATACATTAGATTAGAGATTTCTTAGTTTCAGAGAAAGTAACCCATAAAATCACGTTTTGACATTTGGATGAATTTATTTTATGCTTGCTCTCTTTGCAGTGCAGCATTGGACATAGGGCCACGGTGTAGCTGCTGCTGTGGTCTGAATTGAAGATTTAATTGAATGACAGCACATATATGATGACCAAACACCACTGACAGTCTAGTGAAGTGCAAATTCAAAATAGCGGTTTATTTCAGTCAAAACCAGACCAACAACCCTCACTTTGTAGCATGACCAGCCAAAGGCAAGTGTGGTATTAATCTAGGATTCACGATTCAATCTTCTATGGATTATTCTCATACCGCACACATTGCAGACCGAGATGAAGGCAAACAAGCACAAACAGAAAACAAAAAAGATTTAGCAAATATATCCTGTATCGTCCCAATATTAAATCATTGATTAGACTCTGTGAAACTAGAAACAAAGACGTGTCGATGAGTCAATTTAGATTGAACAAATGCAAATTTTTGACCATTCAGCTCCTCTCTTCCCTGATTGGTTAGATTCATCTACTTTGCCTGTCCATCACAGGTGTATGAAGTGCAACACTTCTCAATGGCGGAGCAACGTAGGGGAGGGAAGGACCAGAGAGGGAGGGGTTGTTTGGTTATTTACAGTATCAAATCCAGCTATCTTCTGCTCTTTCTCTCAAACGGGTACAGCAGCTTTAAGAAAGGTAAAGGGAAGCTTCCTGGTTGATGTGGGATGGGGTAAGGTGTGCTTAAGAGAGGTAACGCTTAGTAGGTGGAAGCACGGAGCAGAAAGCAGAAAAAAAAAAAACAGGCATATCTTGGCAACAAATTCAGTGTGCAACACATCAATATTAATAAACAACGTGTATAAATATATAGATTCATATTTGTATGTATAATTGAACACAGCAAGCTGCTAGAACATCTTAAAAAATACACTTGCTTTTCCTTCTCGTCTTGAAAAAGAAAAAGGATAAATAAACCCTCAAAACCTCCCAACAGATCACGATAATCCAGTTTTTTTGTTCCACAAAGAACAACCAATGTAAGAAAACAAAGAAAACAGAAGCGGTGTGTACCTATGGTCTCAGTGCCTGCGTTAGCCTACCGGAGGGACAGAGAGATAGAGAGAGAGAGACTCACCCTGGAATATACAAAGGGAAGAGGTGAGGGGGAGCTACAGGAGAGCGACGTGGGGGAGGGCAGGGTGGGTGTGCAGGAAGCAAAAAGGCCTTATTCACACTCCACTTACCAGGGGACAGCACCCTTCTCAACCAAGTCCAAAGCGCATCAGCGGTCTCAGTAGGGCTTGCTGTCGTTCTTAGAGCGCTTCAGCTGCACCTTGAGCCTCTTCATGCCAATCTGGAAACCGTTCATTGATTGGATGGCCGCCTGTGATGACACCGGGTTGTCGTAGCTGACAAAGCCTGGGGAGGGGGAGGGCAGACAGTTTCCACACCGTAGGGAAAAAAGTAAACCACAAGAATCTCATTCCTTGATTATCATCAGCTGGTAATCCTCTAAGATTGTGTTGTGTGTGGATGAGGAAAATGGGTCACTTACCAAAACACTTGCTGAGGTTGGTCTGCTTGTCAATGAAGACCTTAGCGGAGATGACGTTCCCAAACGGCATGAACATCTGAAGAAGGTCTTGGTCTCCAAACTCCTGGGGAAGGTGGTAGATGAACAGGTTTGCTCCTTCAGGACCTATCGACAAATTAACCAATGTTAATGTTAAAAAAAATCTTTAAAAAAAGATCGAAAAAAAATCGACATTTTAACAATCATTGTAGCATATAAAAATTATATATATATACATTGAAGTATACATATACATGTACATATACAAGTATGCATATACATTGAAGTATCATGAGCATGGCACTTGATGCAATCAGTGTAGGAAATATAGTGCTGGTAGTTGAGGGCAAACAGGTAACTTGACTCAGACATCTGCTTCTCATAAAGTGAACATTGTTCTCATGATTATCCGCTAGTGTCTGAGAGGAAGGAGTTAGTGCTCTTACCCGTACTGCGACCGTCACTGGCTGATGCAGCAGATTTAAAACAAGACACAATGCACAGTCTAGTTTATCTGCCTGATGGAGAATAACACCACTGTAGCATATCACTTTACAAACACACTCACTGGTAATGTTGCTATGAGTAATTCAATTGTTTCCATATCCTAAAGTGAAAATGGCCTGAAATTAACAACCCCACACGATGCACTGTAGTGCAAGGCAATGATCGCCTAACAAACCAATCCAAAACCCAAAATGTCCTATCTGGGATGAATAAAGTACCATCAGTATCATATATACTCCAACATCGTTTCTAATAGACAACATTCCCTTTTTCCTCTCATGCCCGTAACCTCTCTTGATTAACTTAACATTTTCCTGATCGTGTAGCTGCTCATACTCTGGACGACATGCAACTAACGACGCCTCCCAGTGCTTCTCCCCCGGCTGGCATTGGGCTGGCATTTCTCCCCTCCAGGGACCTACCTTCTTTCTGGCTCCCCGCCGCTGACACACTCTGCTGGGACAACAGGCTCTGGTTGTAGAGGCTGGGGAGTGCGGCTGCGGCATACTGCTGAATGCCAGAGTAGGCCTGGCTCAGAGCCTCCATGGTGTTCCCTGAGCCATTGGACAGATTTCCACTACCCAGGCTGCCGTTGAGGGCAGCCATGCCTAAATTGGTGGTGGTTACAAAGGTAACTGATTAGTACTCAGCCGAGGGGAGCAAGCAGAGAGTATACAGCTCCAATTAGCAGCGTTGTGCAAGTTCATACTTCACATAAACTAGTTCAAAGTTCATTTCATACAAAAGAAAATGAATAAATTCACGTTGTTGCCAAAACCTACAGCTTTCTAGATGTGGGTCTGGATTTCCAGGCTATTTAAATGCATCAATCTGGTGAATTTTGAGAACCAAAATATGACATATCAATTACTGACAAATTACTTGCAAACTGCTGGTACTGATTAGCCTGGAAATCCAGACCCACGTCTAGAAAGCTGTAGGGTCTTCGTTTTGATGACCTGACAGTTAGTTACGCAAAAGCATGGTAGGGACAAAAGTGACGTTCATCCCTGATTATGGGCGTGCATGCGTATTTGGGTACCATGTGCACCCCTGATTATTAATACTATAAACTTCAAATAAGGCTTCAAGTAGAAGTGGGTGTCTGTTCCTCAGCTTTCCTTGGTGTTTTGACATACGCACACTGTCAAGCTCGCGCAGCTGGGGTGGGCGCGGGGCGACGCCTTGCCATGGCGATGAGGGGAAAACAGAACGTTGACAAGCCAAACCAGCTGCGAGGGTTTTCCCTTATATTAAGCGCTGCTGCCCACCTGTGTAGCCCTATTATTAGAGCAGCCAGTGAAGTCCATTTGCCTAGGCAAAATGATTCTGGGCGGATATTGAAACTATGATATTGAAACTAAACTATCGTATTTATTTTTGTCAAGTCTGGCAAACTGGTGAAGTGTGGTGAAGACAAAATAGTATTTAAATAAACATTGTAGTGTATTCTAATACCCCAAGTGCACCGCAACATAACATTCGTACCTGCAAGTGAGCTCATATTTAGGCCAGCTCCTGCGCCTGCGGCCAATGACTGGAGGGCTCCAAGAGAAGCCATGGGGTTCACTGATGAGTTGCTGCTGGAGGTGGGAGAGGAGCCTGCTGGCAAAGTAAGAAAGAGTAGCAGACGGAGGGTGGGAGTGAGGGGGTGGAAGGGTGGGATTTAGGGGATGGTGGGGGAGGTTGTGAGGAAGGGGAAAGAGGGTTGGTAGTGAGACATGGGAGGGTCAAAGAGAGCGGAGGGTGGGAGTTAGTTAGCAGATTGAGGGTGGGAGTGAGGGGACAGTAGTGAGGGGATGGTAGGGATAGTAGTAAGGTGAAGGGAAGGGTGGTTGTGAGGGGATTGAAGTGGTAGTGAGGTGATAAGAGGTTAGGAGTGAGGAGGGGGAGGGTGGGAGTTAGGGAATGGTGGTTAGGGGAGGGATCAGGGGTTGGGCATAAAGACCACCATTGATAACCACAGATATACAGCCACAGTGGAGGTTGAAACAATTGTTTGCCACATGTTTGAACCCGACTGCTTAGTGTGCCAGTCTTCTTGGTGCCTTGTGCATCTGTGTACCTGAACTAGTGAGCATACTGAGTGGGCTGCTGGATGTTGTCATGGCGCTGGAGCCTGAGGACGTGGCCTGTGTGGCACTGGCCGCCGCTGCTGCTAGTGCTGCCAAGTTCTGCATGGCGTTCAGACCTAAGGAGATGCAAGCACAACCACATGAATATAGTCAAACGTTTACACAACCTTTGTTTATGAGGTACAGTTTTTTTTTTAAACTAGTTTGAGGCACGATAAAAAAAAAAAAACCTACATCTTGATTTAAACCTTGAATGTTCTGGGTCACTTTGGATAAGTGCTACAAAATAACTTAATGTAATGTGTATGCAAATGTGTATGTATGTGTACTTGATGTGATGTGCATGTAGGGTCTGGCAACGAGTAATGAAAATGGCCCAACTCGAGGGGCGGCATCAAGCATGCATTTGAAAATATCCCTGCATGCAATTGGATAATACTACGACCAATCAGAAGAATACAAGGGGTGACGTATCCAGACCAGCGGAGCTAACCAATAGATAAGACTCTTGCCGTATCCGGATGGTAAAATAGCAACGCTTTTGGCCCGCCTATATCAGATACACCGATGTGATTGGTTAATGTTCTGGGCCAGAACATTAACTAACTTATCTAATAGTATTGCTCATTCCCAAAGTGACTCGCTGAGCAAATTCAAATTGTGCTCTCTCTGGAAACTGGATTTCCCGGGTAGGTACTGATATGAATGTTGATGACACAATGTAAAGGATCATACTAAATGGGGTTGAGTTTTCAGAAAGAATTTAAGAAAAGATCAAAACAAAAATGACTAAAACACAGTGCTGAGCCTTTGGCACCTAACAACCTATTGTGATTCTAGTTATTATTTATATTCCGCCGCGTTTGCATTACACAGCCTACACCGATCGCACGCTTTTTATGAAACTTACTAGACCTGTAGAGGTTGACCCAAGATTAATCTAGCGGAAATATTACACTGATTGGCCCAAAGGTGGTGCTATACCAACTGTCCAAAAATGCAAACTTTGCACAAGCATATCTCGTAACTGGTTTGACCTACACTCATGAAACTTCATGCTTCATGCTCACATATGCATGCTGAACAAATATGCCTCAAGAACCTATGACTTCCGGTTCCCATGACTTCAGGTTCCCGCCATTTTGAATTTAGTTAAAAACAGTAAATTGCCTAACGATCCCAGGTTTTTTGACATTGACAAAAATCCTTTAGCCCATATCATCTATGGACCATTATCTTCAATCTGACATAAAGATTAGTCTGTACAATAAAGTTTAAAGCACCCATGAGCCATTGACTTCTAAAAGAGCCGTGGTTTAAAAAACGCAAATAGTTAATTGCTCATATCAACATCAAGTTGGACTCCTATGATGTTGACCCCAATACAAAAGTTGTTCATAATCAAATTCTGAACAAGTTAAACACAACATATTTTCAAATAAGGCGTGGCATCGAAATGGGCATGCCCTGTCACAAAAAACGCCACAGTTCATAGACGCAATGTTTGATTTGAGCGGGACCGACTTAGTGGCTGTTGGGGCCCAAAGTTCCAACTGCTCAAGTAAAATGAAGTCGATTGGCAAAACAACTTGGCCACCAGAGGCTCAAAATCAAAACCTCAAAATTTAACTTAACGTCAAAAGGCAGGGTTAACTTAACCCAATCATCATCAAACTTGGGATAGTCAAAGGTACATGGGTCAAGATGAAACTGTCCAGCCTAAAGTTGGCGCTATTGCAACAGTACAAAAATGCAAAGAATTGTTTATTTTTCGGTAGGGTTAGGGTTAGGTTTGATGGTTTATTGGTCGGTAGGGTTAGGGTTAGGTTTGATGGTTTATTGGTCGGTAGGGTTAAGGTTAGGTTTGATGGTTTATTGGTCGGTAGGGTTAGGTTTGGTTTCAGAGGTATTCTTTGCAGCATGAAGATGCAAGCTATATAGGTTCAAACAACATTTATAGCCCTGGATGGTCCAGGTGGATGGTTGGTGAATGGCCACCATGTCCCAACAAGGATGCAACGTCAGCAAGAGGTGGCGGAGTAATGTTTGGGCTGGAATCATGGGGAAAGTGCTGATAGACCCCTTTAGGGTCCCTGACGGTGTGAAAATGACCTCAGCAAAGTATGTAAAGTTTCTGACTGACCACTTTCTTCCGTGGTACAGAAATAAGAACCGTGCCTTCCGTAGCAAAATCATCTTCATGCATGACAATGCACCATCTCATGCTGCAAAGAATACCTGTGTCATTGGCTGCTATGGGCATAAAAGGAGAGAAACTCATGGTGTGGGCCCCATGTTCCCCTGACCTCAACCCTATTGAGAACCTTTGGAGCATCCTCAAGCAAAAGATCTATGAGGTTGGGAGGCAGTTCACATCAAAACAGTCGCTCTGGGAGGCTATTCTGACATCTAAGAAGACACTCTCCAAGCACTCACAAGTTCAATGGATGCAAGAATTGTGAAGGTGATATCAAAGAAAGGGTCCTATGTTAACATGTAACTTGGCCTGTTAATATGTTTTTGATTGAAATAGCTTTTGATTTCAATATATGTCCTCCTTATGTTGCAAATTCAACAAATGACCATTTTTAGTTCTTTACAACTTAAAATGTTTTGAAACTCAATCATTTGGAACAGTGCATTTTGAGTTTTTTATTTTTGAAAAAATACTGTTACATTTTGTTCAATAAAATCAGAATTATACTCTATACTTAATGGTTGATGACTTCAAAATTATACTGACTGTCATTTGCATTGACTATTTAAGAAAATCTGCAAAAAATATTATTTGCATAATCATTTTTAGTGCAATAAACTTTAGTGCAATCAGGAGATGAGCTATACAGGTGACCACTCCGGAATAATAATAATCCCTAGAATAATATTAGGTATCCACAGATACTCTGTGGAGTATCTATATAATACTTAATAACAACTAGAAAATGCATTTCCTGCAGAAAATGAGGGTGAGTAATGTAGTGCAAAGTGAGGTTGAAAAGATGTTTTAGTTAAGCCACATATTTTAACTCGCAAAGAAATGTTAAATGGCTTAAATTAAGTGAAGGTATTTGAACAGAGTCTAAATGGAGTAAACAATTTAAACATGCACACCATTTAATAGTTGGAAACAAATAAAGTGAAGAGTTAAAAAGCTAATGTGATCAAGTTTGAATACATTTGAGATATAAAACTAAAATATAGAATAGCTGAGCGCGCGCGCGTGTGTGTGGTAGTAACTTAGTTATTGACCTTATTCCTTCACATCTAGATCATCAAAATAAGCTCACAAAATAATGTTTATAGCGTTGGGACTCCTTTGTGTCTCAGCTTTCATATGGCATATTGTTTGTGTAGACAGCATGTGTTGCCAGATTGGATTGCAATTTCCAGCCCAACAATAGCCCAATCAACCAAAAACCTGCCCAAATACTGCCAGAAAAAACGATTCATCATCTTCTACAATACTTCTACAACGGTAATTACAAGAATACAGACCTGAACACAACCTGATTATTAACTACGACATTATGTGGTATACAAGGTACCTCTCATCTATCCCTCTACACGAGGTCTGTGTAAAGAACACACTGAGTTCAGCAGAAAATGTCTTCAATGAGATTACATGAATACACAACACACAAAATAGGCAATGTAAAATACTAATGTTGAACACAATAAACACCTGAATGTGACCTAATTGACTTTATTACTTTTACGGTATGCGCGCGCACACACACACACACACACACACACACACACACACACACACACACACACACACACACACACACACACACACACACACACACACACACACACACACACACACACACACACACACACACGCGCGCGCGCTCTGTGTTCCGGGACACAGCCACAGGAAAAGTATGTTTGGTACATGAGCTAAAAACAACCATCAAAATAGACATGCATAAAATGATCTTACATTTATGTAGAACTTCAGCTTGAAATATTCTTACAAGAACTTGAATATAAACCAGAGAACTACGTACAGTCAACGCCAGCTTGACTAATACATCATCAATCAAATTTCCTTACAACTGCCGTGGACATTTGAGTAACAGGTCTGATGGCCCTCCCTCGCCCCTAAATATTATTGGAAAGGGAAGCATTGTTGTTAGCATTTAGCTTATACCGGGAGTACACCCGTATATGTAGCAAGCGCCTAGCCTTTAGCCATATAAACAGGGTTCCCCACAGACAAACGGCCGATATACAGAATAACAATCATATTTCCAATCGATTTATCATTTTAGCATCAGTGTAAAAGTAAATAACCTAACCGTTTAAGCTTGACATTGTGTTTCTAGGTTAAATATTGACGTTGTTTAGGCTCCATGACGTCCGCAATGGCTTTCATAGCCACCTAGGGCTTGACAGAGCGTCATCTAGAACGTCCTCACACTGTCGCCTCAACGTCAATGAGATCAACTGGAAAAATACGAAAGTGGGTATGAAATGAAACTTGAACTGTGATTCTGAAAAATATAAAAATTATCTGTTTAGATAGTTGAACATACAAGTGTGATGATTTGTTAAAGGTTAAAGGTTAAAGGTTGAAGTGTCAGAATTGGCGGACCAGCCACCTCTACCATCACCACATCATGGCCACAGGCTGATAACATCCAAGTGGAGGCCGATACCGCTAACCGATAACACACACACATATAAATATATATGATCATGACCTAAGATCATGACATTGTTGCTCAGACATCAGAAGAATCAACGGGGGGTTTAGGGGGGCGGACTTGCAAGGGGCGGGATATGACGTAGGGTCCACGACGGCTCCTGTCACTCAGGTGTGTTTTGGGTCTGACCGCAGCAACGGAGGCAGAATAGGCAGAACTCATCACGATCATCTTAAATGTTGCTGCAGCGATGCCTCATATATTCCGTTGCATCCACAACATCCGTATCGATCGATGAAAGATTGGAGCATAAGTTACAGACAAATAGAAGAAATGACGAATAAGAAAGGCGTCGCAAACGGCTGCGTTACCGGAGAAAGAGAGCGTCTTTTTTTGCTTCATTTCACATCTAACAAACACTGGGACAAATGTAGTTGATTTCTGCGTTTAACTGAGAAAACAGGGAGTGGAAGGACGGGACCCTATAATGTTCAGCTAACTGTTGTCAATAATAAGTGTTACGAGAGTTAGTGCATGTGTGTGTGCGCGCGAGAATGGCAGTGTGGGTGTGTGAGTGGACGAGCGAGGAGAGCGAGCGGTAGCGTGTGTCAGTTTAGTGAAGTAATGAACCAGTCCGGTTGTGTCTGCAAACGTGTTCTGTCAAGTTAGTGAAACTAAGAATAAAGTACACAGCCTTTCAATAATCGGCGGCCGCTTCATTCCGACCATATTCCGACCTATAAGCAGACCCACTGCCGGTCAAAGTGAAGGGCGTTACCCCCAAGAGAACATCGACGTCTCCCCTGTGCTCTCGACTACGGTCTGGGAGCCGACAGCAGGAAAGGTAACATAATAAAAAAAATAAACATTTTCTATATACGTGTGCAGCTGTGAACTCATGTATTGTAATTTATGTGATATGATGTGTACTTTTAGGGTTACGATAAGACCTTTCATTTAGCGTTAGTGGGAGCGGGGCACTGAAATTATATAGGCTATGTTATCGGGGCTATTCGTCATGATATCGGACTTATCGGAATGTAAGTAATAAATTCTGTTATCGGCCCGATAATTATCGTGCACCCCTAACACATACATATCAATACACACTCACGTGTGTATATATAAGATTATTCTTATTCTCATTCTTTATTTGAATTATACTCAAATTTGAATGTACACATTTTGTCTAATATTAATACTTACTATGTACCTTTACACTGTATACACAGGCGTATGCATTGCCATTCCCCTTTTAACTAGGAGGGCATATGCCACACATTCGGATCGCAGCTGATGTAAATAGTTGTTAAGCGTGTAGACTTTATTTTTCATCCGGCCAGACGTGAGAAAAGCATTTTGTATTAATTTTAAGGAACGCAAAGGTGAGAAGGGCGAGATTCTCTTACATTGGCATAAGTTTTTCAAGAAAGATTTTGAGGTACTTGATTGACCGGCACAGTCTTTTCTCTTTTTAGGGGCCATGTCAGGGTATCTAACCTGCATCGCATAGTAAGATGTGCGAAAGCCTTTTCTCTTTGATACGCTTGCGAGCTCTCACTCCGCAGTAATTTAAAAGGGACTCTGATGGCAATGGCATTTGCATCGTGTGAAGATAACAGCACGTTATATTAATTGCATTAATAAGGTATTTACCGTGTATCTGTGGATACCAATTGTTATTGTGGGATTTTTTCTTTTTTTATTCGACGGCCCATATCTCAACCTCTGGGTTGCAAAAAACTTTCCAAATTTCTCATCCCTCTAACTTATGTCTAAGTTAGAGAAAAAACTTGGTGCCAGAATTCCCATCGGGCCGCTATGACTCCTGGTCAGAGTTAAACGCTCGGCATGTCTGCCCTGATGGATAACAAATTCAGAAACTTTGTGTACATGCCTTATTTTGCATGCTGAATGTTTTTGCATTTGGGACCCATAATGTCTGGACCGATTTGGCTGTTAGGTGATATTTTCAGAAAAACTTGGTCCACATGATCTATGGATGTGTCTGATCTTACACCTCAAAGGGATTTTTTGATAACTTATAAAATGACTTGTTTCATTAAAAATATGTTAATTTAGCTAACAATATTCTACAAACCACATGTCAGCTTCAGAAAGTAGCAGAAACTTGAAACTTTCCATGCATATTGATACATTAACATTAACATGTGAAAGGTTTCTTGTCGCATTCCATGATGTCACAGTGTCAATTACAGAAATTGCTCTCAAGTGTAATGCACCACTTCGCAAGCAGGTGGCACAAAATCACACATAAACGGCATCTACTATTAAACCAGTATTTTGATGTTAACTTCCGGTCAACCAAATCCCATTTTGTATGCCAAACTAATTGTAGGGGAAACACAGATATATAAATATAACAATAGTGTGGCTTGCTTTGCAACCATACTAAGTAAAATATTCCTTTAGACTTTTTTAAAAGATCCCGGCGTATCAAGTGCCATATGCCATATGGACATATATTTAATCAAGGTTAATTTGAGACGACTAATTCTTGAATAAACTTCACTCATCTCTGAAGCAACCAAGTGGTGCAGAGAACATGGGCCTCTCTCAGAGCCGAATGTTTCCGTCGTCAACATACCTGACATAGGGTGCAGATTGTTGAGTGCGTTCCCTGCAGAGGCTGACTGCTGCAGCAGCTGTAAATAAAGCTAGACATTTGAACCAAACACAGAGAATGCACTGGTCAGTACTTTTGCTAGCCAGTGGGACGGGGTGAAAGAAGAGACAGGCATAGAGGCATCGCAAAGGGTAAAACAAAAAGGGACATTTTCTAAACAGAGACAGGGGGATGCAGTGGGGCATTTATTAACATGCAATCTGGCAGGAGATTTTAGACAAAGGAGGGGGAAATAAAGGAGAACCATGGTGATGGTGAGAACCATGATGCACAAGCAATAATTGTTGACTAGATGGAGGCATATTAGCAGCACACTGGGTACATGACAATCTGTGTCACTTTACTCAAACAGAAGCGTATACATATTGTGTCTGTTTTTAGCCCCAATAACCACCATAGACTAGGGTTATACTTCAAGATGAAGTATGAATGCAAGCTTGATACATGTTATTGATTGATTGATTCAATTTATTTCAGACATATGCAAACAGCCTCCATGCTTTATGTGATGTGTTAACTCACTGCCAGGTACTGTGGCCCAAGGCTGTTGAGTCCAGTGAGGTTGCCCCACATGGAGGCAGCATTGAGCTGCTGCATCTGTTGCTGGAGCTGCTGGGCCATTCGCTTCTGCTCCTTGTCCTTCTGTGTGTCTGCAAACTTCACCACAATAGGTGAAGAACAGCCCTAATAGTGGAGGGGAAAATACGGGCTGTGATGATTGAACGGTAGAAACTGATTTTTTTAAGTTTTAAATTACACAATGTAACCTTGTTAAATGCCCACACACAGATAATGCAAAACAATCATTTGTTTCTAAGTAATGCAAAAGTTGTAATAATGTTGCACCATTTAGATAACCTGGAAATCCAGACCCACATCTAGAAAGCTGTTGGGTCTGGCAATGAGTAATGAAAATGGCCCAACTCGAGGGGCGGCACCAAGCATGCATTTCAAAATATCACTGCACACAATTGGATAACACTACAACTGAGGATGGAGGAGAAAGGGATTGTTGCCGTTTGCGCACTCAAAGCCAAAGTTCCTTTCCCCCCCCATTCCTTTTCAAGGCCGAGATAACCCCCACTACGAGTCTTTACTTGTTGTGGAAGTACCAGGGACGTCGGAGAACCTGACGCAGTCTTTAAGATTCATAATATCATCCGGAGACACATACAGCTTTTGGCCGTGATATTATATATTACAAATTAATTAGTAATATATAATTACAACCTCTAGTTGTAATTAAACCCATACCTATAATGTAACAAATTTATGAGTGCGTAATATAACAACATTTTCCCTATAATGTTAAAACGTATAACATTAAAGTTCACCTATTACGTTATAAAGCAAGCATAATCATTTTCTCCTTATAAGCCATTTTCACACATTTTTGCCGCAATTGTAAATCAGGAGATTCGACCCCGGAGGGCGATTCACACTTGATGCTTTATATGCGGACAATCGATGTCGTTCAGACATCAGTAGAATCAACGGGGGGTTTAAGGGGGTGGGCTTGCAAGGGGCGGGATATGACATAGGGTCTAAGTTTGCAAGAGGCAGGATAAGTGTGGCCGCTGTCGCTCTAGTTTGTTTTGGTTTGACCACAGACCGCATGGAGGAAGAACGGGCAGAATTCATCACGATCGTCCTAAATGTTGATGCAACGATGCATCATATATTTTGTTGTATCCACAGCATCCGAAGCATAGATTGATGAAAGATTGCAGCATGAGTTAGACAAATAGCAGAAAGGACAAAGAAGAAAGGACAAAGAAAAAGAGAGCGTCTTTTTTTGCTTAATTTCACATATAACAAACACTTGGACAAATGTAGTTGATTTTTGTGTTTAACTGAAAAAACATTTTCTATATACGCGTGCAGCTGTGAACTCATGGATTGTAATTTATTGTATGATGTGTACTTATGATAAGACCTATATTTTAGTGTTCACCACGAATGACTCTGAAAAGCAGTGCTAACATTTAACTATTTTGAACCATTCAGGGGGGGGGGGGGCACTCAATGACATGCAAATGCAGACCAAAGCATCATCAACACTAGGGGCCCTATCTTGGGCCCTATCTTGCACCCAGCGCAATTGACTTTCTACACCAACGCATGTATCGTTGCTAGTTTGCACCCGGCGCAAAGCTGATTTTCCCCCGCAGCAACCAGGCGCCTCTACACTTGCGCCTGGAGAGGCGTGTCGGCGAAAAGCAGAGGCGTGTTCCAGCGCAAATGATACTTGGTGCTATTTTACCGATCTAAACATTGCGCCAATCCAATTACGCAATGCAATTCCAACTGACCGAAAAATTCCTGGTCAAAATGCACTAGCGGATAGCGCAGTTGGTGTTGCTATTTTGATGTGCCATGGCAGGTCGGAACTGCAACATAACGCTTACACACACACGTAGGCTATACACAGCACAAACATGCAAACGATTAGCCTGATTTAAATATTATGATGTCAAAGATTGTTCATATGAGTGAAACTGCATAGAAATAGCATAGATTGTGGAAACTTTTTTTCCATAGGGGCTGCATGAATGAACACAGTAGAGTAGGCTATGCCATGCGTTTAAATAATAATAATAACAATAATAAACTTGAGCAAAGTATATTCCAGCCTCCCAAAAGAAAATCTTGTTTTAAAATCTTGTGTAACAGCTGATACAGCGGTAAGTTATACTTTTAAATCAATGCATCTGCAAACACCGTACAGCAAACAGACATCGTGTACAAGCCCATATCTTTCGGGATTGATGAAGTGTTTAAAAGAGTGTTTAAGTGAATGTTTAAAAGAATGAATGAATGTATACAATGTATACATAATGTATACAATACTGGTAACAAACGATGTTTGTTAATGTATCACAGCATATCATTAAATAGACCCACAGTTGCGGCCATCGAGGACCGCGTCCGCATATCATATATGTGTCAAGTTGTCTTTGCCGCAATTTACATGACGACTCAGTGTTTCTGAAGTTGTAGAAGAAAATGCCATGTGTGAATTAGGCCTATTATTTGGCCATAAACTGAGCCATTTGAAGTTTGAAATTCATGTGGTCATGCATCTGTCTCTGCGGAGAATGCAAACGCGCTGTCAAAATATCAACTCGTCATGTCAAATGTGCTGGCTCTTTCTCTTTTTTTTCGTGATTCTCGTGATTTTGGTTTCAATACGCATATTGTTACAGCCCTAATCAACACGCCCACTCAAGTGGTGTGGGAAATTACGACTTTCTTCTCCTCATTCACATACAGTGTAAGGTCATTCACATTTCCTACAGAGAAAATACTACCTCATGGGTAGTATTATTCAGGAGATTTTCAGGGTAAAAATGTCAGGATATGATGTTCACACATATGGCCCATCAGGAGAATATCAGGACTTACATGCATGTGTGATAGCAGCTAGTGTGTGAGGATTTGATTACATTATAAAATTATTCAATTTATGGGTTACAGGGGTAATTGTTCAATGGAAAGTGTAGTATACTATGCATGCAAATAAATTATTCAATAGCTATTGAATAATTAATAGTTATTCAGGGCTCAAAGAGCATTTACATTTTTTAAATGCATGGGAACTACTATTGGTTAGTTAATAATTCGGGGGGGGGCACTCAATGACATGCAGCGTTTAAGGTGCCAAGCGTGAGCCGACCTCCACGCCACGGACACGCCCTTCAACGTACAGTCACAAATCCATCCCTAACTAACCCTAACCCTAACCCTACCGACCAATAAACCATCAAACCTAACCCTAACCCTACCGACCAATAAACCATCAAACCTAACCCTACCGACCAATAAACCATCAAACCTAACCCTAACCCTACCGACCAATAAACCATCAAACCTAACCCTAACCCTACCGACCAATAAACCATCAAACCCAACCCTAACCCTACCGACCAATAAACCATCAAACCTAACCCTACCGACCAATAAACCATCAAACCTAACCCTAACCCTACCGACCAATAAACCATCAAACCTAACCCTACCGACCAATAAACCATCAAACCTAACCCTAACCCTACCGACCAATAAACAATCAAACCTAACCCTATAGACCAATAAACCATCAAACCTAACCCTAACCAGACCATGACACAGACCATAAACCTAACCTAACCATTAAGTTTGATGATGATTGGGTTAAGTTAAGTTAAACCAGCCTTTTGGCGTTAAGTTAGATTTTTACGATTTTCAACGATTTTTGGACTGTTGCTATAGCGCCACCTTCAGGCCGTTTTAGATACAATTTGGACAGTTTCATCTTGACCCATGTGGCTTGGAATATCCCAAGTTTGATGACGATTGGGTTAAGTTAACCCTGCCTTTTGGCGTTAAGTTAATTTTTGACGATTTTTGTCATCAATGGATAAAACATTAGTCTATTGTATTGGGTATTTTCACAACAGCAAAAAGCATGTAAAGAAAAGTTCCGCTGTTGCTGTAACAAACATACTGTATAAAGTACATAATAAAACAGACTTTTGATATGTGTGAATTCACGGAAACAAAAAAACCTGACAAATAGATTTGAGGTTGTGGTTTGGAACGTGTATTTGATTTGTCTTGCAACCCCAACAATTACTAGAATTAGCAGTTGAAACCTGCATCCAATTAGATAGACAATTGGATGGACCTATTCCCCAATAAGATTGGCCTTTGAGATGAGGATATCATTACACCCACTACATATACACAGACTGATATACTGGAGTACATATATGGCAACAGACATGACCACTATAATAGTAATGTTCTCACCTCCATTGTCTGTGACTGGTGCATTGTCTTGATGGCTGACAGGGCCATTTGTCTAGCAGTGAACGTCACAAACGCACAACCTGTATGGAAAAGACACCATACCTATTTCAGACTGATAAGACATTCCAATGTGCTGCACATTTCATAGAAAAGCACATTTCATAGCCACAGACAAAAGCATCCAATAAAATGGCCAGGAAACAAAGACAAAAAACATTCAAAGATTTACTACAACTTGCTATTTACAAAATTGCACCAAGTAGCTGGTGCTGGTCTGTTGAAGATTGCATGGGTACAACAATGTATTTCTGAGTCCCATACAATGTGTAGGGATGTCACACATAATTAGAGCAAATCAACAAACTAGATGTCTGGGAAGATGTCCACGTTAAATGGAGGACCACTGCAACGACGGAACAATTTAGACATTTTACAGCATATGTGGTGGGCTTTCACGTTTACAGAAAAAAATATTTTCCAAGCAACAGTAAGAGGCAGATATTTATAAAGACTTGGTCAATTACCCAAAACTGCTTTAATTTTAGGTCAAAACATATCTACTTTGGGTTAGGGTCTAAGCCTAAATTACAACAAACGCCTTTCAACATCCCTAGAAAGCAGACGATGTTGAAAGTGAAATGAACTGGATCTGCCTCACCACGACTGAGACCATCTGGGCCACGCAGTATTCTGCACTCCTCGATCTGGCCGTAGGCAGAGAACATCAGCCTGATGTCATTCTCGTTACACTTCTTGGAGATCATCCCTATGAACAGCTTTCTGTCTTCCACGGCTGAAATGAATGCAGGGATAAAGCAATTAAGACTATGAAATGTGAGAGACATCGGGAGTCCGTACATCTATAACATGACAGTTTGATCAAGATTTACATTTTGTATCTGCTTTTGTACGTGCAAAACACATAAATAGTTGATTGATGGAGTCATTGAATTATTATATCTTACCCAAGGTCCCAAGTTAATTTTTGCTTGGAAGCAAAGTACCATATGGCTCAAAACTTCACATTTCACAAACATTAAAAGGTGCTGCAATAAGTTTTGAGTGCAAAAATAGTAGACTTGAGCAAGATTATGAAACTAAACAACCACAAACCAATGAGGGTATAGATTGGTTCATACAGAGACAGGCGCAGTCCACTCGAATGTGCAGATATTCTCACAGCACATTACACTAATAACGGACAGAAGTCTAGGCCATTTCTCATACTAAAATAATAGCTTGGAAAACCTCACTAATCTGAACAGCAGCTCTGCTGTTCATTATTTTACTGAAGAAATATTTTTGCCCTTTATTAAATAGCTACTCATTAAAGGATAATGGGTATAATGAAGAAGGACAAGCGAGCTCTCACCATTGTTTTTCTCACTGTCGGCGGGCTTCATTTGGATTGGGTGGTGCATCTGGACAAGGCGACACAAAGAAGCTCTCAGAAGTGGACACTCAAAGAACATTTTAATCCAAGACTTACTTGCTACCTATTGTTATACTAGGTCTCACAACATCATGATTTCTTCACAGGCCAGATGAAGACCTAGTTTGAATTACATTAAAATACATAACCCCCCGCTACCCTGCTACACAAGTATCACAAGTATCAAAGCGCAGTGTTGCGTTGCATAGTATAGTGTCAAGCCATGAGGAAACTCTCCCACTCTAAACAATGGGAGCAGCTACTCTTACGTCTGAAGCAGACTGAATCAAAATTATATTTCAACAGGCCTCAACACAAGAAACCATGATTAAACATGCATTTGTGTATGTTTTCGAAGTTCATGTACCAGGGAATACCATATAATGTTTGCAAATGAGCAAATATTGAATTTGCAATTTTTTACACCATGCTCATCCAAACTGTGTGTCATTTGAAGCTAAGGTTCGGTTTTTTCACTGTACAGCAAAATATATCCTGACGGACAACATGGACCCCAATTCCAAAAATGTTCAGCATGGAAAATAAGGCATGTACACCAAGTTTCGGAATAGTTTCGGAAAGTTTTGAGCCTAGATTTAAAAATGGTGACGGAAGGAGCGTCTCTAATTGAAGGAGGCAGTTTGTTCTAAAGGCGGGGCGCAGCCACAGCAAAAGCTCTGTCACCCCTCTGTTTTAATCTAGTGCGTGGAACGTGCAGGAGACCCATGTTACATGATCTAAGGGACCTGGGAGCTGAGTGGTGACGGATGAGCTCTAAT
The DNA here is from genome assembly GCF_964030765.1 of Micromesistius poutassou. NCBI lineage: Eukaryota > Metazoa > Chordata > Actinopteri > Gadiformes > Gadidae > Micromesistius > Micromesistius poutassou. The sequence continues at coordinate 16,690,158 of NC_140282.1, forward strand.
GTAGGGCGGGGCCAGACCATTTAGGGCTTTAAAAACCATGAGTAGGGTTTTAAAATTAATTCTGTGGTGGCAACCAGTGGAAGGATGCTAGGATGGGGGTAATATGATCCTGCTTTCTGGATCCAGTCAGCAGCCTTGCTGCAGAGTTCTGGACCAGCTGAAGGTGAGAGAGGAGTGATTGAGGGAGTCCTAGGTGAAGGGACTTGCAGTAATCCAGCCGTGATGTGATGAAAGCGTGTATTACTTTTTCCAGATTGTGAAATGATAAATGGGGTTTCGTCTTAGCAATGACTCAGAGCTAGTAAAAACTGCTCTTGACTACAGCAGCAATTTGCTTGTCAAAGCAAAAGTCTGAGTCAAAGATGACACCCAGGTATCTGGTGTGGGGTTTGACGTAGGGGTAGGCCTGTCGTGATAAGCAATAAATCAATTAATTGCAAGATAAATTAAAATGACAACGATAATTTACGATAAATACGGTTTTTTTTTCTTCTTCTCTCTCTCTCTATCAAAGAGACTGGATGACAAGAGTTTTCACTCCAGAGCATCGGTCTCGACGGACCCCTCTCGCTTCCTTGGCGTAATGAGGAGTTAACCAGCCGCATAGTCTCTGTGTGGGGAGGCGGAGCCCTGGTGTTACACAGAGTCAGAGCCTGTTTTCCGCGCGTCTTCCTAGACATTCTCTGCCAGAGTGCAGCATGAGAACCCCGTGAGGAGTAGCAAGCCAGAGAAAACTCAAGCTGAGATTTGGAGGAATGAAAAACAAAGATGGAAATAGTTTCAAAGCCAAACGCGACAGCTGCCGTGTGGGAGCACTTCGGGTTCAAACCGAATGACCGTGGTGAACCGCTTAACCTGTGCAAGCCGGTATATCGCATTTGTTGTAAAACCGTAGCAATTAAACACGCCAATACAATAAACATGCATTTGCACCTAAAGCATAATTATCTGATGCAGTTTTCCCAGCTGCGAAAAAAAATACAACAGATCATGGGACGTCTCCATCTTCCCGACAGTCCACAATGACTGGGGCGTTTAGTCGACAAACAAAGTACAAACAGGACAGTGCAAATGGTGTGCACTCAGACAGTTGTAGTTTGCTTCATGTAGTTTTTATTTCAATTTTATTTATTGGTTTTGGTTGTGTTTGTGCATTTTTTGTTCCCCTCCCTCTCCTCACTGGAGAAGCCGCCACTGCTTACAGCTACAGAAGCCATTCAACTATCAATGTTCAGCACTTTAACGACATTATGGCTTTTATTCAACTTTTCTCAACTCTTTAAACTACTTCAGACTCCACAACTAAGTCATTAACCAAGTCAAACTTGGTTAATTTTAACCTGTAAAGATTCAACCGTTTTAGGTTTAAACCCCCTTCGTATATTTTCAGTTGGTCTCATTGACTTGAGGAAGTAGTAGCAGCTGAAGTAGTAGTAGTAGTCGTTGAAGTAGTAGAATTAAAAGATGAAGTAGTGGTGCTAGTAATAGCTGAAATAGTAGTGGTAATGGTAGTGGGAGCAGTAATAGGGGAAGTGGTACTTGCTGTAGTAGTGGTAATGGTAGAAGTAGTACTAGCAATAGTAGTAGAAGTAGTAGTAGTAGTAGTGGTAGAAGCTGTTACAACCTGTAGTCGTGGTACTAGCTGAAGTAGTAGTTGTAGTAGTATTAGCTGAAGTAGTAGTAGTATTAGCTGAAGTAATAGTAGTGGTACTAGCTGAAGTAGTAAAGGTAGTGGAAGCATTAGTACTAGCAGCAGTAGTAGTAGTAGTGATACTAGATTAGTCGTAGTAAATGGTAGAAGGAGCAGCAGTAGTAGTAGGCGGTAGAAATTTGGAATATCAAATCAAGTGAGAGATATGAACAGAGTTCAAAATGTTAAAATCGAACTGGAGCAAACTGTGTGCGTCCGTGCAAGCACGTTAGCATTTAGCTTCTACCGGAAGTACACACCGGAATATGTAGGAAGAACCTAGCCTAGATGTGGGTGAACTACGGCCCGCGGGCCGCATCCGGCCCACCCCATTGTTTAATCCGGCCCATTAGACATTCATTTAGTAGTCTTCATTTCACTTCACTTCCCTGCGCTACCTAATTTGTGCCGCCTACACTGGACCTTTTTTCTTCCCTTTAACGGTCTTCCTCCCCTCAACCTCTCCAACTACAACAGCATCACCCTCCATAACAAAATGAGCAGACAAAAAAAGGGAAAGATTAACAGCGAATGTAGGGTTTTAACAAGGAGTGGACTACAAATTGTTGTTTATTGTTGTTTACTTAAACCAGTATGCGCAGAGAGAGTGAGGGGGAGCGAGAGAGAGAAAAAGAGAGCGAGTGAGCGAGAGCGAGCTCTGTGGTCTTGGCCATTAGTTCATTTACTTATTTTTGTGTAGGTAATATGTTGTCCAATATGTTTGAATATGTTTAAATAAACTACCTATACAAGTAGTTATGTCTCGTATTAGTTTGTCCTGTTATTGACGTAATGCGCGTCATTGACATAATGCGCTCAAATAGTTTGAATATACGTGGGTTTTTTTTAGAGGGAATATTCAAACGTAATTTTTGAGCAATTTTGACAGCCCTACTACATGATAGCCTTAATATCACGCAAGTGCTGTGCGGAGGGAGTCGTGAGTTTTGGATCTACTATTGGTCCAAATACAACTGTTACAGCAGACTGTTACAGCTTCAATTGAAAACCCACATTAGACATGCCATTAAGCGCTGCGTCGGGTATGGTTGCATAGAAGAAAGAAAACACATCGGAAGATTTGATTTTAGGTCTTGTTTGGTGTTTAATATTATGGGTCACAATGGATGACACAGCAATGTGTGCAAAGGTGCCAATTTTGATAGGTTCACTCAAAGCCAATCAAGCGTTAAACACAAAAGTTGACTAAAGCCGACAACCTGAAAAAGGAACTTACACGTTTTTAAATATGTCTACATTCTTATCTGTTGTCCTTTGTTAACAAAAATGTTTCCACAGCAACTTTGTCAAGTCATCAATTTGTTTGGAGCCAAGTGGATTTTCTGTCAGTTTCATAATTAGCAGTCTCCATTAGGTTGAACAAGTTCAAAGTTGTGAAAAAAGGGGTGTTTTGACTTCCTTACTTATAAGTCTTAAGTCTATTAAAGGTGTAATACCGTAAATCCTCTAATATAGACCCGGGCCTTTATTTTACTCAAGCGCATCGCGGCCCAGGCCTTTATTGGAAGGAGGCCAGAATTAGAGGCAGGCCTCTATTTCTATTTGAGCAAAACGGCCTACCAGTAGAATGAATAAAAACAAGATTTTTGTGTCTATTTGAACCTATAAAATACTAGGTTCATTTATTGAAAAAGTACAGTTACCATAACATATGGTATGCATACAGAACATTAACAACAAATACCGGTAATTCAGGCTAAATTAACAAAAACGTAGCAAACATACCGGTAGTGCATTGTAAACACTTTGAAGTTAAAAACCATAAAAATCCTCCTCCTCCTCAGTTTCCTCCTCCTCTTCACCTCTCCCTGTTATCTCCTTATCACTCACGCCAGCCTCTACAACAAGTTCATTATTATACAGTTCCTCCTCTCTGCTGCTTCTTCGAATCTGTTTGGTGTGTGTGTGGTGCGCTTGGCCTGGCTTGTGTGTAAAAACACTGGCTCCGATTGGCTACCATGAAACATGACTCTGCCTTAGCCAATCATAATCGCTTATCTCGTTGTTAACCCACCCGGTCTCCTCACTAGCAGTTTGTGTATGCAGCCAGGGGTGCGTTCGGATTACGCAGTTTATTCAATCAATTCATAGTAACGCACCGCATTTAACATTCAGTAACGATAACGGCGTTGTAACGACGGAAACAGTAATTAGTTAGATTACCCTGTTACTGAAAAAATAATGGCGTTACCTAACGCCGTTCTTTTAAACAGCGTTATTCCAAACACTGCTGAAGTCTCACGTGCTAGTCAAGAGCGAGGTGATAGAAAGAAAAACGTTGGTTCAAATAATAGCCCCGGCTTCTATTAGAGACCGGCCTTTATTTACCTCCGCCGACAGCGAGACCAGCCAATGTTAGAGACCCGGCCGCTAATGGAATACAGGCCAATATTAGAGGATTTACGGTATGTCATTTCTGCTGCTAGGGGTCTCTCAAACAAATCATGAACAATTGACTGCGATCAATTGCAATTGATTGGTGAAAATCAATCTGAAGTGACTCAGGCAGAAATCATGGTCATGGATGAGTGAATGTATTCAAGTTTTATTCATATTACGTTTTGTCACATTATGTTGCAAGTAATATAACGTTCACTTGCTACCTTATCATTAGCTGAATCACCAAACAACTGTAGATAATGTTATTTGGGGCAGCCCAGCTGTGTTTTTCATGTTGAAAACAATCATACTAAAAATAACGTGTTGAACATTGTTGTAACTTTATAACGTTACCATACACATATTGTTTCACACAGATTCAACTTGTGATACTTCTGGTGGATGACGGGGGGGTTGAAAGTGGTTTTACGCTCTGTATTACAGCATTGTGACACATAGAACTAAAGACCATCACCAGTATGAGTCCCCTATGTCTAGCGATGTGGCCATGGTCTGGCCCCTGAATTTATTCACAGCCCTGAGCATTGCCCTCAGTAAGTTTGAATTTGACACCCCTGGTCTAGATCATTAGTTTTCAAATGGTCGAGCGCAACTTACTGGTATGCGGAGGAATCTCCCAAAAAAAAAAAACCTACATGCTCTATGCTCACCGCTCAGTCAGCCTGTGTTTCACAAATAAGAACTCTTATTTGACCTATGCCCTGTACTACGAACCTCGATTAGTGGGTTGCGCTCAAAGCCTGGGCTAGCTGGGACACAAAAGTCGCTCTCTTTTAGTAAATATACTAAACCACTACGCCACCGCCGCTACATCTCAGCGGTTGAAAACATATGCAATACATTTCTTACATAGGATGTATTTAAAGGGAATTCCCTAAATTATAGAATAAGGCAGGTTGGACATTGCTTTTGCATTTTGAAATCATCATCACTCTATTGGGATTAATGGCGAACAATTCTGCATTTGGCATAGTTATTTTACAGACAATATGCAGAATCTTTTTACTTATACGAATTTACACGATCGGCTATTTTTGTCTTATGTGCAACTGTGTTGCTCCTAGCTGTTATCAGATTTTTGAACTCCTCATAGGAGTTCATTATGACTAGCAGTTCCTCTTGAGTGAACTCTACTACTCTTGATCTATCCATTTTGTAATGGTGAGTATAATGACGTGATAAACGCCCCTTTCATGTGAACGCCCATTGAAACTAAAGTGGAAAACCTGGCTTGAATAATCGAATACTAAGTGAGCGCCGTATCCACCATTTAACTCTGATTGCGAGTTGCATCTCTGTCGATCCAGATGTTCAGCGAGGTTCGTAGTACAGGGCACTAGAGGAGATTAGGCTAGCATCTGCCTGTTTTTTTTGTTTGTTTTTTTGCCTGCCCTTTTTTCTGTTTGTTTATAGTCTGTTTGGCGTCCTCCAATCAGGGTGGGTGGTGGTGTGGTTCACAATGTTCAGTCATTTATTAGTTGTGTTTGGTTTGAGTATGGATTAGGAACTGAAGGTTAGCTTTATAATTATTTTCTTTTCAATTACGTTTATGGTTATACATGTTTATTTCTGTGTTTATGAAAACCATAAACCAACATTACATTTAAAGAAAGGATAGGCCTTTCAATGATTGGACAAAACTTTGCCTTTCCTACCTTTAAGTGTTCTTAATTATTATAATAGTTTATTGAACACTTATATTAACACTTTAATATCCTAAAAAGAAAAATACACAATAAAAGGATTACTTTGCTTTATTTATGCCTAGTTCTTCACTTTTATTCAAATACAAATATTTTGGCTGCCTCAACAAATACAGATACAAATACTACTCTCTGCACATCCCTATGAACCGAGGTGCTAGTGGCTGCTTCAGCAGCACCAGTGAAGTCTCAACAGTACCTTCTAGCGCCCAAGAGCCCAGGTTGCTGTGTGTGGTATGTGGCGATGTTCTTTGCAATGAATCCATGAAACCATCGCATTTTACAACCAAACACCTGGTGCTGAAAGACAAACCATTAGATTTTTTCCTAAGAAAAGGTGACGGGATTGAGGAAATCCAAGAACAACGATTCAATAGTCAGGAACAACATCATTGCGCACATCGTCTCACTCGGACAAGAGGTCCACAAATATTTCCCAGCGACGGCCGAAGAAAACAACTGGATGAGAAACCCGTTTAGCATCAAAACCTCTGAAATGCCCAAGGAGTTCACTGTTGGTGAGCAGGAGATTTTAACAGAATATAATTTGGATACAGCAACACAGTGAATACCCTGCACTTTCAGACAACGCTGTGTGCGTTCTCCTTCCTTTTGTGATCACATATCTGTGAGATAAAACGTAATACAGATATACTGCATACTGCTGTTAGTTGGGCCATTTGTCTTGTGTTTTTCACCATTGGTTGGTAGCTTTAGTGGCCAGTGTGCTTATAAGGTTGGTTTGGGCAGGGGCTTCTGAATGTGTTTTCCTTGGATTTTGGCACAAGGGATTATAACATCTGATCCTGTCTATTAATGAAAAGATGCAGGATGGATGCTGAGCCAGACCTGAGTCTGAAGCTGACCTTTGTTTGATCCAGACAGTGCAGGATTGTGTTCGCAGAGGCAGGCGCACCCTTCTGATTAGGATTATGGAAGTTCAGTTGTAAACATGCTGGCCAACTTTTAATATTATTTGTATTCAGCCTAAAAGTTTTCAAACAGGTTGTTGGTATACAATTGTTATTCTAAATGTTCTCACTTGCTCAGGGTTTCTGCAGGTTTCAACAAGTTACATTTAAGACTTTTAAAGACCTTTTTAAGACCATTATGAATGCAATTTAAGACCTATTTCACCACTCTACAGGCAAAAAAAAAGGATATGAAGGAAAAATCGAAGTCCTAAGATTACTAGCAAAGTAAATAAGTGTATTCACATTCAAAAGAAGAAGATAACAAAATACAGTAGCATAGGCCTGCGGCCAAATACAGCTATGCACAGTTCACACTGGAGGCACATTTATTATTAAAAATAATATTATTTATTGTTAACTGTTGTCAGCTGAACAAAGTGGTAGCACTGGAACTGACACACAGCTTTTGGCCGTGTTCTGCAAATACTCTAGAACACTCCGGGTGCTCTGACGAGTCCTGGAGCTCTATATCTAAATAATATCATATCTAAATAATATCATATATATATATATATATATATATATATACACACACACACACACACACACATATATTATCACAGCCAAAATCGGTGTGCGCCTCCAGACGATATTATGAATCTCAAACGACTGGTCGGGTTCTCTGACGTCTCTGATTCTTCCACATCAATCTGAAGTAGACTGAACCGCGACATGGAGGAGAAAGGGATTGTTGCTCCCGACTGTTGACCGCGATTGTCTCCCACCGGAGCCTCGGCAGTGGGGCAGCGGGGCTCCGGCAGGAGACAATCGCGGGGAACAATCCCTTTCTCCTCTGCGCATCTGAGCTTTGTTTTTTTCTCAAAGGCAGAGCAGGATACCTAGTGCTCGTTTTACACCTAACGCCATTTCAAGCTACTGGGGGACCATAGGCGGGCTAGGGGAACTCATATTAATGTTAGAAAACCTCATGAAGTGAGATTTTCATGCCATGGGACCTTTTATGAAAAATGTTAGGCTAAATATAAATAATATTAAAAGTTGGCCAGCACGTTGATTACTGAACTTCTATAAGCCTAATAAGGAGGGTGCACCTGCCTCTGCGAACACAGTCCTGCAATGTCTGGATCAATCGAGGTCAGCTCAGGTCTCAGGTGTGCTCAGCATTAATCCTGCTTCTGTATTTCGTTTTTATGATGGCAAGTGAAGAGAAGCCTTTCTCGCATTGATATGTGGTTGCAAAAGAAAGGAGAAAGCACACAGCGTTGTCTGAAAGCGCAGGGTATTCGCTGTGTTGCTGTTTCCAAAAGTCAACAAACGACCTTCTGAAAGCAGACTTCAATGTTTCGTCGCATAAAAACTCTCCTGCTCACCAACAGTGAAGTGAACGAGTTTCTCATCTAGTTGTTCACTTCGGTCACCGAGTAATATTCGCGGAACTGTTGCTGCTGTCAGAGCGAGACGCGGTGCGCAATGATGTTGTACCTGACTATTGAATCGTGGACTTCGACTGCTTCAATCCAACACGTTTTCCTAGGAAAAAAATCAACTGGTTTATCTTTCAACACTGCGTGTTGACGTTCGAGATAGGATGGTTTTATGGATTAATTTCTCAGAACATCACCACATACCCCCTGTGCTCTGTTCACTGTAGGGATGTAACGGTAAACCGCGATAAAAATGTTGTCAATAACAATTACCGTTTTCATTCATTAAAGGTGGAGGCACACAGACACTACGCTTCGATTTCACCCAAGGCTGAATTAAAAGTACATGTTTTTCTAAATGTGGGTCATCAACAAGGTTGTAAAGTAGTAACTTCGGGCACATCTGTCAAAATAAATGTTTTAAAAAAATAAATCGCCGACCGGGTCGACGATTTATTTAAAAAGCTGCCGCAGAAGATGGAGGAAGCCGGTGTCGTGCCAATGTAGTTACCCCCTATAAGGAGTGTATCATCATCAACATGCATTCAGTACACACTACGCTTCGATTTAACCCAAGGCTGAATTAAAAGTACATGTTTTTCTAAATGTTGCTCATCAACAAGGTTGTAAAATAACTACGATCTTTATTCATTCATTGCGCCGCGGCGGGGAATGCCGTATACGGATGGGTGGTGGAGGGGCTTCTCCAGTGGGAGAAGCCCCTCCGTCTCGTCTTCCTCGTCTTAATTCGCGAGTCGGAATGCACGAGTCCGAGTCCAAGTTTGAGTCTATGAAGGTATTATTGTAGCAAAAGTCACAAATGTGTAAGAGTAAATTTGAAGTCGTAAATATTTATGTTGCATGTGTACACTAAAGTCACAAATGTGTAAGAGTAAATTTGAAGTCGTAAATATTTATTTTGCATGTGTACACTAAAGTCACAAATGTGTAAGAGTAAATTTGAAGTCGTAAATATTTATGTTGCATGTGTACACTAAAGTCACAAATGTGTAACAGTAAATTTGAAGTCGTAAATATTTTTTCTACCATTGTAAACACAAAATAGGGACTACGTCCTTTGTTACAAGTGCATAAATCCTATCCTGTGCATCACAACTTCAAAGAGTCATGCACTTGCTACAATCATTGCAGCGCAGTTGGTGCAAAACACATTCGCACACCCGTGTTTCATAATCTGAGAACATGCACAACATTTGTGCATTCGTAAACCCAAATGTGAACTAATGCATCAGAAGTTGCACATCTGTGAAATATTTCCTTACAAATAAAATGATATAGATCGCTATGTTCATTGAGCATTTTAATGAGCGAGCACAAGTCCATCGATACAACTGCTTGAATCTGCTGCTACGAGTCTCAGCTGTTGTTTTTCCTGTGGATACTTTTGCAACAGATCTAGGTGGTACATGTGTAGCAAAAGTGTTTCCGTGGGCAGAGCGTCCGTGGGCGGGACAAAATTGCAGCATAAACCAATGAAAGTCGCCGGCAGGGGGTGCATTTTTCAAACTACCTATCCAAGCAAACTCTTACTTTCTGGAGTCTTGAAAGAAGAGAAGAGGGCATCCTACACGACGGAGGTGGGTATCTTACATTATGTCAAATGAAATTACTTAGTTAAACTGAATTCCCCCCAAATGATTGCATTAACATGCCGCAAGTGTCATTCAATGTATTTTGATGGTCGCCATAATATATAATAATATGTATAATATATATAAGTTACTCGGATACTGTGCCGCTTGTGTGAAGTTGACCCCCCCCCACCATATCATTCGAAAATAGTTTTGTGTTTGTTTACAGTTGTGACTCTTAATGTTCTCACTGTGTGTGTGTGTGTGTGTGTGATACAGTTGTGATTCTTAATGTTGTCGCTCTGTGTCTGTGTGTGTGTGTGTGTGTGTCTCCACGTTGTATGAGAGTTGTGTGAAAGAGTTTGTGCCAGTTCTAGTGCTATCCCTTTGTACAGTAAATAAATAATATTCTTAGAAGGAATAAATTTGCCTCCTGCCTGAACTGTGCATAGCTGAATAGAGCAGGCCTACACTAGTGTATTTTAACATCTGTCATATGGTGGTTCTTGAGCCCATTAAGGTTGTGTTGATAGCTAAAAAGTCACAGTGTCAATTTCAAATGACCACAGATTGTGTTCTGAACAAATGTTGCTCCTGTTGTCCCGATGCGTCACTGACGTGCCAGATTTGGCAGGTGGAGCAGGGAAAAAAGCTACATGACGTAAGATACACTACACAACGCTCATAATGCAGCACTACCAGATGCTTTCGTGCCCAGTCTAAGTTTTTTTTAATTTTAATAAATAAAGTCTTGCATCCAGTAATCCAGTGACAAACATCCGAGATAAGGTATATCAAACTAGGGCTGCACGGTATGGACTAAAATCGATATCACGGTATGATTTTAGGCATAGACGGTAACGGTAACATGTAACGGTTATATCACGATACGGTAACGGTTCTATCACGATATGTTTATTTATCTTCAAATTTCGATATAAATGCTTCTGAAGGGGTAAAATACTGGTTAGGCAGCAAAACTGCCTAACCAAAAGATTGAGTGTAAAAAAAGATTGAGTGTTTTGACCATCTCGTTAAAGGGGACATATTATACCACCAGGTGTGAGTGTGATTAGCCATTACAAGCCGTTTTGAAAATGTGCCACTTCTGACATCACAGGTGAGCGCGTCCACCTAGATGTATGACAGATAGATGAGCAACGTTTGCTACAGTCCACTGGGTAGGCCGGTGGACTGAACTATCCAGCACACATCTAGGTGGACACACCCACCTGTGATGTCAGAAGCGGCACATTTTCAAAACGGCTTGTAATGGCTAATCACACTCACACCTGGTGGTATAATATGTCCCCTTTAAAGCCCTTTCTATTGACATTTTGAAAGGGAACCATCCTTACACAGGTAAACAGTGACGGCGTTTGTTATCTCGTTCCAACGCAGTTTTTTTTTGTCAGAAGGAGTCAGGACTGGCTTTGGAAAATGCCTGCGGAAGCGATGTCTGAGATGCAGAGACCGTTTCACGCTACCAGCGTCTGTTTCGTTCAGTGTGGAATGAGAGCTTGTGAAGGGACTATTGCTCAATAGTATGCGCAATAGCATACTGCCTGAGAAGGCAGTATCGCTGTCAAATGTCCCTGGGAAAAGTAATGTTGCGCCAAATTGAAAAAGGAATACGTTTCGTTACCATATTTTCAGTAGTTACGCGTTACTTTTTACATGAAAAGGTACGTAAAAAGTAAGTAAGTTACGTTACTGTGTTAACGTGTTACTGTATTAACGTGTTACTTTGTAACGCGTTAAACACAACACTGTCTACCGCTCACACGGTAATGTCAAAATCCATACCGTAGCGCAAAGTGTACTTTCTATACGTACACCCTTATATCAAACTATAGTACCTTTTATGCCGTCGAAACTGAGCTGCTACACACACATTTAACATCAGGAAAGTAACACTCACCCCTGGCAGGATCTTCATGTTGTGTAGTGCATTTTGTGCTTCCAAGGCAGATTTGCGTGTGTAATATGTTATGAAACAGCATCCTGTGGTGGACGGGATAGAGTAGAGGGGTTATAGCTCTGCCTTTTCAAACACTAAAAATATCCTTAAAACATAAAATATACATCCCTGCTTGCCTCCATGCCTTTAACCGAAGCATCTATGCAATACCATAAGTGCATACATTCTTAGCATGCCAAAAAGTTCAACTACTAACTGTGTGGTGGTAAAGCCATGCTCTACAGTTGACCAACAGAGGGTAGTGACTATAACTCTTAATTTATTGTTTGTCATGGTTTGGGGGCTTTGGTAATGCCGAGACATACTTGATGCATTAGGACCCCCCTATCTGATAATCCATCTCTTCTCCTGAACGAAAGTCTTGGAGACGTGTGGCTAACAAGCATTCACCTTTGCTCTGTGGGGGGTTCTGGCTGCGGTCTCGGAGAACATTGATCTCGTACACGGCTCCGTAGGACTCAAACAGCTCCCGGAGCTGGTCCTCGGACCAGGAACGTGGGATTTGGCCCACAAACATCTTGATGGCGTCCATGTCTGGCTGGTCTGGATTGTCCAAGGATCCATTCATCTTCTTTCCACTGCAAGACAGAGGAACAGGGGGATTTACCAGAAATCTACAAACTGCAGGAAGAAACTGCAGAACGGCAGAAACATGGAATATATCAACCCATGCTCCACAGAATATGGCCATATTTGGGATCTTACAATTTGTATATATGTTATTGATCAACCCAAACAACATTTCTCTGAAAAAGTAAACCTTAAGTATTACATTATGGGCACATAATAATAACAGCCATAGTCCATGTCCAAAGGCAATCCATGCTTGATTCAGAGATATCGCTATTTAACATCACACTTAAGTCACATAGTTATTAATCATACAAGACGGAGAGCTCATTTCAGCCAACTTGAAGACAAAATATCAAGTGGGCCATATGAGGAGCATTTTGGATCCAGAAGAAAATGTACGCGACTTGAGTCATTTTCAGTCAGTTATCAGTACTTGTCAGCCATGTTGTGGTACATCAAGAGAAAGCAGAAATTAAATGATCAACCCTCCAGATGAACGCAAAAGCTCTCTTGATGCAATGTCTACCCACCAACACCCTGGCTACAGCCCAGCCTTTTTTTTTGACAGTAGACAGAGTAGACCGAGTAATTAAGTCATTCAATAAATTATAGTACACAAAATTTAAGTTTGATATAATTGGTAACTGTACCAAAATTGTAATATAAACTTTACTTTATATAATGTATAACGTGTCTGGCACTAAGGTGTAAATATACATTAACACTTATCCACAGATCTAAAACAACTTGAAACAGCACTTACACAGGACTGGAATTCAAAGAGCAATGATCCACCATCATCTCAGGTAGAAAGTCCAACTTAAAAGAAGCCATGGTTGTCCGGTAATCTTACTCTCTTTACCTCTTTAATTAACATATATTAATACTTTGTTGTTGAACAGACGAGCACCACCACACCGCTTCGCTACAAAACACCCGTTCGTACACTGGATCCAGACAGGGGGTATTTCCATCAGCAAAAGACAGAAAAACTATGCTCTGTAACACATAGCAAACACCTGTTCCTTTTGGGGCCAAATCTACCAAAGTTTTCAAGTGGTAAAAAATAAACAAACAAAAAGAAAATAATGTCACAGACACAAAGTGGGGCAAAACGTCGAACAGTGTAGAAAAAAAAAGCATGAGGACAGAGTGACTGAGGCCAAAAGAGGGATGAGCCAGGAGAGCAACAGGGAGGGATGCATGGGATCACAGCACCCACACACGGAGTGGTGGCAGCTCAGGGGGGTTGGGCCCCACAATAGAAGTGCTGATGACCGGGGGATCTTTGTGAGCATTTCTCCTAGGCTAGCAGATCTGCCTGCAGTGTCAGATAAACGGGATGTCAGATTGATGGTGATAAGGCCCAGTGGACAGTGGGAATGAATTGCTCTTTGCAGCCAGCAGGTAATCCCTGGACTAATCAGACAGGGAATAGACAATAGGTTCCGGCGTGATGGGGTTGGGAGGCAGGGCGCTTTCTCTGTTGTTCTAGTTCTAGTGGTTAGTGTATGAGTGTGAGTGTGTGTGAAAAGACAGAATAAGAGGGGGAGGATCAGTGTAATATGATAACGCTGCAGCCTTTGTGTATTTGCAACACGCATACATACAAGCACTTATTAGAAACCAGATGCTTTGCTTGACCCAATAACATGGAGAAGGGCAGTACTTGCCAGTATTACATTTGAGTAGGGCTGGGTTTAAATCGAATTTCTGATTCAAATCGATCTTCATTTGAATGTTCCGATATCGATTAATAAAATCCCATGATCAATCTTTTAATATAGACGTGTCATGTAGACGTCACACCAAAAACAAAGGCACAGCGTGAATACATATAAAGTCAATACCAAAACGCGAATAGATGCGAATAGCGAGAATGGAAGAATGGCGTGGTGTGAACGACCTGGTTCACACTGTTTTGGCGGGATTCTACTCGTGAACACTTTACTTGCGTTTAAATAATTTAACTTCCCAGCTAATTTTGCTTGATGCTTTGTCGTGACAGCCTATCAGCATTCACTCCCTGAAGTCCAGATTGAACAGCAAAATGGAGGAGAGAAGTTAATGTTGCCGTTTGCGGACTCACAAAGCTCTATATCTATGATATAATATAATATATAATATCACGGCCAAAAGCTGTGTGTGCCTCCGGATGATATTAGGAACCCATAAACGATGGCGTTGAGTTCTCCCACATCTCTGGTACTTCCACAACAAGCAAAGACTTGCAATGGTGGTTATCTCAGCCATGGTTGAGAATTAATTTGTGAAAAGTAACTTTGGCGTTCACAAGAGAGCCGCTTCTCCTCTTCCTCCTCTGATATTCTTCAAAACACTCAAATGTTTAGAAATTTGCGCAATCAAATCGTGTCATGTCCTTTCATTACATTCCTTGTTACAGTACTTTCTTCTTCTGTACAGTAACACACAATAACACACCAGGTTAGAGGGTTCCTTCTACAATTTACAGCATTAGTTATATGAGAATCTACTTCATATCCAACAAATGGTTAATGCAACTGAAATATCCCTATCCAAATTGATATTGAACCGAATCGTACCATTCAGGATGACTGCTTGATCGGTTCTGTCTCTCAGTCAAGTGTTTAAGAGAGAGCATGTTCTCCAATCTAAAGCTAAGTCATTCATAACTATGCAACAACTTTCATATAAAAGTTAAATCATAGTGCAATTACCCCAGAGCAGTTGTTATAATAGTGCCACAATGTAAAGATGAGTGCCACCAGTGGAAGTATAGAACCCTGCCAACACTCCTGTCCCAACGATTATTTTCAACAATCACACAGGTGTTATTTTTCTTTTGATATCAAGATATGCCCATTAAAACCCTTGTAGTTTTATATATATATATATATATATATATATATATATACACACACACACACACACACACTATAGAGCCAATAAAACACCTTGCCACTGCTAGAGATTGATTGTATTCAAGATGTTGCGTCTTCAAAGCTAATTTGAAGACACAATAGAATAACTACTTATATCAAAGGAATTGGCTTGGCTGCTGAGAAATGTGAGAAATTAATCACATTTTGGCACAGGTTCTATTTACTCTCTGGGGTGAGAAAGGAATACCTCAAGGACTGTCCATCTGTCACAATGGGATCCTGGCCACAACTGGACATGTACCAACAAGGAGTAGGAAAGGGGGATCGATTAGGCGAGACTGGGTATTGGAGTAGGTAGGCAGTAAGGTGTTCGTCCTTACCCCCCCATGTTTGCAGCCTCTGAGGCAAGAATGGAGAGCACAGGCTGTGCTTGCCCAGGCTGCTCCGGAGACAGGTACAAGGTTTCAGGGTCCAGGCTATCCATCCAGGTCCTTGCGCTAACACTATTAAAACACACACACACACACACACACACACACACACACACACACACACACACAGTGAATACCAAACCACTAACAAGATGGTTACTCCACCGGTTTCCTTAAAAGTTGTACTTTTAAATGTGTAATCCAACAGAAGATGAGGGAAAAAGGATATATTAACAATGAGAAAAGAGATGACTGAAGTCACATACTAACATTTAGAACAGATACACTGGTCGATCTACCTAACCTAGCTGCATAAGGCAGAGTAAAGGGTAGATGAAGTACTCTCTAAGCAGACAAGTCATACGGTTCGTATTTGCATTTAACCAGATTGTACGGAGGAAATACACAACAAGCAGTGACAAAAGAACAGTGACAAATGTTTAATTTAATATTCCATCCTATAGAACAGTGCTGCCTTTTGTGGTCCCCCTGGCTTAACTAAGGATAAAGTAAAGAAATAATTGCAAATTGACTTTCTGGTTTACTCTGTACGGAGGATAGAGAACATTTCGCTGAAAAAGAGCGCTAATTAAAGGGATCCAAAGCATCGTCTCTGCTGCTCCCGCCCTAACAATATGCTCTCTGGTTCCATAATTGAACCTGTGCGCCTTTACTTTGGTCTCTGAAAATGCTTCACACATTATATACACAACAAGAGAACATGATTAACAAATCCTTGCTTCCACCATTGATCAACGGCACCCTTCAGAGAATATTCAGAAGCACCTCATTCCTCGAAATGTCAACAAATTATATTGCAGCTCATTTGCATTAGGGCCAAATTGAGTTCTGCTCAATTTATTGTGTTTAATGAGTGAGCACATTTTATGGAATCATCTAGGATTCTTACAGATAATGCTTCATGCAGCACTTTGCAACAAATCCTCAGAATAATAATGCATGTGTGCTTGTGTATCTCAAAGGCTGGAAAATAAAGGGTGGTTGAATGATAGAATGTATTCGCCAATTGGGCTAGGCCTACCTCTTCATCATGACAAAGTGCACAAATCTAGTGGGAAACTGTCTCCCAGCTTTTAGAAATATGGAAATAAAATGAGATAAATGTCAAGTGAAATGTCAGTCTCAAAGTGCTTCACAGGCCGCATTTAAAACCCTGAACTAAGACCTAAGGCCTGGAAAAACATTGTCTCACTCCCATTCAAATTGACAACTTACAAGGAGGCATTTAGAATAGGTAAGTATTTTAACCAACTGTGTGTCTCCTCTGGTGTTTCAAGGGATTTAGGTGAGCAATTCATGTTTTTAAAGGATACAATGTAGGTGATTTATTCATGTGGTAAGCATGGCTATTGGCTAAACATGTTTTTCCCAGTGTACACTAATTAACATGACAGATAATAGAATAATTAGCCAAAACAAACGTAAAAGACAGCGATTAGGAGGCCTAGTAATAGTTGACAAAAATAGTCCCACTGTAAATGCTATAGAAGCTTTGGTAAGAAAACTGCTGACCACATTACTAAATATACTGCCTCTGCTAAGCCTTGCCACAATACAAGCAGCGGTACACCTAGGACTAGTATCTGCCAGTTCCATCGCAGCCTCTGACTTTAGCATGCCAATTGTTAGCCGACGTTACTCACGTTAAGTCTCGTTTAGGGACTTCTTACACCAGCATGACAACAGCTAGCAGACGTTACTCCACAATACCACAAGGATGTATTACGGGGTACGGTCTCGCACAGGGCTTCTTACGTTAGCGTTCTGAAATACAGCTGACGCTTCCCCCAAGTAGGACTTCTCCTGTCTGCTAACCGTTAGCCGACGTTTCTCTAAAGTCTCAAGTGACGCATGTTATTCTTTGCGGGAAACACGAACGATTCCCTTCGTCCCGTATTTTGCTCGTTGTGTGACCGAAATAGTCCGTTCGCTGGCTACGATGTCTAAAAAAAAAAAGAGGTTAAAATGTTTAACCAAACCCTTCCGAGTTTTCTAGCAATGTAGCTACCAGTGTAGCCATCAGCTCGAATAACATTAGCCCACCAACTTACCTGTACCTTCCTAACGTTATGGCAGATGAGTTGCTTAAGAAAATAAACACAGGTGGGTGTTTACAAAAAAAAAAGATGCGTTAAGACGTATTTTTTTTTAATTATAAGCCACTGTGGTAACAAATATTTGTCCCCCACATTTAGTAAGACTTGCAGTTCGCAAGCGGCCGGGCAAGGGGAGTGTGTGTAAAATGGCAGTCTTTCCATGCTCCGAACCATCTGACGCTGAGACAGGGCAAGTGTGTGTACAGTAATAAAAAAGCAATACATGACTGAACATATTGTTAAAATAGATCATATGCATTTAAACGTCCTAAAAACCCAATTTAATCTTAGGGATCCGGGTTGGGTTCGCGCAACATCGTAGTAGTAGTTTACTGTGAGCGTTAACATTGGTTCTCCATATTTTTAAGTGGTACAGTCCATAAAAGAGCGAAAATGTTAAAATGGATTTTAGCCTATCATGTATGGAAAGTCATAATTCAATAACAAATGTAGGCTAGATGTTCCATACCTTAAAAATGTGCATACGAAGTCAATGTTTTTTTTTTCAGTCAGCAACCCTGGAGAGTGAAAATGTAATCCCTCATTATGTTTTTAACGCGGTGATTTTAATTTGATATTTGACTTTCGACTATATTTCACACACACACTTCGATGATATCACAAATAAACGGCATTCAATGTGTAGCTGTGAAGATCTCGGACATTGACACCATCTAAACTGATCGCGGAGCCAAGACTCTTTTTGTTGTGCAGTCAGAGCCCAACGCTTGTTCAGTTGTGTTAATAAAAGTACAATTTTGGCTTGAACTGACTCTTTATTGTGTAACAAAGCCTATACTTTGGTATTATACAAAGACAGAATTCACGGAACGGAACGATCCACTTTATTTCAACGCTGCCAACATAGAACCAAATCTGCCATACGCTGACACTTCCGTTCTGCTCCTTCATAATAAGAGCCCTTAAGGCCGCCTCATACCTCCGGATCCGAACGAAATTCGTCTGTCCGTACTAAACGTTGTCTCCGGGACGCAAAATTCTAATCCTACTATGGCCACGCCAATATCCCGAAAAGACACGCCCGCCTCCATTTCTGATTGGTCCGTCATACGTGCCTTTTCTGGCTTGATATTAGCTGCTATGGTTAAGGTCAGGTTTAGGGGTTAAGGTTAGGTTTAGGGGTTAGGGTTAGGGTCATGGTTAGGGTTAGCAAGGCTCTCAACCTCACGCAATTCAACCCATTCACACGCTCACACGCCACACTTCGGAGTTAGGGTTAGCCTCCTGATGAATGTCAGCAAAACAAAGGAGAATGTGATTGACTTCCGGAAAGGCCACACCAAACACCCACCACTGACCATCGATGGTGCTGCTGTGGAGCGAGTGAGCAGCACCAAATTCCTGGGGGTGCACATCAGTGAGGACCTCTCCTAGACGACCGACTCTGCAGCACTGGCAAAGAAAGCCCAGCGGCGCCTCTACTTCATCCGCAAGCTCAAGAAAGCAAAAGCCCCCATACCCACCCTGAACACATTCTACCGGGGCACCATCCCGTCCAGCTGCATCACTGTGTGGGGCAGTAGCTGCACTGTATACAGCAGGAAAGCACTGCAACGCATCGTGAACACAGCTGGTAAGATCATTGGTGCCCCACTCCCTTCCTTGCAAGACACATACACCACCCACCTCACCCGGAAAGCCACCTCGATTGTGAGCGACACCAGCCACCCTGCACACCCTGTCTGTTCAGTCTCCTACCCTCTGGAAGGAGGTATAGGAGCCTCCGCTGTCGCACCACCAGACTCAGTAATAGCTTCATACACCAAGCTGTCAGGACACTAAATTCTCTCCCCTCACTCCCCCCAGCCATATCCTCCAGACTGACAGGAAGCTGAACCCCCCCCCCAGGACTCTGCAACAAACTCTCTTGCACTTTTAGTATCACCACTTACCAAACAGACTGAAATTGGCTGCTATCCACTGTCTTACTGTTCTACTTGCACTGTTAATGTCACAAATACATCTTAGAGAATGTTTTGCTGCCATTACCAAATTGCCTTTTGCTCTACTATAACCTAGCCTATACAGAAACGTCATACATAGTAGATTCCTACACTGCATATTTTATTTTATATCTTATTTTATTGGCTATCTTTTAGCATTTGTAAATGTTTTACTTGTTTTATGTTTTACTTAGTGTTAGGATATGTCTTGTCTTATCTGTTGTGCCTGTGCACTTAATCAGTTTCACCGTGGGAGAGTGGGAAACGTCCTCTCAATTCCTTTATATTTGACATGTGAATGTGTATTTGACATTCCTTTAGTTTGACATGCGAAGAAATTGACATTAAAGCTACTTTGACTTTGACTTACTTTGTCTTTGATTACTAAACCCTACAAATAAGACGGTCCAGTTTAGTAATACAATGTGAATTTCAATAGCTTCTATGCCATGTTTCAACCAGTATCACATTGTATTTCTAAACTGGTCTTATTTGTAGGGTTTAGTAATACGATGTGATACTGGTGTGAAAGCTATTGAAAAAAGGGTAATTTCTGTATATTAATATTAATATAAAATAGAGGAAGCACTAAAATACCATAACACGTGGTGTGTCTTATTTGTAGGGTTTAGTTATACAATTGGATACTGGTTTGGAGTCACTGGGTCACACGACATGGAAACTATTGAAATAACTGCAATTATTTTGTATTCATATATTTATGTGAAGTAATTTAATGACGGTCCCTAAATCAGTTTCCAGCGATTTCAGCGCAAGGCTCTGGGAGGTGAGCGAACCTGTCCCCTGCTGATGACACTGGGCAAACCTCATTAAAGTCGCGGCTGGAACCGTACTGAATATCCGTCGAATATCCAACCTAAAACTAACTTCACCGCGGTAGCTCACCCTAGCTGATTTGTCAAAAACACCTACGCTACCTTTAAGGATTGCTGGGTAAATTATCCAATTTATACAAGAAAACATGCAGTTTAGATACGGGACTACATGTTTTTAATTGAACGTGTCTGACTGTCAGACAACCTTTGAAGAAACGGAAGTGGTTGGTGTTACACAATAACAACCCTGCTGCCCATTGATTATCTATGTAGTCATTAAAAGCTTTAAAAATATATAATGGTTCGAACCATGGAGGAGATAAAAAAAAAGTGTTTGAGAAATGAACAAAATAATGATTTATTGTGTATCATATGAGTAAATGCGTATTGTGTGTATGTTTCGTTCTCATTCGCGATGTGGGGGCTCATCAAAACGGTGACACCAGTTCCTGCAAGATGGCGTTGACTTTGAGGGTTTGTTGTGTAGAGCTGCTGGCAAACATTTCGAGATTACGACCAGACCCTCGAAGGATTTCATCATTTAAACAGACCGGTAAAATATTAAACTATTTCTGCAGGGTTATTTTTGGTAGTTTGCTTACCAAAGCCTGGCGTTTATCATAATTTAAATTGACCGCTCCTCCTTCGAAGTGGCCCAAATATAACGGATATTATATTCTTCAAGTTACTTATTGACCTAAATAATTGTGTACAGTACGATGAGCAGTTGTTTAGCTACCTCAAGAACTCCGGCCTGGTCGGTGCTTATCATGAACTGGTTTCACTTGCCACCCGCAATTATACAATGTTGTTGCCACCATAGCCGCAAGCGAATAACGACGTTCGCATTACGACCCCTTTAAGTAACAAATCAGTGCATGGACTGCACCATTCATTGAGACATCGGTCTTATCTGATTGTATTTAACGGCGATAAACAAACCAATTAACGTTACGGCTACAGAGCGCAACAGTGTGGTTCCGGAAGTGAAAGTCCCATTCATATTCTGCGTAGAGGTTTTGATTATAAGCCATTACGTCTCAGCCATCAAATGTATACTTGCCTAGAGATTGTGAAACGATGGTATATGCTCCTGTATAAGCCATAAGTTAAAAACAAGTTTTAAGAAAAACATGTTTTATTCGCGATGACCACTCACTCACTCACTCACTTCCTTACTTTCAAAACGTATGAACAATATAAACACTAATGGCAAAGGTTAAAAGATACAAGAAGCCCGCTTCGGTTGGAAGTAATCAGTAAAGTTTTGCAATAGTTTATGGGATGAGTAGTTCCTTCACTCGTAATGTGCACAGTCTTGTACACTTGCCTTTTTCTTCTGTTTCCCCCCCAAAAAATTGCTCCGAATAAAATGTTTTTTTGGTCACAAATAATTTGTGGGATAATTGGCTTGGTTCCAGGCCTAAAACTCTTATGTATAGATTTTAGAGAAAATGTATACTTCTGGACCAGAGCTGTTCAGAAAGGTGGCGGTAACTGTTGGTGGTAACTGCACTCTATTGCTACCACATAGGGTTAGGGTTAACCCCAACTCTCAACAAACCTGAATTTTGTTAAGCTGATACTCATGCTGAGGAATCTTTATTTGAAGGTCTCCTGTTCCCTTCCTTTGAAAGTCACCGAAGGTCTCATTCAATCAGCGCTCCAGCCAGGTATTGTAACTGCCGCGAGATAAAATACAATGTAAAAGTAATCTGTCTTGAAAACATACATGGTTCATTTCACAGCAGTCTGTGTGACAACTGCTTGTCCTGCTTTTTCTCCAGTCTGGTACCCCTGACGTCTTTATCCAGCCCTCCCTGGCCAGAGGTGAAGTCAATCTGCTCAGAGGAAGAGCAGAGGCATAACACAGGTGGGAGATCAGAAAGTTTGATTTCTTTCTTAACCATGCTATGCTTACTCTTTTCTCAAACCTCTATTCAAGCTGTCAGTGGTGTGTTTATAATGGAATTTGGTCGATTTTGTTTCTGTTCAATTATCTTTTGTGCATTTTTACGTTCATACAGTTTGGGAAATGGCTGAACCTCAAAACCTTGATTTGAAAAAGTTCTAGACATGATTTGTTTTGCCTTTTTTTAAAGAGCAAATTAACTGAGAGGCTGCTCACTGCAGAGCCGATGGGTGGAGCTTGACCTAGTCCAGCTCGACCTCCTAGGTCCAGCCGCACCCCCGGATCATGTCCAGCCCCTCCCCATCTCACATACAACTTGGTAGCACAAGTTCAAGTCGGACTCTCAGACTCTTATAGTGTAGCGCAACAGTGTTTGTGTGTGTGTGTGGATGTGTGGAGCTCATTCTGGACAGCCGTTGATGTTGATGATCGCTACCGACAGAGGGTTAGGCTTCCCAGACACGTATATTATAATGCTACAATGTGTGTGGAGCTCGGTATGAGCAGCTGCTGGGAACGAGGGGCCGTTCTGCGACCCACGGCAACTGCATGTTACTTTTTTGGTGACGTTATGTATGAGCTTCATAATGAGCAATGTTGTATATGAAGTTTGCCACACACGTGCCGCAATTCAGTATCTGGTGTCTGGACGCCTATTGTTATTCAACTGTTTCTGTATTATTATATTTGATTGGTAACACTTATAGCTCAGCCCCTGATTGCACCAACGTTTTACAATTTGTTGACGACCTATGCATTCCTGGTAAGCAGGTCTCCAAAAAGTTTGGTTCCACTTTGCCCATAGGGGGCAGTATAATTAATTTAAACGCTCCAGCCCCACTGCCCCGATTGAGGAAAAAATTATAAAACTATGCCATGCAGGCCTTATTTTGCATGCTGAACATTCGCCTCTT
Source organism: Micromesistius poutassou (assembly GCF_964030765.1). Lineage (NCBI taxonomy): Eukaryota > Metazoa > Chordata > Actinopteri > Gadiformes > Gadidae > Micromesistius > Micromesistius poutassou. The sequence goes on from NC_140282.1 coordinate 16,713,515, forward strand.
GGACCCATAATGTCCGCCTGGATAGATTTCTCTGTAATGTGAAAGGTTTGGTAAAAATCTTCTAAATAACCACTTGAGCAAATTATTCACAATTGATTACATATGCTTTATGGATGTGTCTGATTTGAAATTTAAAAAGGATGTAAGATGCATAAAAGATAAGTTGGAAAATTTGGCAATTAGCTAACATTATTCTGTAAATGACACGGCTGCTTCAGAAGGAGCCAGCCACTGGAAGCATTCCATGCAAATAGGGGACATTTACTTAATGATGTCAATTACACTAATTGTTACATTAAGCGTACTACACCACTTTGCAAGAAAGCATATTTAATGATATAATGATGATAATAATAATATTTGGCAGATTGCTGGAAATATTAGGCACAATCCAATCAGTAACCCTGATCTATTCATGTCTTTTCTTTCCAGCTGTGGTACAGAAGGTCAACAGTCTTATTACCAATGAGGAGTACGGGCGTCTTTTCGCAGTGGTCCATTTTGCCAGTCGCCAGTGGAAGGTAACCAACGAGGACCTCATCTTGATTGAGAACCATGTAGCAGCGGGGTGCGGAGACCGGATCAGAATGGAGAAGGTGTGAAGCCCAGTCTCTTTCACAACATGCTATACAAATTCACTTTATTTAACCCCAGGGGGATAACTGATTTCGTCCACCATGCACACAGTCACACAACCTCTGAGACTTGTACATTCCATTCCTTTCCATTCCATGTCTTTGTTGCAATGTTTGAATGTAAAAGTTACTTTTTTTTCCTTTTACAGGTTCTGATGGTTGGAGGAGAAAACTTTACACTCATCGGGCGGCCAATTATTGGGTAACTTCCGAACTCCTATTGCTGAATTGAAAATAAGTGTGAAGTGCGAAGGCAACTTATTGTGATTCTAGTTATTATCATTATATTTTTTTATAATGTTATTTAATATGGAAAGTGAATTTGGCAAGAACCATAAAATTAACCACTGAGCTATTTTTAATAAAGAAAGTAAATTGTGAAAAAACGCCGACAGAAACAACTTCAAAGGTAACCAACTCAAGATTTGGAGGCTTGTTATAGCTGAGGTTTTGATCTGGGAGAATTTACAGAAAAGCTTTCATGAGTTCAAATTCTCTGCTGCCTTCTACATTGTCCGCTTGCTAGGATCCCCTAAACAAGCAACTAGTCAAAAATAGTGCTGTTTATTGATTTGTTTATTGTCTATTGCTTAGTTTATGAATTTTGGTTTGATTCTCTAAAGAGAATCAAACACGCATTGGAGCAAACTAGTCCAAAGCAAGAGAAGGATGAAATCAAATGATTGCATTAAAACACCCAATTAATGTAATCAAATCATTAAGCTAGTTTTGGGTCACTTAAATGTTATAAATTGCATTACATTGTTCTTTGCCTATTTCATAGTGGGCTCAGGCCTAACTCTTAACTCCCCATTCAAACTCCCCACCCTTTCCCATTGTTTCCTGTAGAAATGAGCTGGTTAGGGTAGAGGCTACTGTCATAGAGAAGACCGAGTCCTCGCCCAAGGTCTACATGCAATTCTGGAGGCGACACAGATTCCAGCGCAAGAAGAGTAAGTCTACCCATCACTGACTCTCGAGATCTGTAACTCTAAACCAACCAAGCAAAAGAGGAGGAAACACAAATCCGTTCCAAAAAAAAGCTGCCGTGGTCAGGCAAGCCAGCAGATTGAGCGATTCCCAACCCTGTAGGAACGGGGACACCCCTCTACTCTGCCAAACAGTTTAAGCGGTTACCAATCAGATTAGCTTTACACAGGAAGGGAGGTTTCAAGGTATGAAAGTTTAACGAGTTGTGCAGCACATGTCATTGATGCGTCCAATATGATTTGAGAATATGATGTGTCCAATATGATTTGAGAATATTAAAGGATAAGTTATCCCTTGTTCAGCTTGAAAATCTCAAAAACTTTGAGATTTTAAAAAAGTTTTTTTTTTGAGCAGAGGGGCATGTTTTCTCCATGGTTATGACCATGGAGACAAACATTACGTTACAAACATTTTAGTAACGTAAATTTCAGTTTTAACTGCAAATTCAGAAAGGGAGGATGCCTTTGCTCTTTATGATCCCACGCCTTCCCTGTGATCCTTCTGCTTTAGGAGTTTTATTAATGGTTATTATCTGTTATTGTATGCATTTATTAAGTAACTTTCTTTTCCCCTTTTTATTTAGTTATCACTTCACCGCAAACAATCCTGAGGATAAACAGCATAGAAATGGCGCCCCGGCTGAAATAATGGTTCTTGCAATAGTTGATATTTGGATGATGGAGCACAATAAATATAGAAACCCCAGACCAATGTGTGGTGTATTTTTGTTGTGCTTGTCCAAGTATGTGAACATTAATTCATATAGAGGTCTAAAGGATACCCCAATTAGTAGAAATAAGCCTACATCTTACTCATCATTATTGTAGCTGACAACTTTTCAATGAGGGTAAATTAATTAGTATTAATTCAGTGCACTAATACGCATTAATCTACAAAATGACTAAATTAATAGGAAAAAATGATTGATGAATGAAAAGTGGGAACGCAGCTCCACTTTTGCGGTTTGTGTTCAGATCGTTGTCGTGTAAAGCCAGCCTGAAGTGCACACTGAAAGGAAAGATGCACGTGTGTGAATTCTGGATTGAGAATCTACCAGTCGCAGAACCTATGCGACACAGCCTTAAGGACTGTAAAACAATCTGGTGAAATATCTAACCAGCTTTAGCAAGCCATTTGGAAGGTACAGATACTTACGTTTAACTTGTGAAATAGACGCAGGAGCAGGTGTTTCACAAGAGAATACCAGAGGTTTGAGGACATGGAAGGGGTTGTAGCCTACTTTGATTATTTGCTGACATATGCAAAGGACAAGAACGAACACAACAGAGGACTAAGACAAGTATTGGCGAAAGAAAGATGACTTGGGGTTCAACAAGGAGAAAGGTTGTGACCCACATTGATGATTTGCTAATTTATGCAAAGGACAACCATGACCGGAGCAAGCCAGAGAAACTTGAGTTTCAACAGTAAACAGGAGAAGAGCAAAATAGGCATCTGATGGGCAAAAATAACCTAACAGACACATTACATTACGAATATAGTCAACTCTGGGTCCAAATCTAACAAACACAACACACCACACATTCAAGAGGGTCAAGATGACCCTCGAGCCCCCCTATCAGTCTGCAGAGAACACTCTGCCTCGCTGGATGGCGAGGACACACATATCACACAGAAAGACAACACAACCTGGAGGCTCAAGGACAAGAGAACCCTCGATAACCCACACAAAGTCTACCACACACACACACCTGGCTAGGAAAGAACTATAAGTTTCACATGCACCGGATCACGGGTGCTCTTCTGAAGCAGAACCTCCACGGAGGCGAAGCTCCGGACGACCTCAGCGCTGTTAGGGGACGTAGAATATTCGATCTCTCGTGCTTTATGAATCAGTATTACCTTTGCTACTTTACTCAATAAATCCGAGGCCCTCGTGCTGACAGACTTTATTACCTCTCTGTCTCATTTTATCTGGTCAAGCAACTAGACAGACTGTTTTTCCCAACACATCCATCAAGTTGAATGCCTTGGTCACATTCTCAGCCAAGACAGAATCAGACCTGACCCCAGCAATGTACAGGCTGTCTCGGAGATGGAGAGACCAGAGGCTAGACCTGCACCGGAGAGGTTTATTGGTATGGTAACGTACCTAACAAAATTCATACCAAACCGCTCAACTGCTACATGAAGAGGTGGAATGGCACTGGAACGAAAGGCCTGAAGAAGCAGTGAACAACATCAAAGAGATTCTTGTGAATAGGGCGCAAACATTATGGGCGAAGTGCTAAGGTGCCAATTCTGATAACTCATACACAAAGCCTATCAAGTGTTAAATCATGAAAGTTTACAGGGTACTTCAATAGCCTGGTGTAGGACAGACGATGTGTGCACACACACACACACTTCTGAACTTTTCTATTTTGTTACCTTTGTTTTATTTTTGTTTGCTGATCTATTTTTCAATGTATTTAACTTCAGCAGTGTTAAATGACAAACAATTGGTGAAAAATTGGTGCCATCAGGGAAAACGGAAAAGATTGTGGTTTGATGTGAAAGCACTTCAATAAAAGTGTAAAAATGAAAGTTGATGGAGCATCGCAGAGAACATGAAATAAAATAACATATGCCTGCATACTTTGTGTTTTTTTTTTTATAAAATGCTGCCACACCGACAACTTCTGCTACATATTTTCAGTAGTCTGGAGAAGAATAAATGTTCAGTTAGTTAGGACTAGCAGTCTTCCTTAAGTTGGCGAGTTCAAAGTTGTGAAAATCAGTTTTGACCTCTTGTTTGGTAAGTTTTACCTTCTTGGACGTCCTACATTGTTGCTCTTTGTTCATTGTGTCGCGTTCTTCTTTTTCCTTGGATTTATTTATAAGCAGGCTACACTGTCAGGCTGCTATGAGGTCACGATTCTTACATAGCTGTCGAAGCTATCGTCATCCGGCTTGATGCCAAAAGCATTTTCCACAATGTGCCTTGCTCTTGACAGGCGGTAATTGAAGACCTGCTGTCTCTCTGTCAGTTTCCGTCCTGGGTAAGGTTGCATCAGGTCGGGCCGGAGGGGAAATGCTGCGTCACTTATTTATTGATCTATTTATGTATTTCCTTTTTTTATTTTATTGTAAAATACCAGTAAAATACATAAATGCTGTTGTTACATACTCCGGTACAGTTGTAAAGTCTATGGTTGTAACCCGCCAATGAAGAAGAAGAAGAAGAAGAAGAAGAAGAAGAAGAAGAATCAGAATCAGAAGAATCAGAATCGACTACAGACTGCTACTGCAACCAACCAGCAGGCTAGAAACCGGTCCAACCCATATGCTCCAAGTTTACGTCAGCTGATCACTGACGTCAGCGTGCAGTCGTAACGGCTGCAACTGGGTCGGCTTGTTTACATTCTGCTCAACGGATCTGCCTGTAAAGTTACCGGTCGTTAGCATTTTTGGCAATCGTCAAACTAGATGGCAACCACCGTTACCACGCAGCGGGGACAGGTAAAAGAGTTCACGTCATCGCGCCGTGTAACGTGTTCGCGCTGTCGCGGGGGAAAGGCGAAGAGACGTCGAAGCTAGCCATATGTGATCGAGTCAACGAGGCCGAATTGTTGATTAATTCATTCCGTCGAGTGGCGGTACACTGATTCACGATGAGTCGGTTCGTTATTTTTTTTTTAGGGGGAGCTGGTTGTAATCAAGCGGTATCGAGGCTAGATGACTTGTGTGCTAACGTTGGTCAGACTAACGTGTGTGTGTGTGTGTGTGTGTGCTGCGACTACCATTCAAGCTCGTTTCTGGATTAGCTAACTAACCAGACGTGTCTTGAGAGTATATCTATTAGGCTACGTACGTTATCATGGTACGGTCAGTAACTATTGCGTGTATACCTCTTTATGAATGTGTATAACAAGTGAGGCCATTCTTGGAAATTGTGCTTTTGAGGCATGGCGTTGTGTTTTCTGTATGTCCCTTCCGTGTATATAGAAACCCCTCGTGACTCGTAGGTTGGACGTTAAAGGAGACATATTATGGTGTTTTCCCAACAAGTAAACACAGTATATGAATTCCAGAAAAACATGTTTTTTAAGCTGTTTGCTGAAAATGGCTTTTAGGGAAAATCTCGCCTACCGCTGTTGCCCTGTTTCAGTTTCTTCAGAATGTGCTGTTTCTGGTGTCTGTAGCTTTCATGCAAATGAGCTGCTGCCCATTGACCAATGAGCTGTCAGAGTGAACCACAGCATGCAGGAAAAGTGATTGTTGCCGTTTGCGGACTCCCGGAGCTCTATATCTATATTAGGGCTTTGACTTTTGCCCAAAAATCATATTCGTAGTTTGTTTATTAATATTAATATTCGAATATGGATTATTATAAAACGGGTGGTTTAAATCAAGCGATCTGATTGGTTCCTAGTGTAAAATGGTGTCAAATATACATACTGTACCCCTTAACTCTCCAATAAAGACGTTATAATACAGTATCAGAGTCTATTGATTCATGCTACCCTATCAAAAAGTGCTACCTTATGTGTTTGGTAGCGTATTTAATCTGTTGACCAACTCCCTCTATCAAACGATGCTCCCACTACAGAAACATGTTATTTTACACTACTACTCACTCCATGTACACTGTAAGAATATGGGGAGCATATTTTGATACTGTATTAAAACGTCTTTATTGGAGATTTCAGGGGTACAGTATGTGTATTTTACACCAATACGCAATAGCGTCATCATGCGCATGCGCAGAACCACCAGGTAGCAAAATCTGATGGGTAGCAGAAATTGACAGAACACCGGAGCTGCCGGACTGCCGCCGAAGCTCCCTCTGCCCCTTGTTTTGCATATGTATATGTTTATGTATTTATGTATATATGTTACACACCATAATCGTAGAGGTGTGATCACCGCCGCCAAACATAGCGCCTGTCGTTTCAGCTGCCGGACTGCCGCCGAAGCTCTCCCGCCGGACTCTCAGTACGGCAGCTCCGGCGGAGGGAGCTCAGCGGTAGCTCCGGCGGGGGGGAGCTCTGCAGCAGTCCGGCATCTCCGCCGGACTCCCTGCCAGGCAGTCAAAAGGCAAACCGACAAATTAGACATCTATTTTTGTATGGAATCTCCCTGCTTCTGAAATGTGTGAACATCTCCGCTCAGCGCTATTCCAGAAACGCATCAAAGGAAAACGGATCGTTTCCGCCTGTGTGGACGGGGTGCTTTCAGAAATGCACATCTCACTCAAAAAGACTTATTTCAAAGTTTGTATGCATGTGGCAGCACCAGAGACCCAAAACAACACCCCAAATCCAAGGGAAAGTGTTGTTTTCATAATACGTCCCCTTTTAATGCAAACGTATTTACTTGTTGTTGATTGGTGCAGGTTTACATCGGGGACCTACCGCAGGACTTCCTACGCATCGCTCCGTCACACCAGCAACAGCAGGTGCAACTGGACGCGCAGGCGGCCAGGCAGCTGCAGTATGGGGGCTCCATGGCCACTGTAGGGCGTCTCAGTATCACTGTGGTACAGGTAGGCACAATGTAGAAGCTGATCATATACGTGCAATAATGGGCAACCGTTAACGTGAAATTATTAGTGCTGTAAACATGCTGTTTTTACGATTCATCCTCAACATTGTATCTGCCATGCAGTCATCCATTCTTGCGTTTGGTCCAAATTCTGATCTAGGCAAAGCTGGCAAAGAACTACGGTATGACCCGCATGGACCCCTACTGTAGGATGAGACTGGGCTATGCTGTCTACGAAACTCCAACTGCACACAATGGGGCAAAGAATCCTCGCTGGAATAAAGTTATTCAATGCACTGTGCCCCCTGGGGTAGACTCCTTCTATCTGGAGATCTTTGACGAGGTGAGAAGCATTGGAGGCTAGGAATTTCTTTTTTGGAATCTCCAAGTAAGCTTGAAGGCAGTTTGACATTTAGTATGTATCAAACGTGTATTTTTACCAATACATGAGCATAAATATTTCAAGTGTTGAAGCACAATAATTTTTTTGGTCATTTGATGTTTAATTCACATTTTATAAACATCTTCTGTCTTGCATGAATACATTCCAGCGGGCATTCTCTATGGATGACAGAATAGCATGGACCCATGTGACCATCCCTGAAAGTCTGAGAGAGGGTATAATGGTGGACGAGTGGTTCAGCCTGAGCGGTCGACAGGGCGACGACAAGGAGGGAATGATCAACCTGGTGATGTCGTACGCTGTGAGTGTTCCGCAGAAAAATGTGTATTGCCAGGTCGTTACATACGTTGACCGGGCAGATTATTCTACGTACTACATAAAACACACACATCACCTCATTGGCCATCTGAGCTCTAACAAGCTTACGTATTTGAGTTAAACATTGAGGTTGCAAAGTTAACTTTTTAGTATTAATATAAGATGACATAAATATAGCTAACATCATTTTTAAATCTCAGCTGTATCATTTGCTTTTATACAGTCGGTTATGTGTTTTTTTTTCTATTTTGTTCTGGTCTATGCGGAAGACACTGAAGTTTAATTTTATGTTTCTCAAATGTGGTCTGTGACGGAAATGCATGAGAGAATTCCATTCATAATAGAAGAAAATAAGTAACATTTAGAAAATAAATGTTCCTTGTTTTTCTTGTATCCTCATGCTGCCAGTCCATGCCAGCGGGGATGATTCCACAGCCAGTGGTCCTGATGCCCACGCGGGGGGGCCTGTACCAACCAGGAGTGGGATACATACCCATAGCAGGTTAGAGGGATCCTTCAGGCCCCCACAAAACCTTCAAAGTGGCTTCTTAAAAAGTCTATACTATATATTTTCTCAGTGTCAGGCTGCAGAAAATTGTTGTCTATTGTTACTGTTATGCGCCTTTTCCACCGACGGTACCAGCTCAGCGTGGCACGACTTGGTTTGGTCCCAGGCATGTCGTGTTTCCATCTAAAAAAGTACGTCTTCAATGTGGGCGGCTCGTCGTAGCAGCACGCGTGTGCGAAACTGCGACACAATAACAGACAGGGTTATGCACCGGAGCGTCTCCACCTCTGTCACGGTCCATGGCGTGTTCTTGCGCGCTGATCCAATCAATAAATCAAATAAATCAATCACTATTGTTGACTGAACGCTGAGGCTAGTATTTTAAGATGCCGGCCGGGTGTCAGGCTCGGACGTGGCGCTCCTCATTATTCGTCCAGTGGTGTCACTCTGGCAAATCAGTGGCCAGCTGCCTGTTTACGTCACACAAAAGTATCAGAGCAGCTCTCTTGGAACCTTGACGGTGATGAGACTAAAAAAGTACCATGTACCACATTTTGTCGATCGAAACACAAAAAAAAGGCGGGCCCAGTCGAGGCAAGTTTAGCTGGTACTTATCGGTGGAAAAGGGTCTTTAGAGACGAGTTGAACAAGTAGAGAAGATGATCAACACTGCCGGGGTTAGATATACAATTCCCATGGCGGCCACCCATGCTAACAATTACCTTACATTATTGTGATGGTCAGCAGTGTTTCCACAGATTGTGGAATGTTGTAAAGCAATAGGCACACGGTGAGTGAACTCGATAGTAGGCTAAATTGCCAGCGAACCAAGCTACCGTCTCTAACCTTCTCTCTGAAGGACGCTACAGTGTGTTGCATAGCAACTGCCGTACACTTTGCAGGCAGCCAGGAGGGACTACTTTTTTGTATTCGTTAAAAGAAAATGCTTTTCCGACTTTCTAGCTTTTTCAAAATTGAGGGTGTCTATGACTTTCATTTCGCCATACTTACGTAACCGTTTTATAAAAGCAATAGATCACTTCAGTCAGTGATATACGGTCATTATACCACAGTGAAGGGGGTCGCAAGGGGGGGCAAGTATTTGAAGCGAATAAGCGACGCTGTTTTTGATTATTATTATTTTTTTGGTTTTGAACGAATAGTTTTGGATGCATGCATCAGCTTTGAGTTGGTTTGTTACTTTGAAATCGCATACGCTTGCAACACACACACACACACACACACACACACACACACACACACACACACACACACACACACACACACACACACACACACACACACACACACACACACACACACACACACACACACACACACACACACACACACACACACGTTCATTCATTCACCGCCGCACCCACTACAACCTGCCGATCTTCAATCAAAACATCACGTAAGTGATGCCACACGCAGTCCTACCATGCATGTTTAGAAGCGCAACATTGAAACGGGTCCCATCGGAAATAGTCGCGCGGCGCAGCGTTCCAGACGCAAAGTACTTCCAGACACGACTCTTACCATTCTTTTTTTCGACGAGTCGAGGCGGAGCTGTCGCACTCACTACAGCTGCAGTTGGCATCTTCCGTGTTCCTTTATCGGCATTTAACGGCCGACTACAACACTTGTAGCTGTATATGCTGCCCATGTCACGTCCGGAGGAATTGCATCCCCGGTACCTACGGTACTGTAGAAAAACAAGAAGGGGGGGGGGGGGGGGGGGGTGCTTGGAGGGGGTCTCGCCCGGGGTGTAATTCAATGTAGAACCGCCACTGTACACATTATTTTTACCCTGAATCAAATGTTTTATGGTCACGACTACCTTGACAAACGATTGCCTTGGTCCCAGGCTTAAAACTCTTTATATAATGATTTTACGAAAAGACAATGGAGAAAATGAATGGCAAATTTAATTCTAGAACCAGAGCTGTTTAAAAAAGGGGGCGGTCACTGTTGCACTATGTTGTATAAAACGAAAACCCTGGCCAGTGTGAGTTTATAACGAGCCAGCCCTCACCTCCGCCATCTCCTCCTCCACCCTTCATGCATATGCTTCTTTATACCCCCCCCCCCTCCCCACCCCCCACTCAACAGGTGTGCCTGGCATGTACAATCAGGGTGTGGTTCCCATGGCAATGCCAGCGGCGGTGCCGGTGGTGGCGAGCCAGGTGGCTGAGTGCAGCGAGGAGGACCTGAAGGCCCTGCAGGACATGTTTCCCAACCTAGACCGCGAGGTGGTCCGCACCGTGTTGGACGCCCAGCAAGGCAATAAGGACGCTGCCATTAACTCTCTTTTGCAGATGGCAGAGGAACTCTGAGGGCTGGTGTAACCAATCTACACCCTGGAACGTATATGCACATATATATATTCTACACATACACACGCAGGCATCCAAATTAAAACATTTACAGTTATTGCCCAAGTGGCCCTATAGCAGCAATCGCTGCAATTAGCCCATTTTATTTAACAAAAATATTAACCATGTTCAGCAATCCACCACCCAAACCGTGCAGAGAAAGGACATTTTGCAATGCAAAGAGCTTAAGGATACCGGTTAGTTTAGCAGAACGTCCTTGTTGTAATACATTATACACCCAGTTGTAGCTTTCTGAGTCAATACATCGAAAGTTGATAAATAATAAAATACCAACATTTCTCTATCTTTAGTTTGTAGTGGTTTAGAAGAGAATGAGGACATCTGGACATGATCAATTAACAAGGTTATATGTGTCCGTCAGGCTGCCATCCCCTGAGGGGTGATATTTATGCAAATCAAGAAGAAGCAAGTGATCAGACACCAAACAAGATATATGCTCGAAACGCTACCAACTCGTATCATACCGTAGCCATATTTGGCATATTACCGCCCCATTTCTACATGGCTGCCTAGCCCCCTGATTCATATGCCTAAAAGGGGAGGAGCTGATCCAGGCAGTTCACATAACATCCATACTTAGACAGTTACCAAGGTCAAGGAGATAAACTACAAAGTTTAAGTTGTAAAACAAGAAAAAATGATATTGACAACTACGACCTGTTATTATTTACATCTGTTTAGCTTTTGGTGGGACCTGCTAGTCTGAGAGGTATTGAATGTTTTCTGCCAAAGGTTTGAGTTGAACATGGGTTTGTTTTTTGCTTCTGTGTCTCTTTAAAGATCTTCTATATTTTTCAGAAAAGATTCCCAGTGGGTTGTAAATCTCTGAAGCGAACTATAACTGTGGAGCTTTGTCAACATGTGCCATGTCAGGGTAATACGTTTGTTGTAAAGTGAGTGTAAATATATACCCCATTGTTATTTTGCCGACTCAGTAATTGTATTGGATCTGTAAGTTATGAGCCACAGACCTTTGCAATTGTTCGACCATGTTGCAAGAACGATTTTGGACCTCATGGATTGGACCTCAAATATAAATCTTATGAACAATGACACCCGATACATTAGTAAAGCCCAAACACTATTATAGTTGATATATTTGTTGGACTCTGAGCTTGCATGTTGGTTAATGAAGTCCTGATCTGAAAATCTGACCTTTTGATGTGTTGAAGGGTATGCTTTTAAACTATCCAATATTTTTCTGTGGAGTTTATTTAGCTTTTGTTTCTCAATATGACTGGATCATAAATATGAGTGAAAATGTGTCTTTGTTCTGAGTGCCGTTCACCAAGCATTTACTTCGCTCTTGAGAAATGGTGAGCACTAAAAAACACTCCACTTTTATGGTTGCAGAAAATTTTATTTGATTCTAGTGACAAAACAGAACATCTAGTCTAAAGTACATGTCAATACAAATATGTGGGAAAATATCTCACGGTTACAACTAATGACACCTGGTACACGTATTTGTTTCATTCTAGCAATTGGTTTCATTACAGAAAAAGAAGCAAAGTCAATAGGGCCTATGTTTGGGATCGCGGCAATGGCTGGTCGTTTGTGTGTAGCCCTTGGGTTTAGCGTCTGCGGCGTCTCTTCTCTTGCGTGGGGCAGACGGAGTCCTCGCAGCTGCACGAGTTCACGTTGGTGTATTGTTGTGTGCGGGTGGAGCCGTCGGCACACGTCAACTGCACCTCCTTCACACTGGTGGTCAGCTCCTTGCAACATGCACACTGGTGCATCATCTTGCTTGCAGCCGCAGAGAATCTAGATACCACACACTGCCATTATTTTGTGTCTCAAGAAAATTTTGAAATTTGTAAAGAAAATACATATTTTAGTTTATTCAATTATATCATATTTTTCTTGTATAATATATATTTTCTATATTTGTTTTGTTCCTTCCCGCTGCCATAATTGCTGCTGCATATTAATTTAAACCTTACGGTTAAATTAAGGATAATCGATAGCAGTTGAGATAAACTGCAGCTTTGAAGCATTAATAATGCCGTAGTATATAATGAATTCCATTCAAAAAGCATTCATACAAACTGTATGTACAATTACATATTAGTTTGTAAGATAATTTATACAGCATATATGTTAATAATTTACTTACTACTTACAATGTGTTAATAATGCTTTATAAACACAATAATGCTTCAGTCTTGATTTAGTCAGGTAGGTTTAAAACAATGATTTATTTTGTGTCTAAAATGAGGACTATATGCCTTACTAAGCATTTGTACATTACATTTAAAGGCTGGAAAGGCATATACATACTTAACTAAGGGTTTATAACTACATGAATTTAGGATGAATTTCAGCATTATTAAGTGTTTATAAAGCATGTTTATAAAACAGGTAAATAATTCTTAAATCATCACTAAAGCTTTATAAATTGTCTTAGAAATAATTAAATTATCTTAATTTAGAACTGATAATGAATCATATACTAATTAATAATAATTTAGGATAAATAATTAATCAATTCAGAATTTAGTATGAATTCACTATTTACTACTATTTTATTAATGCTTCAAAGTTGCCGTTAATGCTAAAGTGCTACCGGATAATATTATGATATCTGGATCTCATTAACATGAGAACCTACTTGTATCAGAGCACATCCCTAAGACAAGACTAACAATATAAAAGCTCTGTCATCGACTTGCAGGACAGTAGGCCGTGTTCCTTTTCAACATGCTTTCATTACAAACAAACTGCTAATGTGATATTCGCCTACTTGAGTGAAACTAATCTGGAATAATGCAGTGTTTAGCACAAAAATAACTTTTGTGTTGGCAATTTGAATGAGGAGTAGTAGTCTGGAAAAAAGACCCAAACATGATTGTATTTGGTCCGCTTTTTCAAAGCTATTCCACAAAAAAAAAATATATATATATATATATTTATCTAAATTACAACTAAAATGCATATATACCAGAAACCACGAAATGAATCCCTTTAAACCTTTTTTGAGGCATCCAGTTTTCTGCTAAGGGACTCAATTCTACAGGGCTAAAAGCACTGATAGTAGGGCGCCTTACAATAGTAACAAATAGAAAAGAGGGGAAAAACAAGACACACAATTGTGCCTTAAATTCTGGTTCAGATGTTGCACCTAAGTATTCCTGTATTCCAAAGTATTAAATCATCGTCATCCTTAATATTTGTTGTTACATTATTTGTGTTTAATCAATTATCCTTGTGTTTCCATGGCACACAGTATTTCAGGCATGAGATTACTTCCTCAGTGTATCCCCAGGAAATCTTGTGAAGGCCTATCTTCTAGCCTTCTATTTGCCTGCAGTTCTGGAAAGCTAGATAAGTCTACTAGCCCGCTCTCTGCTGCAACTCCTTAACTATATAGAGGCAAAACCTTTGTGCCAGTATTTCAAACAATGCAACTGATTTGATGTGAGGCTTACTTGGATGAACTTCCACAGGTTCCTGAGCAGAAGGACATTTGGACAGGTTCCAGGTTTTTACATCCGTCAATCTCGATAACGGTCGCCTCGGTCTTCATCTCACACACACTGCGCAGTTGGCCTGTAACACGGGACCAGGGTAAGTCATGAGTTTCCATCCAAGGCTTCTGCTGCTTCAAATAAAACTGAGACATCGCAAGACTGGTCACAGCATTCATTAATTTGTGGTGGAGTATAGACTGAAAGTTGAGGAACAGCGTTATACGATGGGCTTGGGGTGTCATTAACATTACGCGGCACCAGTCAGCAGTTGGCAAACTTCCTTACAGTACGTTGCAATTGGTTACAGCTCTTAAGAACATGGACCAGGTTTACTCACATGTCTTGCAGCATCCTTTAGCGTATGTTGTCTCGGTGCCCTTGATGACAGGAGAATGAGAGTGTGCGTTACAAATCAGTGCAAGCGTGATGTCCTGTGACACAGCATTGTAAGATTGAGAAAGTGACGATTGAGAACACATACAGGCACGCAGTCCTCTGGGTTGTATTGGGCACAGCTGGTTTTGTGCTCGACGGCGGTAGGCGGTGTTGTGGATAAATCACAGGTGTATTCTGTACAGTTGTCACCAGGGGGCGACCAGGTCTCATTCTGCCGATCAGAATAGCGGCAGTGGTAAAACACAGGGAAGAAATGTTCTCTTGAGTAAAAGTAATGATGGAATTATTATTAATCATGCAAGATGATAACCTCCCTTAAGTCTACCTCACATCAGCACGCAAGAACACGATACATACATTTAATTCAGTACCTCAGAACTAACCTGTGTGATATACTGGGTGTTGTTATATGTCATGATACAGCTCTTCTGGACACATATGCCACAGCACCTGTCTTGAACAGTTTGGTACTCGTAACCCTAAAAATGCACACAGACACACAAAAACACATACACGAAAAGAGATGGAGGTGAGTTAAATGACCAAGGTTGCTGGTGCATGTTATTTTGTGTGCAGAGTGCTGAACAAATTGTGACATGCCTTTCACAGTTTGTGTGGGAGAAGGCTTACCGCTTCACAGGTTTTGTTACATCTGACGGGTGTACACACAACGGAGAAAAGTCCTGTCTGTGCGTCCGTGTTGTTGCTACAGGAACACTCGTTACAGGGATCTGAGGACGGAACCTTTGACCCGAGCTGATGGGAAAACAAACACATGATGCAGATGTATTAACATGATCAAATAACGTTTAAGTTAGGTATCTGATCAGAAAATATGCTAGTCATGATTTTAAGTGTGGTTGAAAAGCAAGCCACACTATTGTTTTGGTGCGTTCCCGACAAACTGTAACCCGTGTTTTCACATCCTTCACGGGTTACGGGTTGCCTGGAACGCACCATTCTCATATGTCTTATTATTATTCTTCTACCTCATTTTCGGTAATTATCTCCTCCTACACTGTTGCATGTATAAAAACCATGGCCATTGCGAATAAGCGCACATATATCAGTACAGTGCGCTGTACTGTGGGTCCGTCCGTCAAGTCGGCTCCGTGGCCTGCGTCAAAAGTGTGGCCGACGGATCCGTCGGCCAATCAGATCGCGGTTATGCAAATACACTAGTGTGCCGCTACTTGGACTCTGTCCAATGAGATCGTCTTTGTGATACAACCCCACATGGATATGTCAAAAAGCCGGCCGGCAGCGGGGGATTTAAGAATTTGGCAATTGCTGTGGTAGGCCTACACGTACAGGGGCAACACTCTCCTTGCCTGCATACTTGAAATGACCATGGTTGCAGAATATTGCGCACCCACACATTTTCTGTGTATTACATTTTTTTTTCTTTTTATAAAAGAGGAGCCATGATGAAGGGAAATTGGCTTCTTACTGAGTACTCCACACTGCTGTAGACACACACTTCTTTTGGAACTGTGTGGGGGAAAAGCAGGTGCCAATATTAGACATATTCTATACTATAATACCGATATCCAAGCAGATTTTACTTAATATGTTTAAGTAATCAATTAAAAGCCTAAAAGATAATTAATAATTATATGTTTATTAAGACATTCATTCCACAAAAGCCTATATTGGGTCAATGAAGATAAAGTTGACCAACTGCTATGCATCGGTGAAGCTTATTTTTCTATTAATTCAACCAAACTGAATGAATAAGAAAGTAGGCACATGTTAACCTACAGAGACCATGTTTGTTTTGCTTATACAGATTTCATGCAACACACCATGTCATGAGTTTATATAAACTGTACACAGCTACAGTAGGTTGTGACATACCGCAGGAATAGACTATGCAGCAATCTCCGCTGGTCTTATTGACGTTGGTTTCAAATCCTACGGGGCAAGGTGTTACGGCAGGACATCGACTGGTATCGCACTCTGCAGGTGTAAATGGATAGAACATGGGATTATAAATATGTATCGTCTTATGTGTAGATATTAGCATTTTGTTTGGGACACAATATCTAAAATAGTTTCTTTATCTTGTTTTTGTTGTTTGCCATTGACCCCTTTTAGCCTTTTTTTTTCCTTTCAACTGATAGCCCAAAGCTTGTGAGACAGTTAATATACGATGTCTGCATATACGATAACATCTGTGTCACTAGAGTTAATATTTTCCTTACTTTAATATTTCTAGCTTGCCGCTAAACAAATAACCAAGTTGCAAATATAAAAAAATTTTAAGCCCTGGAAGTTGCAGTGAAACTTCAAGCGGGACAGGAGGCTCAACTCACCGCATGTCTCCTTGAGGCAGCAGTCAACTGTTTGGTTAACAGATTTATAGCCAGGGTCGCTACAGTCGGGGCGGGGCTCTACCGGGCAGGGCACAGGAGTGCACTGGACGCTCATGGTTTCCTTGTCGCAGATGCAGTTCTTGCAATCGCTTGTCCAACTATCACCCGGCTGGTTCAGGAAGGGGGGGGGGGGGGGGGGGGTTGTTAAAGACAAACGCATTAGGCCCCTATAGTGTAGGCCAAATAATACATATATAATACATACAGGACTACATACAGGACTGTTTAACATATACATTTTGGCCATGCTATGAGTGTTGAGATAGTTCATGGATAAATGGTAGATTATATTAAAGCTAGTATTATCTTGCAGTGTAACATACAATTAAACAATTCACTGCCTACAATCTAAATATTACAATAAAATAAATGTTCACATCCCCAGTACCAGTTCTTACCTGCTTTGGCATGCCGTTAGATCCAACACAGTCTATAAAAAATAAAAAATACATATGTTTTAGAATTTGCTGGTGGGCTTTAATTATACTGCTTTAGGGTCTAGGTAAAAAAACAACTTAATATGTGTACAATTGGATACTAGATTGATGGTTGTGATGGTGTCATCGTCCAGTCCCAACCGTGTGCTTTGTCCTTGATTAAACTACTAAGGTTCCACCCAAGAAACGTATTTTAGTTGAGCTCCTCCTATTTACCGCAGGACGTGACACAGACGTCGTAGGCTGTGTTGAAGCGTATTGTGCCAGGTGCACAGTAGCAGCCCTCCTTGAGTGATGTTCCGTTCCGTATTTGTATCTCAGAATTGTATTTTTCATTATACCTGCACATTGAGGATGAAACAAATTTTATTTATTTGAAATCAACTGTAAATGCAACATATTTATACTCAAATCACTAAGTAATAGTGGTTAAGGTGTTTGACTGGGTTCAGACCCCAATGCCTTCTGCACCTGACCCAATGTCAGTAGGGGACCTGTAGTCTACCTCTGAAGTCTGCAGTCTGACCTGTCTGAGGTAGACGTCAGAGATAGAGAAGGTCCACTAAAGGTAGACTGCAGACATCATAGACAGAGTTGGTGCAGTACAGGTAGACTCCAGACGTCTTTCTCAGAAACTACAGTTCTCTAAGAGGGGAGAACTGAAGTATCTGAAACACTACAACTCAATTTCGCTGAACGTGTCTACTAAATGAGGAAATAGTAATAGTAAATAGGTGTGCATTTTTAAAATATATATTCATATATTTTATATATATACAAAGTTGACGACCTACTTGGAGTTGCATGTAGGCTCCACAGGTGGGCCACATGCGTTGTACACCATGTCGCTAGGACAATCATGGTCTGTGAAATGGAATATGTACTCAGAATACATACATAAAAAAACAAAAGCATCTTTTAAACAGAACTTGTGTACTTACTAAACTCAGATTTAACTTAATCTAATCATGTATACATATATATATATTAGGGCTGTCAAATTGACGCGTTAATTTCGATTAATTAATCACAGAAAAAATAACCTGTTAAAAAAATTAACGCTGATTATTATTATTTTTTTGGCACATGCAGTATTCAATAAAAAGTGTTCAGTCAAAGTCAAAACAAAGTATTGTATAATTCTTGCCTGAAATGCATTGCATCTTGAGTGAGATGGAAACGTAATTTTTTGACAGCCCTAATATATATACATATAAATATACATTTACATATATATACACATATGCATATATTTATGCACATATTTACCTAGGTTAGTTACATATATGTGTAACTATATATATATATATATATATATATATATATATTTGTGGATGTATATATATATACATATATGAGACGAGAGTATGTTATAAATATGCTACTAATCCAATTATATTCCAAAAGTCGAAGGCTCCTAGATTCCTAGCCTGACTTAACGTATATGTTTACATTCGTCTTACCACCTGGAACACGGACTCACCGCATTGGCCATTTGTGGCGTTTCTCCAGTCGATGCAGACTCCGGCTTGGGCACACTTGCTTGCGTAGGCCGCAAAGATCATGCACACATTTTCTCCATTGCAGACGTCTGACTCACAGGTCTTCATTAATGGATTAGGAGACACATGCAAGTGGCATGGAGAAAACACACTAAAGGGAGACACAGAACATGAGAGGACGGTCTCTCTCACTTCTCAAACATAGGTCTCAAACAAAAGAACTGTGATTAATACAGGTGGGCAATTGGATATCAATGTCCATTGATTATTTCCCTTTTAGGGACTTTTTGTGTGTGTATTCATTATAGAACAGAAAAATATGGGCCACTCATGAGGGGAATATGATCAAGGAGTCACTGAACAGTTTAGGTATTAGGTTAGAGAGATTAGGTTACTTGGCTCTGGTGGTCAGCTGTGTCGTTCTGGTTGCAGGTAGTAACGGATAACACACAACGATAGATTTTAGGTTTGGTTCGGTGTTAAATGCAATGAGTGGCCATGGCTGGTGTTTCGTAGCGTTTTTTTGGGCTTGAAGGCATAACATGACGCCGTCGGACATTGCTGCAGGGTGGCGTAGGTTCTCTTTCAAAGCCTACAGTTCCCACACTCAAGTGGTCACAGCTTTAGTCACCTCACCTGCTGTTCAGGATGTCACAGGCTGTGGGCTGGCATGGAGTTTGGCTGGTGCCTGGTGTTGTGGTTGAAGTGGACACAGTGGGCGGGGCAGTGAATGTGCCACAGGGTGTGTCAGGAACAAGCCATTTGCCAGCGGAATCTGTGCACTCCTCTAACTGTCCGTTCGGCCCGTGGCAGTCATTGGCTATCGAGTTGTCACACGTACCTAGGAGGGGGGAGGGAGAGAAGGGGTTGTTTAAGGGTTATGTAATCTGGCCTACTTAAATTCTTTAATTTTTACCATCAAAACTCAAATTGAAATGGATAGGCGCAAATCTACTCATGATATTGTCAATAGTTCAAAATTGTTCCATTGTTACCAGCATTTTTGCTTTCAAGGCTTAGGATTCAGGGTTAAGGCAACTCACCACATAGTCCCTCTGTGGTCCTGCTAAAGAGTGTGAGTGGGGATAAATCTATACTGAAGTACGATCCTCCATTTGAGACACCAAAGATGATCTTAGTATCGAGAGCCGGTATGAGCAATGTGATCATCATATTTGTACCAGTGATTTGCAAGTCGTTGTTGGTATACGCAGGGAAGATGCGTTTGTCATTCAAAAGCACCTAGTAAGAAAGGAAAGGAAGCCGGATCAGTCAAACCCAGCACCAGAATTTCTAGTTGATCTAGATGCAATGCACAATTACTGATACTGAGTAAATTATGTGATATAATATTATTATGATGCCTTTGCTTCATGCATGAACAATGATACATTTCGTTCATGGTAAGGCAGAACGCATCTTCATTACTTGAAACTACCATATGTTATTGGTAGAAAGAAAATGAAACGTTGCCTTAAGAAACAAAAACCTGAAGATAAACGAATGCTTACCATATCGCTCATTCCATTGTTTTCTGATGTCAGGACAATTGTGTACTGCTTGTAGTTTACAATGAGCGCTTGGGGGCAGAATGTGGGGTCCTCTTTTGAACACAATCTATTGTTTACTATTACAGTCAGGTTGTATTTTGGAATGATCTCTTTCATTGCGTAATAGGAGCAGTTCTGGTTGAAATTGTACAATTCTCCGTCAAATGTTAAATAGGAAGTTTTCTTCCAGCTGGTACACTGACCTGAATTCCAAATAAAAAAATGGCAACGCAGGTTGTTATATACCAGAAGGGACTATATCAGTATCAATGGGTTTCAGTTGCTCAATTGCAAAAAAGGTATGAGGATGCCTTTTCCAAACTTACATGGACATATGTAGTGATAACAGCATCCACTTTCATCTGTAACCTGAATAGGCGTGTTGTTATTTAAACAGTGGGGCATCTCAATTGATGGACAGGGAACAGAGTTCTGAACGACCTGGCCATTGATGCAAGAGGCTGTGGTGCAGTTGTCAACAGTCCATGTCTCTCCATTCTAGGGAGGAATAGAAGGTAACGTGATAGGACAAACAAGGATGAAAAAGTACTGGGTGTGTTTTCAAAGTATTTAAGAATTGCCTGGCACATCATATCCTGACAGTCATCAGACAGTTGGTAGAGAACCTTTGGATGTTTTACCTCTTTCTTCTCATTCAGATATACACAGTGCCCAACTGTTGTAGCAGTGGGCAGGGTTTCATTAGGGCTGGCCCCTGGTGTGGTAGAACTGGCGGCAGTGGTGGTTGGCAGTTGAGTTGTCGAACATGGCAGCACAGATGTGGTAATGTTACAAGACTGTCCACAATGGGCTATGTAACAATACTCCAAACCGTCGTCACGGTTGTACAGCAATTGCCCTATGAAAAGGAATGGCATTGAAAATACATTGGTCTAGAAATTTAAAATGAACTACAATATTCAGACTAATAATCGTACAATTAACAATCAATATTTACAACAGGAGCAAAATTACATTCCCACATCTGAAAAGTAATTAAATGAATTTGAACAGCTTGGAATATAATTGGAATATGAAATATAACTTACCTGGAAGATACTCTGTTCCATTGACAATACATTTGCATGACGTAGTTGAAGGAATACCAGTAGTAGTTTTAGGTACTAAAAGCTCTGTAGTAGGGACATACGAAGTTGTTGTAGACCCTGTTTGAATTATTTCCACCGTAGTTATGCTTGTTGTGAAGCTTGTTTCAGGAAGTGCTGTAGTAATTGTTGTGGGCAAAATAGGGGGGTAGGCGGTAGGCGGTAGAGTCTTTGTAAGTGATTTTATGGAAGTTGCTTCCAGGCTAGTGGTTTGAGGAGATGAGACCAGTGGTGAAGTTTCAGTGGGATTATATGTTGTTCCTTCAGTTGTAACTGCTGTAGTCACTGCTGTCTCTGTTGTCTGGGTCATGACAGTGGATTCAGGAGATACAACTATTGTTTCAGGGCTAGCTGTAGGTGGCTGTGTTGTTGATACAGTCACAGCTGTTGTTACCTCCGATGTTGTAGTTTCAGTTGGCTTGGCTGTAGTACCTTCGGTTGTTACTGCTGTAGTCACTGTTGTCACTGTCTCAACGGTTGGTGTTGAAGTGACAACTGTTGTTTCACTGCTAGTTGTTGAGGGCTGTGGGACTGAGGTGGTGGTTTCAACTACAGCTGTTGTAGCAGCTGTTGTTGGACCGGTGGTTTCCACTTTAGGTTGCTGTGTTGTTGACAAAGTTGCAGCTGCTGTTACCTCCGATGTTGTAGTTTCAGTTGGCTTGGCTGTAGTACCTTCGGTTGTTACTGCTGTAGTCACTGTTGTCACTGTCTCAACGGTTGGTGTTGAAGTGACAACTGTTGTTTCACTGCTAGTTGTTGAGGGCTGTGGCACTGAGGTGGTGGTTTCAACTACAGCTGTTGTAGCAGCTGTTGTTGGGCCAGTGGTTTCTAGTGTAGGTGGCCTTGTTGTTGATGCAGTCGCAGCTGTTGATACCTCAGATGTTTTAGTTTCAGTGGGTTTGGCTGTAGTACCTTCTGTTGTTACTGCTGTAGTCCCTGTTGTCACTGTCTCAATGGTTGGTGTTGAAGTGACAACTGTTGTTTCACTGCTAGATGTTGAGGGCTGTGGCACTGAGGTGGTGGTTTCAACTACAGCTGTTGTAGCAGCTGTTGTTGGACCGGTGGTTTCCACTTTAGGTTGCTGTGTTGTTGACAAATTTGCAGCTGCTGTTACCTCCGATGTTGTAGTTCCAGTTGGCTTGGCTGTAGTACCTTCGGTTGTTACTGCTGTAGTCACTGTTGTCACTGTCTCAACGGTTGGTGTTGAAGTGACAACTGTTGTCTCACTGCTAGTTGTTGAGGGCTGTGGCACTGAGGTGGTGGTTTCAACTACAGCTGTTGTAGCAGCTGTTGTTGGGCCAGTGGTTTCTAGTGTAGGTGGCCTTGTTGTTGATGCAGTCGCAGCTGTTGATACCTCAGATGTTGTAGTTTCAGTGGGTTTGGCTGTGGTACCTTCTGTTGTTACTGCTGTAGTCACTGTTGTCCCTGTCGTCACTGTCTCAACGGTTGGTGTTGAAGTAACAACTGTTGTTTCACTGCTAGTTGTTGAGGGCTGTGGCACTGAGGTGGTGGTTTCAACTACAGCTGTTGTAGCAGCTGTTGTTGGACCGGTGGTTTCCACTTTAGGTTGCTGTGTTGTTGACAAAGTTGCCGCTGCTGTTACCTCCGATGTAGTTTCAGTTGGTTTGACTGTAGTACCTTCGGTTGTTACTGCTGTAGTCACTGTTGTCACTGTCTCAACGGTTGGTGTTGAAGTGACAACTGTTGTTTCACTGCTACTTGTTGAGGGCTTTGGGACTGAGGTGGTGCTTTCAACTACAGCTGTTGTAGCAGCTGTTGTTGGGCCAGTGGTTTCTACTGTAGGTGGCCTTGTTGTTGATGCAGTCGCAGCTGTTGATACCTCAGATGTTTTAGTTTCAGTGGGTTTGGCTGTAGTACCTTCTGTTGTTACTGCTGTAGTCACTGTTGTCACTGTCTCAATGGTTGGTGTTGAAGTGACAACTGTTGTTTCACTGCTAGATGTTGAGGGCTGTGGCACTGAGGTGGTGGTTTCAACTACAGCTGTTGTAGCAGCTGTTGTTGGACCGGTGGTTTCCACTTTAGGTTGCTGTGTTGTTGACAAAGTTGCAGCTGCTGTTACCTCCGATGTAGTTTCAGTTGGCTTGGCTGTAGTACCTTCGGTTGTTACTGCTGTAGTCACTGTTGTCACTGTCTCAACGGTTGGTGTTGAAGTGACAACTGTTGTTTCACTGCTACTTGTTGAGGGCTTTGGGACTGAGGTGGTGCTTTCAACTACAGCTGTTGTAGCAGCTGTTGTTGGGCCAGTGGTTTCTACTGTAGGTGGCCTTGTTGTTGATGCAGTCGCAGCTGTTGATACCTCTGATGTTTTAGTTTCAGTGGGTTTGGCTGTAGTACCTTCTGTTGTTACTGCTGTAGTCCCTGTTGTCACTGTCTCAACGGTTGGTGTTGAAGTAACAACTGTTGTTTCACTGCTAGTTGTTGAGGGCTGTGGCACTGAGGTGGTGGTTTCAACTACAGATGTTGTAGCAGCTGTTGTTGGACCGGTGGTTTCCACTTTAGGTTGCTGTGTTGTTGACAAAGTTGCAGCTGCTGTTACCTCCGATGTTGTAGTTCCAGTTGGCTTGGCTGTAGTACCTTCGGTTGTTACTGCTGTAGTCACTGTTGTCACTGTCTCAACGGTTGGTGTTGAAGTGACAACTGTTGTTTCACTGCTAGTTGTTGAGGGCTGTGGGACTGAGGTGGTGCTTTCAACTACAGCTGTTGTAGCAGCTGTTGTTGGGCCAGTGGTTTCTAGTGTAGGTGGCCTTGTTGTTGATGCAGTCGCAGCTGTTGATACCTCGGATGTTGTAGTTTCAATGGGTTTGGCTGTAGTACCTTCTGTTGTTACTGCTGTAGTCACTGTTGTCACTGTCTCAATGGTTGGTGTTGAAGTGACAACTGTTGTTTCACTGCTAGATGTTGAGGGCTGTGGCACTGAGGTGGTGGTTTCAACTACAGCTGTTGTAGCAGCTGTTGTTGGACCGGTGGTTTCCACTTTAGGTTGCTGTGTTGTTGACAAAGTTGCAGCTGCTGTTACCTCCGATGTAGTTTCAGTTGGCTTGGCTGTAGTACCTTCGGTTGTTACTGCTGTAGTCACTGTTGTCACTGTCTCAACGGTTGGTGTTGAAGTGACAACTGTTGTTTCACTGCTACTTGTTGAGGGCTTTGGGACTGAGGTGGTGCTTTCAACTACAGCTGTTGTAGCAGCTGTTGTTGGGCCAGTGGTTTCTACTGTAGGTGGCCTTGTTGTTGATGCAGTCGCAGCTGTTGATACCTCTGATGTTTTAGTTTCAGTGGGTTTGGCTGTAGTACCTTCTGTTGTTACTGCTGTAGTCCCTGTTGTCACTGTCTCAACGGTTGGTGTTGAAGTAACAACTGTTGTTTCACTGCTAGTTGTTGAGGGCTGTGGCACTGAGGTGGTGGTTTCAACTACAGATGTTGTAGCAGCTGTTGTTGGACCGGTGGTTTCCACTTTAGGTTGCTGTGTTGTTGACAAAGTTGCAGCTGCTGTTACCTCCGATGTTGTAGTTCCAGTTGGCTTGGCTGTAGTACCTTCGGTTGTTACTGCTGTAGTCACTGTTGTCACTGTCTCAACGGTTGGTGTTGAAGTGACAACTGTTGTTTCACTGCTACTTGTTGAGGGCTTTGGGACTGAGGTGGTGCTTTCAACTACAGCTGTTGTAGCAGCTGTTGTTGGGCCAGTGGTTTCTACTGTAGGTGGCCTTGTTGTTGATGCAGTCGCAGCTGTTGATACCTCTGATGTTTTAGTTTCAGTGGGTTTGGCTGTAGTACCTTCTGTTGTTACTGCTGTAGTCCCTGTTGTCACTGTCTCAACGGTTGGTGTTGAAGTAACAACTGTTGTTTCACTGCTAGTTGTTGAGGGCTGTGGCACTGAGGTGGTGGTTTCAACTACAGATGTTGTAGCAGCTGTTGTTGGACCGGTGGTTTCCACTTTAGGTTGCTGTGTTGTTGACAAAGTTGCAGCTGCTGTTACCTCCGATGTTGTAGTTCCAGTTGGCTTGGCTGTAGTACCTTCGGTTGTTACTGCTGTAGTCACTGTTGTCACTGTCTCAACGGTTGGTGTTGAAGTGACAACTGTTGTTTCACTGCTACTTGTTGAGGGCTGTGGGACTGAGGTGGTGCTTTCAACTACAGCTGTTGTAGCAGCTGTTGTTGGGCCAGTGGTTTCTACTGTAGGTGGCCTTGTTGTTGATGCAGTCGCAGCTGTTGATACCTCAGATGTTTTAGTTTCAGTGGGTTTGGCTGTAGTACCTTCTGTTGTTACTGCTGTAGTCACTGTTGTCACTGTCTCAATGGTTGGTGTTGAAGTGACAACTGTTGTTTCACTGCTAGATGTTGAGGGCTGTGGCACTGAGGTGGTGGTTTCAACTACAGCTGTTGTAGCAGCTGTTGTTGGACCGGTGGTTTCCACTTTAGGTTGCTGTGTTGTTGACAAAGTTGCAGCTGCTGTTACCTCCGATGTAGTTTCAGTTGGCTTGGCTGTAGTACCTTCGGTTGTTACTGCTGTAGTCACTGTTGTCACTGTCTCAACGGTTGGTGTTGAAGTGACAACTGTTGTTTCACTGCTACTTGTTGAGGGCTTTGGGACTGAGGTGGTGCTTTCAACTACAGCTGTTGTAGCAGCTGTTGTTGGGCCAGTGGTTTCTACTGTAGGTGGCCTTGTTGTTGATGCAGTCGCAGCTGTTGATACCTCTGATGTTTTAGTTTCAGTGGGTTTGGCTGTAGTACCTTCTGTTGTTACTGCTGTAGTCCCTGTTGTCACTGTCTCAACGGTTGGTGTTGAAGTAACAACTGTTGTTTCACTGCTAGTTGTTGAGGGCTGTGGCACTGAGGTGGTGGTTTCAACTACAGATGTTGTAGCAGCTGTTGTTGGACCGGTGGTTTCCACTTTAGGTTGCTGTGTTGTTGACAAAGTTGCAGCTGCTGTTACCTCCGATGTTGTAGTTCCAGTTGGCTTGGCTGTAGTACCTTCGGTTGTTACTGCTGTAGTCACTGTTGTCACTGTCTCAACGGTTGGTGTTGAAGTGACAACTGTTGTTTCACTGCTAGTTGTTGAGGGCTGTGGGACTGAGGTGGTGCTTTCAACTACAGCTGTTGTAGCAGCTGTTGTTGGGCCAGTGGTTTCTACTGTAGGTGGCCTTGTTGTTGATGCAGTCGCAGCTGTTGATACCTCTGATGTTTTAGTTTCAGTGGGTTTGGCTGTAGTACCTTCTGTTGTTACTGCTGTAGTCACTGTTGTCACTGTCTCAATGGTTGGTGTTGAAGTAACAACTGTTGTTTCACTGCTAGATGTTGAGGGCTGTGGCACTGAGGTGGTGGTTTCAACTACAGCTGTTGTAGCAGCTGTTGTTGGACCGGTGGTTTCCACTTTAGGTTGCTGTGTTGTTGACAAAGTTGCAGCTGCTGTTACCTCCGATGTAGTTTCAGTTGGCTTGGCTGTAGTACCTTCGGTTGTTACTGCTGTAGTCACTGTTGTCACTGTCTCAACGGTTGGTGTTGAAGTGACAACTGTTGTTTCACTGCTACTTGTTGAGGGCTTTGGGACTGAGGTGGTGCTTTCAACTACAGCTGTTGTAGCAGCTGTTGTTGGGCCAGTGGTTTCTACTGTAGGTGGCCTTGTTGTTGATGCAGTCGCAGCTGTTGATACCTCTGATGTTTTAGTTTCAGTGGGTTTGGCTGTAGTACCTTCTGTTGTTACTGCTGTAGTCCCTGTTGTCACTGTCTCAACGGTTGGTGTTGAAGTAACAACTGTTGTTTCACTGCTAGTTGTTGAGGGCTGTGGCACTGAGGTGGTGGTTTCAACTACAGATGTTGTAGCAGCTGTTGTTGGACCGGTGGTTTCCACTTTAGGTTGCTGTGTTGTTGACAAAGTTGCAGCTGCTGTTACCTCCGATGTTGTAGTTCCAGTTGGCTTGGCTGTAGTACCTTCGGTTGTTACTGCTGTAGTCACTGTTGTCACTGTCTCAACGGTTGGTGTTGAAGTGACAACTGTTGTTTCACTGCTACTTGTTGAGGGCTTTGGGACTGAGGTGGTGCTTTCAACTACAGCTGTTGTAGCAGCTGTTGTTGATGCAGTCGCAGCTGTTGATACCTCTGATGTTTTAGTTTCAGCGGGTTTGGCTGTAGTACCTTCTGTTGTTACTGCTGTAGTCCCTGTTGTCACTGTCTCAACGGTTGGTGTTGAAGTAACAACTGTTGTTTCACTGCTAGTTGTTGAGGGCTGTGGCACTGAGGTGGTGGTTTCAACTACAGATGTTGTAGCAGCTGTTGTTGGACCGGTGGTTTCCACTTTAGGTTGCTGTGTTGTTGACAAAGTTGCAGCTGCTGTTACCTCCGATGTTGTAGTTCCAGTTGGCTTGGCTGTAGTACCTTCGGTTGTTACTGCTGTAGTCACTGTTGTCACTGTCTCAACGGTTGGTGTTGAAGTGACAACTGTTGTTTCACTGCTACTTGTTGAGGGCTGTGGGACTGAGGTGGTGCTTTCAACTACAGCTGTTGTAGCAGCTGTTGTTGGGCCAGTGGTTTCTACTGTAGGTGGCCTTGTTGTTGATGCAGTCGCAGCTGTTGATACCTCAGATGTTTTAGTTTCAGTGGGTTTGGCTGTAGTACCTTCTGTTGTTACTGCTGTAGTCACTGTTGTCACTGTCTCAATGGTTGGTGTTGAAGTGACAACTGTTGTTTCACTGCTAGATGTTGAGGGCTGTGGCACTGAGGTGGTGGTTTCAACTACAGCTGTTGTAGCAGCTGTTGTTGGACCGGTGGTTTCCACTTTAGGTTGCTGTGTTGTTGACAAAGTTGCAGCTGCTGTTACCTCCGATGTAGTTTCAGTTGGCTTGGCTGTAGTACCTTCGGTTGTTACTGCTGTAGTCACTGTTGTCACTGTCTCAACGGTTGGTGTTGAAGTGACAACTGTTGTTTCACTGCTACTTGTTGAGGGCTTTGGGACTGAGGTGGTGCTTTCAACTACAGCTGTTGTAGCAGCTGTTGTTGGGCCAGTGGTTTCTACTGTAGGTGGCCTTGTTGTTGATGCAGTCGCAGCTGTTGATACCTCTGATGTTTTAGTTTCAGTGGGTTTGGCTGTAGTACCTTCTGATGTTACTGCTGTAGTCCCTGTTGTCACTGTCTCAACGGTTGGTGTTGAAGTAACAACTGTTGTTTCACTGCTAGTTGTTGAGGGCTGTGGCACTGAGGTGGTGGTTTCAACTACAGATGTTGTAGCAGCTGTTGTTGGACCGGTGGTTTCCACTTTAGGTTGCTGTGTTGTTGACAAAGTTGCAGCTGCTGTTACCTCCGATGTTGTAGTTCCAGTTGGCTTGGCTGTAGTACCTTCGGTTGTTACTGCTGTAGTCACTGTTGTCACTGTCTCAACGGTTGGTGTTGAAGTGACAACTGTTGTTTCACTGCTAGTTGTTGAGGGCTGTGGGACTGAGGTGGTGCTTTCAACTACAGCTGTTGTAGCAGCTGTTGTTGGGCCAGTGGTTTCTACTGTAGGTGGCCTTGTTGTTGATGCAGTCGCAGCTGTTGATACCTCTGATGTTTTAGTTTCAGTGGGTTTGGCTGTAGTACCTTCTGTTGTTACTGCTGTAGTCACTGTTGTCACTGTCTCAATGGTTGGTGTTGAAGTAACAACTGTTGTTTCACTGCTAGTTGTTGAGGGCTGTCGCACTGGGGTGGTGGTTTCAACTACAGCTGTTGTAGCAGCTGTTGTTGGACCGGTGGTTTCCACTTTAGGTTGCTGTGTTGTTGACAAAGTTGCCGCTGCTGTTACCTCCGATGTAGTTTCAGTTGGTTTGACTGTAGTACCTTCGGTTGTTACTGCTGTAGTCACTGTTGTCACTGTCTCAACGGTTGGTGTTGAAGTGACAACTGTTGTTTCACTGCTACTTGTTGAGGGCTTTGGGACTGAGGTGGTGCTTTCAACTACAGCTGTTGTAGCAGCTGTTGTTGGGCCAGTGGTTTCTACTGTAGGTGGCCTTGTTGTTGATGCAGTCGCAGCTGTTGATACCTCTGATGTTTTAGTTTCAGCGGGTTTGGCTGTAGTACCTTCTGTTGTTACTGCTGTAGTCCCTGTTGTCACTGTCTCAATGGTTGGTGTTGAAGTAACAACTGTTGTTTCACTGCTAGTTGTTGAGGGCTGTGGCACTGAGGTGGTGGTTTCAACTACAGCTGTTGTAGCAGCTGTTGTTGGACCAGTGGTTTCCACTTTAGGTTGCTGTGTTGTTGACAAAGTTGCAGCTGCTGTTACCTCCGATGTAGTTTCAGTTGGCTTGGCTGTAGTACCTTCGGTTGTTACTGCTGTAGTCACTGTTGTCACTGTCTCAACGGTTGGTGTTGAAGTGACAACTGTTGTTTCACTGCTACTTGTTGAGGGCTGTGGGACTGAGGTGGTGCTTTCAACTACAGCTGTTGTAGCAGCTGTTGTTGGGCCAGTGGTTTCTAGTGTAGGTGGCCTTGTTGTTGATGCAGTCGCAGCTGTTGATACCTCGGATGTTGTAGTTTCAATGGGTTTGGCTGTAGTACCTTCTGTTGTTACTGCTGTAGTCACTGTTGTCACTGTCTCAATGGTTGGTGTTGAAGTGACAACTGTTGTTTCACTGCTAGATGTTGAGGGCTGTGGCACTGAGGTGGTGGTTTCAACTACAGCTGTTGTAGCAGCTGTTGTTGGACCGGTGGTTTCCACTTTAGGTTGCTGTGTTGTTGACAAAGTTGCAGCTGCTGTTACCTCCGATGTAGTTTCAGTTGGCTTGGCTGTAGTACCTTCGGTTGTTACTGCTGTAGTCACTGTTGTCACTGTCTCAACGGTTGGTGTTGAAGTGACAACTGTTGTTTCACTGCTACTTGTTGAGGGCTTTGGGACTGAGGTGGTGCTTTCAACTACAGCTGTTGTAGCAGCTGTTGTTGGGCCAGTGGTTTCTACTGTAGGTGGCCTTGTTGTTGATGCAGTCGCAGCTGTTGATACCTCTGATGTTTTAGTTTCAGTGGGTTTGGCTGTAGTACCTTCTGTTGTTACTGCTGTAGTCCCTGTTGTCACTGTCTCAACGGTTGGTGTTGAAGTAACAACTGTTGTTTCACTGCTAGTTGTTGAGGGCTGTGGCACTGAGGTGGTGGTTTCAACTACAGATGTTGTAGCAGCTGTTGTTGGACCGGTGGTTTCCACTTTAGGTTGCTGTGTTGTTGACAAAGTTGCAGCTGCTGTTACCTCCGATGTTGTAGTTCCAGTTGGCTTGGCTGTAGTACCTTCGGTTGTTACTGCTGTAGTCACTGTTGTCACTGTCTCAACGGTTGGTGTTGAAGTGACAACTGTTGTTTCACTGCTACTTGTTGAGGGCTTTGGGACTGAGGTGGTGCTTTCAACTACAGCTGTTGTAGCAGCTGTTGTTGGGCCAGTGGTTTCTACTGTAGGTGGCCTTGTTGTTGATGCAGTCGCAGCTGTTGATACCTCTGATGTTTTAGTTTCAGTGGGTTTGGCTGTAGTACCTTCTGTTGTTACTGCTGTAGTCCCTGTTGTCACTGTCTCAACGGTTGGTGTTGAAGTAACAACTGTTGTTTCACTGCTAGTTGTTGAGGGCTGTGGCACTGAGGTGGTGGTTTCAACTACAGATGTTGTAGCAGCTGTTGTTGGACCGGTGGTTTCCACTTTAGGTTGCTGTGTTGTTGACAAAGTTGCAGCTGCTGTTACCTCCGATGTTGTAGTTCCAGTTGGCTTGGCTGTAGTACCTTCGGTTGTTACTGCTGTAGTCACTGTTGTCACTGTCTCAACGGTTGGTGTTGAAGTGACAACTGTTGTTTCACTGCTACTTGTTGAGGGCTGTGGGACTGAGGTGGTGCTTTCAACTACAGCTGTTGTAGCAGCTGTTGTTGGGCCAGTGGTTTCTACTGTAGGTGGCCTTGTTGTTGATGCAGTCGCAGCTGTTGATACCTCAGATGTTTTAGTTTCAGTGGGTTTGGCTGTAGTACCTTCTGTTGTTACTGCTGTAGTCACTGTTGTCACTGTCTCAATGGTTGGTGTTGAAGTGACAACTGTTGTTTCACTGCTAGATGTTGAGGGCTGTGGCACTGAGGTGGTGGTTTCAACTACAGCTGTTGTAGCAGCTGTTGTTGGACCGGTGGTTTCCACTTTAGGTTGCTGTGTTGTTGACAAAGTTGCAGCTGCTGTTACCTCCGATGTAGTTTCAGTTGGCTTGGCTGTAGTACCTTCGGTTGTTACTGCTGTAGTCACTGTTGTCACTGTCTCAACGGTTGGTGTTGAAGTGACAACTGTTGTTTCACTGCTACTTGTTGAGGGCTTTGGGACTGAGGTGGTGCTTTCAACTACAGCTGTTGTAGCAGCTGTTGTTGGGCCAGTGGTTTCTACTGTAGGTGGCCTTGTTGTTGATGCAGTCGCAGCTGTTGATACCTCTGATGTTTTAGTTTCAGTGGGTTTGGCTGTAGTACCTTCTGTTGTTACTGCTGTAGTCCCTGTTGTCACTGTCTCAACGGTTGGTGTTGAAGTAACAACTGTTGTTTCACTGCTAGTTGTTGAGGGCTGTGGCACTGAGGTGGTGGTTTCAACTACAGATGTTGTAGCAGCTGTTGTTGGACCGGTGGTTTCCACTTTAGGTTGCTGTGTTGTTGACAAAGTTGCAGCTGCTGTTACCTCCGATGTTGTAGTTCCAGTTGGCTTGGCTGTAGTACCTTCGGTTGTTACTGCTGTAGTCACTGTTGTCACTGTCTCAACGGTTGGTGTTGAAGTGACAACTGTTGTTTCACTGCTAGTTGTTGAGGGCTGTGGGACTGAGGTGGTGCTTTCAACTACAGCTGTTGTAGCAGCTGTTGTTGGGCCAGTGGTTTCTACTGTAGGTGGCCTTGTTGTTGATGCAGTCGCAGCTGTTGATACCTCTGATGTTTTAGTTTCAGTGGGTTTGGCTGTAGTACCTTCTGTTGTTACTGCTGTAGTCACTGTTGTCACTGTCTCAATGGTTGGTGTTGAAGTAACAACTGTTGTTTCACTGCTAGATGTTGAGGGCTGTGGCACTGAGGTGGTGGTTTCAACTACAGCTGTTGTAGCAGCTGTTGTTGGACCGGTGGTTTCCACTTTAGGTTGCTGTGTTGTTGACAAAGTTGCAGCTGCTGTTACCTCCGATGTAGTTTCAGTTGGCTTGGCTGTAGTACCTTCGGTTGTTACTGCTGTAGTCACTGTTGTCACTGTCTCAACGGTTGGTGTTGAAGTGACAACTGTTGTTTCACTGCTACTTGTTGAGGGCTTTGGGACTGAGGTGGTGCTTTCAACTACAGCTGTTGTAGCAGCTGTTGTTGGGCCAGTGGTTTCTACTGTAGGTGGCCTTGTTGTTGATGCAGTCGCAGCTGTTGATACCTCTGATGTTTTAGTTTCAGTGGGTTTGGCTGTAGTACCTTCTGTTGTTACTGCTGTAGTCCCTGTTGTCACTGTCTCAACGGTTGGTGTTGAAGTAACAACTGTTGTTTCACTGCTAGTTGTTGAGGGCTGTGGCACTGAGGTGGTGGTTTCAACTACAGATGTTGTAGCAGCTGTTGTTGGACCGGTGGTTTCCACTTTAGGTTGCTGTGTTGTTGACAAAGTTGCAGCTGCTGTTACCTCCGATGTTGTAGTTCCAGTTGGCTTGGCTGTAGTACCTTCGGTTGTTACTGCTGTAGTCACTGTTGTCACTGTCTCAACGGTTGGTGTTGAAGTGACAACTGTTGTTTCACTGCTACTTGTTGAGGGCTTTGGGACTGAGGTGGTGCTTTCAACTACAGCTGTTGTAGCAGCTGTTGTTGATGCAGTCGCAGCTGTTGATACCTCTGATGTTTTAGTTTCAGTGGGTTTGGCTGTAGTACCTTCTGTTGTTACTGCTGTAGTCCCTGTTGTCACTGTCTCAACGGTTGGTGTTGAAGTAACAACTGTTGTTTCACTGCTAGTTGTTGAGGGCTGTGGCACTGAGGTGGTGGTTTCAACTACAGATGTTGTAGCAGCTGTTGTTGGACCGGTGGTTTCCACTTTAGGTTGCTGTGTTGTTGACAAAGTTGCAGCTGCTGTTACCTCCGATGTTGTAGTTCCAGTTGGCTTGGCTGTAGTACCTTCGGTTGTTACTGCTGTAGTCACTGTTGTCACTGTCTCAACGGTTGGTGTTGAAGTGACAACTGTTGTTTCACTGCTACTTGTTGAGGGCTGTGGGACTGAGGTGGTGCTTTCAACTACAGCTGTTGTAGCAGCTGTTGTTGGGCCAGTGGTTTCTACTGTAGGTGGCCTTGTTGTTGATGCAGTCGCAGCTGTTGATACCTCAGATGTTTTAGTTTCAGTGGGTTTGGCTGTAGTACCTTCTGTTGTTACTGCTGTAGTCACTGTTGTCACTGTCTCAATGGTTGGTGTTGAAGTGACAACTGTTGTTTCACTGCTAGATGTTGAGGGCTGTGGCACTGAGGTGGTGGTTTCAACTACAGCTGTTGTAGCAGCTGTTGTTGGACCGGTGGTTTCCACTTTAGGTTGCTGTGTTGTTGACAAAGTTGCAGCTGCTGTTACCTCCGATGTAGTTTCAGTTGGCTTGGCTGTAGTACCTTCGGTTGTTACTGCTGTAGTCACTGTTGTCACTGTCTCAACGGTTGGTGTTGAAGTGACAACTGTTGTTTCACTGCTAGATGTTGAGGGCTGTGGCACTGAGGTGGTGGTTTCAACTACAGATGTTGTAGCAGCTGTTGTTGGACCGGTGGTTTCCACTTTAGGTTGCTGTGTTGTTGACAAAGTTGCAGCTGCTGTTACCTCCGATGTTGTAGTTCCAGTTGGCTTGGCTGTAGTACCTTCGGTTGTTACTGCTGTAGTCACTGTTGTCACTGTCTCAACGGTTGGTGTTGAAGTGACAACTGTTGTTTCACTGCTAGTTGTTGAGGGCTGTGGGACTGAGGTGGTGCTTTCAACTACAGCTGTTGTAGCAGCTGTTGTTGGGCCAGTGGTTTCTACTGTAGGTGGCCTTGTTGTTGATGCAGTCGCAGCTGTTGATACCTCAGATGTTTTAGTTTCAGTGGGTTTGGCTGTAGTACCTTCTGTTGTTACTGCTGTAGTCACTGTTGTCACTGTCTCAATGGTTGGTGTTGAAGTAACAACTGTTGTTTCACTGCTAGTTGTTGAGGGCTGTCGCACTGGGGTGGTGGTTTCAACTACAGCTGTTGTAGCAGCTGTTGTTGGACCGGTGGTTTCCACTTTAGGTTGCTGTGTTGTTGACAAAGTTGCAGCTGCTGTTACCTCCGATGTAGTTTCAGTTGGTTTGACTGTAGTACCTTCGGTTGTTACTGCTGTAGTCACTGTTGTCACTGTCTCAACGGTTGGTGTTGAAGTGACAACTGTTGTTTCACTGCTAGTTGTTGAGGGCTGTGGCACTGAGGTGGTGGTTTCAACTACAGCTGTTGTAGCAGCTGTTGTTGGACCGGTGGTTTCCACTTTAGGTTGCTGTGTTGTTGACAAAGTTGCAGCTGCTGTTACCTCCGATGTTGTAGTTCCAGTTGGCTTGGCTGTAGTACCTTCGGTTGTTACTGCTGTAGTCACTGTTGTCACTGTCTCAACGGTTGGTGTTGAAGTGACAACTGTTGTTTCACTGCTACTTGTTGAGGGCTGTGGGACTGAGGTGGTGGTTTCAACTACAGCTGTTGTAGCAGCTGTTGTTGGGCCAGTGGTTTCTAGTGTAGGTGGCCTTGTTGTTGATGCAGTCGCAGCTGTTGATACCTCGGATGTTGTAGTTTCAATGGGTTTGGCTGTAGTACCTTCGGTTGTTACTGCTGTAGTCCCTGTTGTCACTGTCTCAACGGTTGGTGTTGAAGTAACAACTGTTGTTTCACTGCTAGTTGTTGAGGGCTGTCGCACTGAGGTGGTGGTTTCAACTACAGATGTTGTAGCAGCTGTTGCTGGACCGGTGGTTTCCACTTTAGGTTGTTGTGTTGTTGACAAAGTTGCAGCTGCTGTTACCTCCGATGTTGTAGTTCCAGTTGGCTTGGCTGTAGTACCTTCAGTTGTTACTGCTGTGGTCCCTGTTGTCACTGTCTCAACGGTTGGTGTTGAAGTGACAACTGTTGTTTCACTGCTACTTGTTGAGGGCTGTGGGACTGAGGTGGTGCTTTCAACTACAGCTGTTGTAGCAGCTGTTGTTGGGCCAGTGGTTTCTACTGTAGGTGGCCTTGTTGTTGATGCAGTCACAGCTGTTGATACCTCTGATGTTTTAGTTTCAGTGGGTTTGGCTGTAGTACCTTCTGTTGTTACTGCTGTAGTCCCTGTTGTCACTGTCTCAATGGTTGGTGTTGAAGTAACAACTGTTGTTTCACTGCTAGTTGTTGAGGGCTGTGTTACTGAGGTGGTGGTTTCAACTACAGCTGTTGTAGCAGCTGTTGTTGGACCGGTGGTTTCCACTTTAGGTTGCTGTGTTGTTGACAAAGTTGCAGCTGCTGTTACCTCCGATGTTGTAGTTCCAGTTGGCTTGGCTGTAGTACCTTCGGTTGTTACTGCTGTAGTCACTGTTGTCACTGTCTCAACGGTTGGTGTTGAAGTGACAACTGTTGTTTCACTGCTACTTGTTGAGGGCTGTGGGACTGAGGTGGTGGTTTCAACTACAGCTGTTGTAGCAGCTGTTGTTGGGCCAGTGGTTTCTAGTGTAGGTGGCCTTGTTGTTGATGCAGTCGCAGCTGTTGATACCTCGGATGTTGTAGTTTCAATGGGTTTGGCTGTAGTACCTTCTGTTGTTACTGCTGTAGTCCCTGTTGTCACTGTCTCAATGGTTGGTGTTGAAGTAACAACTGTTGTTTCACTGCTAGTTGTTGAGGGCTGTGGCACTGAGGTGGTGGTTTCAACTACAGCTGTTGTAGCAGCTGTTGTTGGACCGGTGGTTTCCACTTTAGGTTGCTGTGTTGTTGACAAAGTTGCAGCTGCTGTTACCTCCGATGTTGTAGTTTCAGTTGGCTTGGCTGTAGTACCTTCGGTTGTTACTGCTGTAGTCACTGTTGTCACTGTCTCAACGGTTGGTGTTGAAGTGACAACTGTTGTTTCACTGCTACTTGTTGAGGGCTGTGGGACTGAGGTGGTGCTTTCAACTACAGATGTTGTAGCAGCTGTTGTTGGACCGGTGGTTTCCACTTTAGGTTGCTGTGTTGTTGACAAAGTTGCAGCTGCTGTTACCTCCGATGTTGTAGTTCCAGTTGGCTTGGCTGTAGTACCTTCGGTTGTTACTGCTGTAGTCACTGTTGTCACTGTCTCAACGGTTGGTGTTGAAGTGACAACTGTTGTTTCACTGCTACTTGTTGAGGGCTGTGGGACTGAGGTGGTGCTTTCAACTACAGCTGTTGTAGCAGCTGTTGTTGGGCCAGTGGTTTCTACTGTAGGTGGCCTTGTTGTTGATGCAGTCGCAGCTGTTGATACCTCTGATGTTTTAGTTTCAGTGGGTTTGGCTGTAGTACCTTCTGTTGTTACTGCTGTAGTCCCTGTTGTCACTGTCTCAACGGTTGGTGTTGAAGTAACAACTGTTGTTTCACTGCTAGTTGTTGAGGGCTGTGGCACTGAGGTGGTGGTTTCAACTACAGATGTTGTAGCAGCTGTTGTTGGACCGGTGGTTTCCACTTTAGGTTGCTGTGTTGTTGACAAAGTTGCAGCTGCTGTTACCTCCGATGTTGTAGTTTCAGTTGGCTTGGCTGTAGTACCTTCTGTTGTTACTGCTGTAGTCACTGATGTCACTGTCTCAACGGTTGGTGTTGAAGTAACAACTGTTGTTTCACTGCTAGTTGTTGAGGGCTGTGGGACTGAGGTGGTGGTTTCAACTACAGCTGTTGTAGCAGCTGTTGTTGGGCCAGTGGTTTCTACTGTAGGTGGCCTTGTTGTTGATGCAGTCGCAGCTGTTGATACCTCTGATGTTTTAGTTTCAGTTGGTTTGGCTGTAGTACCTTCGGTTGTTACTGCTGTAGTCACTGTTGTCACTGTCTCAACGGTTGGTGTTGAAGTGACAACTGTTGTTTCACTGCTACTTGTTGAGGGCTGTGGGACTGAGGTGGTGCTTTCAACTACAGCTGTTGTAGCAGCTGTTGTTGGGCCAGTGGTTTCTACTGTAGGTGGCCTTGTTGTTGATGCAGTCGCAGCTGTTGATACCTCGGATGTTGTAGTTTCAGTTGGCTTGGCTGTAGTACCTTCGGTTGTTACTGCTGTAGTCACTGTTGTCACTGTCTCAACGGTTGGTGTTGAAGTGACAACTGTTGTTTCACTGCTAGTTGTTGAGGGCTGTGGCACTGAGGTGGTGGTTTCAACTACAGATGTTGTAGCAGCTGTTGTTGGACCGGTGGTTTCCACTTTAGGTTGCTGTGTTGTTGACAAAGTTGCAGCTGCTGTTACCTCCGATGTTGTAGTTCCAGTTGGCTTGGCTGTAGTACCTTCGGTTGTTACTGCTGTAGTCACTGTTGTCACTGTCTCAACGGTTGGTGTTGAAGTGACAACTGTTGTTTCACTGCTACTTGTTGAGGGCTGTGGGACTGAGGTGGTGCTTTCAACTACAGCTGTTGTAGCAGCTGTTGTTGGACCGGTGGTTTCCACTTTAGGTTGCTGTGTTGTTGACAAAGTTGCAGCTGCTGTTACCTCCGATGTTGTAGTTTCAGTTGGCTTGGCTGTAGTACCTTCGGTTGTTACTGCTGTAGTCACTGTTGTCACTGTCTCAACGGTTGGTGTTGAAGTGACAACTGTTGTTTCACTGCTAGTTGTTGAGGGCTGTGGGACTGAGGTGGTGCTTTCAACTACAGCTGTTGTAGCAGCTGTTGTTGGGCCAGTAGTTTCTACTGTAGGTGACCTTGTTGTTGATGCAGTCGCAGCTGTTGATACCTCTGATGTTTTAGTTTCAGTGGGTTTGGCTGTAGTACCTTCTGTTGTTAC
Source organism: Micromesistius poutassou (assembly GCF_964030765.1). Lineage (NCBI taxonomy): Eukaryota > Metazoa > Chordata > Actinopteri > Gadiformes > Gadidae > Micromesistius > Micromesistius poutassou. The sequence continues at coordinate 16,751,994 of NC_140282.1, forward strand.
TGCTGTAGTCACTGTTGTCCCTGTCGTCACTGTCTCAACGGTTGGTGTTGAAGTAACAACTGTTGTTTCACTGCTAGTTGTTGATGGCTGTGGCACTGAGGTGTTGGTTTCAACTACAGCTGTTGTAGCAGCTGTTGTTGGACCGGTGGTTTCCACTTTAGGTTGCTGTGTTGTTGACAAAGTTGCAGCTGCTGTTACCTCCGATGTTGTAGTTTCAGTTGGCTTGGCTGTAGTACCTTCGGTTGTTACTGCTGTAGTCACTGTTGTCACTGTCTCAACGGTTGGTGTTGAAGTGACAACTGTTGTTTCACTGCTAGTTGTTGAGGGCTGTGGGACTGAGGTGGTGCTTTCAACCACAGCTGTTGTAGCAGCTGTTGTTGGGCCAGTGGTTTCTACTGTAGGTGGCCTTGTTGTTGATGCAGTCACAGCTGTTGATGCCTCTGATGTTTTAGTTTCAGTGGGTTTGGCGGTAGTACCTTCTGTTGTTACTGCTGTAGTCACTGTTGTCACTGTCTCAATGGTTGGTGTTGAAGTGACTACTGTTGTTTCACTGCTAGTTGTTGAGGGCTGTGGGACTGAGGTGGTGGTTTCAACTACAGCTGTTGTAGCAGCTGTTGTTGGGCCAGTGGTTTCTAGTGTAGGTGGCCTTGTTGTTGATGCAGTCGCAGCTGTTGATACCTCGGATGTTGTAGTTTCAGTGGGTTTGGCTGTAGTACCTTCTGTTGTTACTGCTGTAGTCACTGTTGTCCCTGTCGTCACTGTCTCAACGGTTGGTGTTGAAGTAACAACTGTTGTTTCACTGCTAGTTGTTGAGGGCTGTGGCACTGAGGTGGTGGTTTCAACTACAGCTGTTGTAGCAGCTGTTGTTGGACCGGTGGTTTCCACTTTAGGTTGCTGTGTTGTTGACAAAGTTGCAGCTGCTGTTACCTCCGATGTTGTAGTTTCAGTTGGCTTGGCTGTAGTACCTTCGGTTGTTACTGCTGTAGTCACTGTTGTCACTGTCTCAACGGTTGGTGTTGAAGTGACAACTGTTGTTTCACTGCTAGTTGTTGAGGGTTGTGGGACTGAGGTGGTGGTTTCAACTACAGCTGTTGTAGCAGCTGTTGTTGGGCCAGTGGTTTCTACTGTAGGTGGCCTTGTTGTTGATGCAGTCGCAGCTGTTGATACCTCTGATGTTTTAGTTTCAGTGGGTTTGGCTGTAGTACCTTCTGTTGTTACTGCTGTAGTCACTGTTGTCACTGTCTCAATGGTTGGTGTTGAAGTGACAACTGTTGTTTCACTGCTAGTTGTTGAGGGCTGTGGCACTGAGGTGGTGGTTTCAACTACAGCTGTTGTAGCAGCTGTTGTTGGGCCAGTGGTTTCTAGTGTAGGTGGCCTTGTTGTTGATGCAGTCGCAGCTGTTGATACCTCGGATGTTGTAGTTTCAGTGGGTTTGGCTGTAGTACCTTCTGTTGTTACTGCTGTAGTCACTGTTGTCCCTGTCGTCACTGTCTCAACGGTTGGTGTTGAAGTAACAACTGTTGTTTCACTGCTAGTTGTTGAGGGCTGTGGCACTGAGGTGGTGGTTTCAACTACAGCTGTTGTAGCAGCTGTTGTTGGACCGGTGGTTTCCACTTTAGGTTGCTGTGTTGTTGACAAAGTTGCAGCTGCTGTTACCTCCGATGTTGTAGTTTCAGTTGGCTTGGCTGTAGTACCTTCGGTTGTTACTGCTGTAGTCACTGTTGTCACTGTCTCAACGGTTGGTGTTGAAGTGACAACTGTTGTTTCACTGCTAGTTGTTGAGGGTTGTGGGACTGAGGTGGTGGTTTCAACTACAGCTGTTGTAGCAGCTGTTGTTGGGCCAGTGGTTTCTAGTGTAGGTGGCCTTGTTGTTGATGCAGTCGCAGCTGTTGATACCTCTGATGTTTTAGTTTCAGTGGGTTTGGCTGTAGTACCTTCTGTTGTTACTGCTGTAGTCACTGTCTCAATGGTTGGTGTTGAAGTGACAACTGTTGTTTCACTGCTAGTTGTTGAGGGCTGTGGCACTGAGGTGGTGGTTTCAACTACAGCTGTTGTAGCAGCTGTTGTTGGACCGGTGGTTTCCACTTTAGGTTGCTGTGTTGTTGACAAAGTTGCAGCTGCTGTTACCTCCGATGTTGTAGTTTCAGTTGGCTTGGCTGTAGTACCTTCGGTTGTTACTGCTGTAGTCACTGTTGTCACTGTCTCAACGGTTGGTGTTGAAGTGACAACTGTTGTTTCAATGCTACTTGTTGAGGGCTTTGGGACTGAGGTGGTGCTTTCAACTACAGCTGTTGTAGCAGCTGTTGTTGGGCCAGTGGTTTCTACTGTAGGTGGCCTTGTTGTTGATGTAGTCGCAGCTGTTGATACCTCTGATGTTTTAGTTTCAGTGGGTTTGGCTGTAGTACCTTCTGTTGTTACTGCTGTAGTCCCTGTTGTCACTGTCTCAACGGTTGGTGTTGAAGTGACAACTGTTGTTTCACTGCTAGATGTTGAGGGCTGTGGGACTGAGGTGGTGGTTTCAACTACAACTGTTGTAGCAGCTGTTGTTGGACCGGTGGTTTCCACTTTAGGTTGCTGTGTTGTTGACAAAGTTGCAGCTGCTGTTACCTCCGATGTTGTAGTTTCAGTTGGGCTTGTTGAAGTACTTTCAGGTTTTTGTGATGTTGTCTCTGTTGTCCGTTTCACAACTGTGGATTTGAAAGTTGTAACTATTGCTTCAGTGCTAGAAGTTGAGGGCTGAGGGACTGAGGTGGTGGTTTCAACTACAGCTGTTGTAGCAGCTGTTGTTGGGCCAGTGGTTTCTACTGTAGGTGGCTTTGTTGTTGATGCAGTCGCAGCTGTTGATACCTCTGATGTTTTAGTTTCAGTGGGTTTGGCTGTAGTACCTTCTGTTGTTACTGCTGTAGTCCCTGTTGTCACTGTCTCAATAGTTGGTGTTGAAGTGACAACTGTTGTTTCACTGCTAGATGTTGAGGGCTGTGGGACTGAGGTGGTGGTTTCAACTACAGCTGTTGTAGCAGCTGTTGTTGGGCCAGTGGTTTCTAGTGTAGGTCGCCTTGTTGTTGATGCAGTCGCAGCTGTTGATACCTCGGATGTTGTAGTTTCAGTAGACCCTGTTTGAATTTTTTCCACCGTAGTTATGCTTGGTGTGAAGCTTGTTTCAGGAAGTGCTGTAGTAATTGTTGTGGGCAAATTAGGGGGGTAGGCGGTAGGCGGTAGAGTCTTTGTAAGTGCTTTTATGGAAGTTACTTCCAGGCTAGTGGTTTGAGGAGATGAGACCAGTGGTGAAGTTTCAGTGGGATTATATGTTGTTCCTTCAGTTGTAACTGCTGTAGTCACTGCTGTCTCTGTTGTCTGGGTCATGACAGTCGATTCAGGAGATACAACTATTGTTTCAGGGCTAGCTGTAGGTGGCTGTGTTGTTGATACAGTCACAGCTGTTGTTACCTCCGATGTTGTTGCTTCAGTGGTTTCAGGGCTAGTTGTTGAGGGCTGTGGCACTGAGGTGGTGGTTTCAACTACAGCTGTTGTAGCAGCTGTTGTTGGACCGGTGGTTTCCACTCTAGGTTGCTGTGTTGTTGACAAAGTTGCAGCTGTTGTTACCTCCAAAGTTGATGCTTCAATGGGGCTTGTTGAAGTACTTTCAGTTATTTGTGATGTTGCCTCTGTTTTCTGTGTCACAACTGTGTATCTGGAAGTTGTAACTATTGTTTCAGTGCTAGAAGTTGAGGGCTGAGGGACTGAGGTGGTGGTTTCAACTACAGCTGTTGTTGAGGCTGTTGTTGGACTGGTGTTTTCCACTGTTGTTTCAGGTAGGCTTTTACTGACTGACTGTTTCGTTGATACAGGTGCAGTTGTTGTTACTTCATGTGTTGCAGTTTCGGTGGGTATGGATGTTGATGGTTCTGAAATTCATGGTATTACAATCATTATAATTTATTCAGAATGTTCTTTTTTTTAACATGAAAATCCATCTAATTTGGATTATTCTTCTCAAACAACATCAAATTCAAAGTTAAACAATAATTTAATTTGCATTTGGTCAACATATAGTATTTGTATTCATGTAATAATTCCCTTTTTTGTTTTAAATTCAAAAGCTATAAAGTCAGAATTGCATTGCATTTCATAAACTATATTGAAAACGGTCAGCAAGATCCACAGTATATTTAATTTTCATTCTGGCTCGAGGTCATGTCTTGTCAGCCATTTAATTTCTCATCCTTAATGATTCTTACCAGGAGTTGAAAACGTGAAGATGGTTGATGGGCCTGTTTTTGTGAAGATCTCTGTGATTGTGCTGGCCACAGTGGTTGTGATAAGAGGTGTTGTGTGTGGCTCAGAAGTTGTCGTGGTTACACATGGATACAATCCTCGCACTATTGTATCATTTGCTGCACATGTGGCTGTGATACAATGCCCTAGCCCATCTGTGGTATTGTAAATAGCCGACCCATATGGGTAGAATTTACCGTTGACCAAACATTTGCAAGCTGTAGAGAATATGAATTTGTGTTAGATACTTTTTTTTGTTTCAGACTTTAGTTAATTTATAATTCTAATATAATATTGAGAAAAGGTTACTTACTGGTGACATCATATATACAGCTAATTCCAGAATAAGAACATGAGCTAAAACATTCAAATGAAAGACACAATAAAGATAAAGATACAAAGATACAATATGTACACACAAATTGCACCATTCTATGTAGGCATGAAAATACATTATGTACTTTTTTTCATGTTTGACATTTATCATTTTGCCCGTGTTTTTTATTTATATAATACCAATACATGTCAACATTTTGTTAAAGTCAAATTCTAGGATGAGAGCAAACAGCATTTCACATGACAAAAGCTAAGACAGCCATGTTTACACTTCTTTACACTGTCATCAAAATGCATATTAGTAGTTTGTTGACTTGGTGTATTGCACTGACTTCAGTCATGCTATGCTTCAGTGTATGAACATTAATGGAAGAGACTTACCAGACATAGCAGTTCTGTGATGGGACTACAGCCCCATCATCATAGTGATTGCCTTGTACATCATAGCAACCACACTGGTCAATGGAAACACACTTCATGTTGTCCTCGTCAAAGAATGGACTGGTTGGTGGACAATTTGGGTAACAACCTTCATGATGAAAGCGTCACATTACACGTGATAAATAACATCTGAGTTTCCCACTGATATACTAGAGCCATTGGTGTCCTTTTGAGACTACATTATCATGGTAACAATATTACATTTAAGTTGTATGTCACTTTTAAAACAACGTACTGAACAGTTTGAAAACATTACCCAATGTACGCACACATTTTCTAGTCACCATGGATGTTGAAAGTTTATACACAAACATTGACCATCAGCAGGGCTTGTTTGCGCTGAAACACTATATCACAGGCAGGTGTGACTCTACCGTTGACCAAACATTTATAATGTTTAAAATTGACGGACTGGGTTATTCACAACAATGTTTTCATATTCATGGATGAATTGTATGTACAGAAAATTGTTGTACCTACGGGATCATGTTTTTCACCCAATTACGCGTGGTTATATTTGGGTTTGAGGGAAAAGGAGCACATACTGAACTCATGCAATCCTTTTTTTGAATGTATCACGTGGTACGGACACTACATTGATGATGTGTTTTTGGTTTTTAGTGGGTCTGAAACTCAATTGTTGGATTTTCATACATATGTTAATGGAATCAATCCCAACATTAAACTATCATTAGACTACTCATTTGATCAAATCAATTTTCTGGATTTGACCATCTATAAGGGCCCGGAGGGACAGCTTCACACTACTCCTTTCAGAAAAAATACCTCCCGAAATACCATCCTTAGGGCAGACTCGTTTCACCCCCCTCACCTCACACGGAATATCCCATACGGCCAATTCCAACGTTTGAGATGCATTTGTGACAAGGATAGTGACTTTAGTGAACAGGCCGAGTCGATGGCTAGGAGGTTTTCGGATAGGGCGTACAGACCAGAAGTAATTACCCAAGCTAACAGTAATGCGCAGTCACTTCACCGCAACGCCCTGGTATAGAACCTGTTCTATACATGGTCCCTGTTAACAAAAAACAATAAACTAAACGCTCTACTTGAGAAAAATAAGAGTAAACGGACCAATAAATCACCACCTTACTTTGTCACTAGTACTCACTACTTATAGTAGACACGCTGCACGAATTAAAAACATAGTAAGGAAAAACTGGTAAATTATTGAGAGTGATAGCCAATTGCGTGAAGTATTTCCCGAACCTCCAGTGGTGTCTTTTAGACGCGCGCCCACTCTCGCGCCCACTCATACCTCCCACCTGAGCGAAAAAGACTCTTGGCTTAGAAAACCTGTGGGTACTTTTAAGTGTATGCATTGCCCCCACTGCTCTAATGTCAATCAATCAAAATCTTTCCTGGACACTAGAACCAAGAAAACTTATGAACTGAGGGATTTTATTAATTGTAACACAACATTTGTAGTCTATCGTTTGGCATGTCCTTGTGAGGAGGTTTTCTTTTATGTTGGCCGCACAAAAAGGGTTATTATTTATCATGTAGCCTAATAACAGCGTAGTATTAATTTAATATTAGCTTGCTTCAAATCAGTAGCCTGTTGCAATATTAGCCTACCGTACACTTTATTTATCCTTTCCCTTAATAACCAAGGCCTCATCATTTGAAAGCGTAGCCTATTGTCTGCTCTTACTTTGGGTTGTCTCTGTTCGTTTTAGCAACGATAACGGAGGTAGTTAAGAATGGGGTTTCATTTTGTGTGTTTAAACATTTGTGCTCACCTTTCTTAGAAAATAAGTTAGTCAGAACCTGACTTCCTCAATTTTGTCTTTCTTCACCTTTCTCTTCTGAGAGCCCAACTTCAATTTATTTAACTGTGGCTGTGACATATTGCTAGCCTTGAAATCCAGACCCACATCTAGAAAGCTGTTGGGTCTGGCAACGAGTAATGAAAATGGCCCAACTCGAGGGGCGGCCCCAAGCATGCATTTGAAAATATCACTGCACGCAATTGGATAACACTACGACCAATAGATAAGACTTGCCGTATCCGATTGGTAAAACAGCAAGAGTTTAAGTAAGTATAGTATATACAGATCCAATTAAATAATAGAAAAGGATGTTGTGCCAAAATGTTACCTTCTAGGGCGGTGATGAGATTGGAGCAGTTCCCAGTTGGGTTCCTGCAGGTCTTCATGCAGGGAGCACCACATGGCTTGTAGTGCCACTCACAGCCACTGGGATAGTTGTAGTAGTCGCAAAACACAGCTGAGAAAGAAAAGAGAGCAACAAAAATAAATAAATGTTATCACCATCGACGTTATGGCGACTCCTGCCATCTTTCTTTTCCATTTGTCTCATGTTGTCGAACAGAGGGTAGGGGCCAAAACGTACGACAGATCTTTGGTGTTCTCCATCGGACACATGCGCCGGCTTCGGTGCAGGCTTTGGCGTATGCGGCCACGGCTGTGCAGAAGCACTCGCAATCGCCACCGGTGTCACAAGCGCAGGAGTCCGTCACACAGGCCTGATAGAAGGGACCGGGATCCACCTTGGAGAACGAGCGTATTGTGTGCTTTAATAACCAAACCGATACACTCTGTGACAACACTGTGGCCATATGTTGTGTGTGCGAATTGTGTGTTTTTGACATGGCTGTGTTATTGACATGTTTTACCTTTGAGTGACAATTCTTGAAAGTAACACTGTTGATGATGCTGCACTGCTTTTGGGACCAGGCTGCGCGGTAAGGGTTGGCAGAACAAGGGTCGCTGGCCAGCTCCGCATCTGGACAGGTGCCTGACACCTTCCAGCTGTTGCCAAAGTCCAAAGTATCAACCACATTCTCGCCGGAACGTGTGGTAAAATCATTCTTGCTGTTGCCGTCATAGTTTCCACATAGACCACACACTTGACCCTGGTGAGCAGAAACCAAATATGCCAAGAATTATCCTCTATTGTCCGTATTCTATCTGTCCGAGCTTGGTTTAAACCAGGGGTTCTCAAACTATATGGGGCCGGGGACCCCTCATAGGGCAGAAATTTTTTCAAGGGCCCCCTCATAACCGCGACACAAATGTAATCATATAGGCTCTTATCTATTTGTTTTGTTAGATGCTTTTGAACTATTTTATGCTTCAAACATTCAGTGCCAAAAGCCATTGATATAACAGAAAATATAACATTGCACAAACAAAATACTCAATGCATTGGGAGGTAACAGTAGTAGTGCAACAGGTTACTTGATAAGTATAGTGCTAAAAGACAATGAAAATGCACAGATGCAGTAATACACAGCAGTACACAGAGAGAATCTAACTTTTTGAGAAGTACTTCATGTATTACGGAAATATAGGTTTAACCAATCGCTCCCGTTGGGAGGTATTTGGGGGACTACCAGAAAAGGGTAGAGCCGATCAGGACCGCCGGGCGGGATTTTTATAGATGTGACGTAGCGGAGAAGCAACTGTTTTGATTCAGACAACAATGGCGGCTTGCATCGAGGAAGCGAGCGTCAACATTGATGCTGCTATTTCATCCGTGTTGTCCAATCTAGCGAATATTCTTTCTTTAAAAGAACATCAGAGAACGGCTCTGAAGGCTTTTGTTGAAGGAAACGATGTTTTCGCCCTGTTCTCCCGACCGGGTTTGGCACGTCAATAAAGATGACGGACAAGTGGTTTATCCAATCATATGCAAGGACTTTTGACAAGGCCCAGCCTTCTAAAACACCTCTCCAATGGAGCGATCCCAGATGGATGAGTGGAGCCAGGCGGAACGAAATTCATCTGGCGAGAGTCAGGTTAATGGATGTGTGCTCGGGGCTTGCATTCCTTCCGTATTTGTTTAACTGTTTGAGGTGCTGGTATTTGTAACTGCTGTTTATATTCCCAGTGCCGATTTACCTGGTATGTTGCGCTCAATCGAATAAAGAGGCTGGTCTTCTGGTCCCACATGAGCACCAGCCCTTGCTTCAGAACCACGACCATGTAAAGCCCCATCTTGCGCACCTGGATCGGGAACTCAGTACCGTTGCCTTTAACCATAGAGTATTTTCCATCCATCAACTGGAACTCATTTGCCTTGGAGAGAACAAAACAAATCAAAGAATCAATGTATGAATGCCTATCATAAAGTTGATGCAAGGTTCTGGAGGTGTCTACCCTAGTGAACATCAGTTTACCCCCATGAAGATCTTGATAGCCCTGGAGCAGGTCGTGCCTGTTGATCCACAGGGTACGTTCTCCGTGATGACTCGAAACGTTCCGCTTGATTCGTCACAGTAGTCCTGCACGAAACACACACACACACACAGGTTAGGCATCTGTCATGTCCTTGCATCATTACAGGTTTTGACTTCGCCTCGACAAAGCTTTTTCACCTCGATGAGAGTGTATTCACACAGTCCGCTGAAGTCAAACTTCTTCTCGTCAAACGTGGAATAATGTCCGTCACCGTATATACTACAGACTTCATCGCACACATTGTTGGTACACTCAAACCTCCGGTTGGTGCATGTGCTGTGTAGAGAAAAACATTGCACAAACAAAAATCACCCAAAAACAAAAACAACTCACGACTTCAAAGTGTAGTAAGTGATGTTGTGATGTGTGCATATTATTATTATTTTATTTATTATTTTATATATTTTTTATTTTATATAAATGAAAATACTTTTTTTTTTTAAACAAACCATTGGTTGCAGTTCACTGAGAGTGTCTCCCCGGGTGTGTAGGTGTTTCCATTGTAGACACACGGACAGCTGCTCTCCAAGATGCAGCCCCGCTTGCCATCCGACACCAGGCCAGAGGGACACATGCATCCTGACACACACCCTGTGTGGATCTAAAGCACAAAGACGGACAGAATGAGCACACGGGTGTGTTTTTGTGTGCATGTCTGTGTGCAGTGTGCAGATAGAGTTTGTGTTTGTGTGTGCGTGTTTGAGAAAGGATTGTTGTGAAGCACTAGCTATAGTGCCTAACATTTAATTTCTGTGTGTGTGTCTATGTAAATATGCGTGCATGCGTTTTGCATGAGTGTTGTTCATACACAGGCCATGTCCAGAGTGTTGCAGCTCTTCTGACATTCAACGCCAGTGGAGCCAATTCCAGCAGTAGAGCAATCAAAGTAGACCATGGGAGAGAAACAGGTCTGAACGACTAAAAGTGGGATGACAGACAACAAAGCAGTTTGATCACAAATGGACTTTAATTCAAAGAGACTCACAATGAATTCAGATAGTCCTGGATGTCAACAGAGAGCAGGTAGGGTCTGGACACCTTGCTCAAGAATGGCTATAGATAGTCTGTGGGCATTGGGAATTGAATCCAGTGTGTGTGTAATGGTAATCGAATGCCCTTAAGCCACTACACTCTACTGTTTGAATCAATAATATTAAAAAAACAATGGTGAATAATAAACTAGAATATTTCGTTTTCTAATGTTAGGCCTAGTTGAAATCTTCATCCACATAGAATTGCTATACTAGGTAGTAAAATAGTTGAACACAATAAGTCCTTAGTAATAATGAGCTATGTTCAGACATAGTAGGTGACACATACTCTGTAATTGGGTTGACCCTCCGCAGTCGAGGGCGCCATGTCGACAATAGCTGTTTTTACATTGAAAAAAAAACATTAAAAAGTGGTTTAAGAGTACATGATAAAAAAACAGAGTACTGGTTCTGCTAGTTTATACTTTTATACACTTAGTTTGCCATGCTTTCGGCCTACTATTTCCTTTGGCTTAGATTTGGAATATTATCTGAGGTAAATATTCAACCTAAAATGTACACAAAAAACATTCAGCAACCCCAAATCTTCTCTCGAAAGCCTGTCTTGTAAGATGTATGGTGCCAGGCTATTTGATATATGTTGTTTTTTTTGCTCTAAAGAAAAGCCAGTTCCGTCCCTGATGGCATTTTTTTTTAAAGAATCAGATTAGACTTTAGATAGATAGAAAGAATAAGTCTGATGGCAGACAAACTCAAATCTGGCATATCTACACTAGCCACTGTATGAATACACTTATTAATATCCCCTTCTGAAAGCTTCATCCACTCATGCAAATGGGTTCTCTTGGGTAAAATAGCTTCGTAATGAAAACAAGGCGTAACTCCACCTTTGGCGTTGTCTCCCCCCAGAAGTTCTCCATAACATAGTAGGACTCTGGATCCGAGATTAAGAGTCTGCTCACCATGTGACACCATCTTTGGTGACAGTCTCCCCAGCATGTATGATGTTCTCCTGGTTGTAGCAGGGACAGCTGGAGCTGTTCACACATTGACCTTTGTCATTCATGTAGGTGCCCTTTTCACACCCACAGCCATCCACCGCGGCCGTGTTGACCTTGCAGGAGTAGTCCACCTGGTTCAGCGAACGGCAGGTGCGGCCACAGTATGTCATGTTGTAGCTGTACACCGTTTCCTTAGGGCAGGCTGACACATATTTGCCTGGTGGTGGGGGGGGGGGGGGGGGGAGTCAGAGGATTTATGAGTAATGCAGTGTGTGTGTGTGTGTGTGTGTGTGTTTGTGTGTTCTGATCTGCTTATTTTAGTTCAAGTAAGACCAAACAAAACAAGGGTCCAAACTGAAATAAGTTAAGAATTAAAAATCAAGCTTCAAACATGTATGTTTCCATCACAAAGCTGGTTAAGACAACATCAAATCAGACAACCGTTACACAGCATAACTAACGTCCTTGTAGCACAAGAGACTAACTCACTGCAGATGACGCTTCTCCAGCCGTTGAGCTTGACCCCTGCGAGCGAGCAGGCGTACACGTAGGACGAGACCGCAGCGCACATGCAGTCCTCGCTGTTCTCGCAGTTACAACTGTCATACATGCAGTTCTACGAGGTAGAGGAGCATAAAGGACAATAAAAAAACGATTGCAGTAAAAGGAATCGCCTAACGGCCTGTCATTCCCATTGGAAGAATTCAAATGGGAATGAGCGATGACAAATCCCTTGTGAAATGCATATATACGTAAACAAAATGTATTCTGTATGTAAATTGTGTTGGCTCATATTTATACATACATCTTTGTATATTTTGGGATCGATCGCGGCGTGACAGCTGGAGAACACTCCATTTGAGTCTGTTAGTTTGGAACACCAGTACTGGGCATAGCGCTCTGATGACACGCACACACGCACACAAACACAAACACGCACACACACATATATGTGAATACAAATATATTAATACTAAAACAAAACAAAAAAAAGGTTATTTCAAATTTGTAAATAAATCACCATGTCAGAATGTCCAGAATGAACTTTCTGATTCAGAGAATGATCTTCAAAATATTAAAATATTTGTAATATTTTCATTGCTTTAAATTACTCATATTTGACGTCAATACTTTTCTTCCAAATTCAAAATAACCATCTCTCCCTCGGAGAAAAAAAACCCCAGGTGATTACAAATAACCATGACATCATATCACAACAAAAAACGATACTAATTTGGAGATTATATTTTCAAAGGGGGCTCCTTACCATTAGTGACTCCTTGGCTGCAGGGGTGTCCGAAGCGTCTGACAATGTTGGTACAGTCGGCTCTGGTCTTCCATGAGTTGGCAAATGCGACCGCAGTCCCCTCCACCAGTCCACTCATCACCCGGAAGTCATCAGCCATGATGTTGTTGAAGTTTCCGCACAGACCTACAGACGCACACACACACACACACACATTCGTAGTAGGACAGACATAGGTTTACAACTGTGGCTGAAATGCTTTATAAAAACAATAATAATGTGGCACCCACCACTAGTGGTTCCTTTCAGTGACGTGTCCAGGGTGACAAAGATCTGCATGATGGGCGAGAGCTGTACCATGAGCTGCAAGCCCGCGTTTGTGTCGATGAGCATGTAGATGGAGGAGGGCTGGAAGATGCTCAGTTCGGCTGCAGCAGGTCATGGTAGCAGACAGAGATGGCAATGAGACACACACATTTATATCATTATGACACAACCTGGTGTCACCTTGTTACGACAATATAAAAGAGCTAGAGAGTAAAGCAGTTTTCATAAATCGGGAAAAAAAAAACATGTGTCATCATATAATGCCCACACCTTCACAGCTTCCTTCTTTATCCTTTGTCACATAATATGATAAAATCTTCTTATATATAT
>NC_140282.1:17478212-17709883 GCF_964030765.1 Micromesistius poutassou
GAAAGCCTTCGTCTACCCTGACCACACGACAACGCAAACCCAGAGTTTTCACATTTATCCACCTCGGCGATCGTTTTTGAAAAGCATCGTTTTCAGTGTCGGAATTCGCCGTTCTAATGTGGACGGAAGGGCTAAACGGATAAATATTCATGCGTTTGTAGATTTACCCGGGTTAGTGTGGACAGGGCCTAAATGTTGAAATAGTGGTAATGTCCAATCCTCAACCAGTCCAATTTCCTCAGTCCAATTTCTTCCTCAACTCTTCTTTCTTGGCCAAGAGATGCAACGTTGATTTGTTTATCGCCACAAATAGCACAGGTACGAACTTGTTCCGCAATGTAAGCACCTTGACGTTACCTCCTACCTGCCGAGATGGGCTCTGTGTCACCTGGCCAATATCAATACTGTCTTCCCGTGGGCCGTCGCAAGCCAAGGTGGGCGAGGCCATGAATACTAATTCACCAAATGACGTCAGTTGGTGAGGCTTCTCTGATTCGCTCGTTTACGCGTCTTTCATTTGCTAATGCAGGCAATTGAGGTAGAAGAACATTTTCACGTTCAGCATGCATATGCAACTCTGATTGAGATTTTTTTTCGGGGAATGCCACCTTTAAATAAACTAAGCTCACAACAATTGAGTCAACAGAGAATTGTTAAGTGGTCACTTACGACTGAGCTGTTGGCGTCCGGTAGGAACTGTCCGAATTCCGACAGCAGATCTTCCTGGTTTTTGAAGAGCCGCGCCACCTGAGCATAGACCTCCTGCTCCGTCAGGTTCGGGGTGTAGTTGCCACCCGCCTCTTTAGCATTCCGCTGCTCCTTCTGAGAAAAGAGAACGGTGACGGAATGAGGAATTGCATTCTATTTATTTTTGCACCGAACCACTTTGTACAGTGTTAACTGCGTAAAAATAAAAAACAGACCTGGTAGGTGTGGAGAATCTCAAGAAAGGCCTTGTAGATGTCTGGCTGGCCCTGGAAGCGGTTCTTGATCTTGTTGACGTAGTTGATGGCGTGGTTGAACTCCACCGGCTGGTTGTTCTGCAGGGCGGGGCCCCCGGTGGGTGTGCTGCTCACTGGGGTGTGGGACTGGACGGAGGGTGAGCGGGGCGAGGCATATGTTGGGATGGAAGGGGTGGCTGGGTTGGGCTGGCTGGTGGGGGTCAGCGCCGGAGACTGGATTGGCTGTGGGTTATAAACAGAGAGAGAACAGAGCCCGGGCCAATCAGCTCAGCTGTAACTCAAAAGACAGAACCAAGGCCTACCTTAATCGCACTTGAGAACATGTTAGCACCCTCTAAAACATACATTGTATATACCCACCCACCCACCCACGAAATGGAAATGGAAAAAATAAACCAGAACAAGCTAAGTGTCAAGCAAAAGGCTGGTTTATATGAAGGAAAGTGGCCTTTATAATATGGAACCATACACAATGAGTTTGAGTAGAAAAAAAACACTAGTGTAAAAAAAAAATGCTAGAGTAGCTGCTACCTTGCTGGTCTTTGCTGGTGTGGGCTGGGTTGGCGCGGCTGGGCTCGGGGTTGTGTGAGGAGTGGGATGCTGCTGCTGCTGCTGCAGACCTTGGTGTGGCTGCGGTGCTGGTGGCGGCAGCGGTGGCGGCTGCTGGTGACTGGGTGGTAGGCCGGGCCCACCGCTCACTGGGAGGTTGTGGACCGAGATGCCGTGGGGGGTAATGTAATGTATCTGTCCCGGCGTAGTCACGTTGACCCGATCGTTTGTCTGCACCTCAATCTTGTAGCCCGGCGGCAGGAAGGTGTTGAAGCCCATGATGAGGTCAGGGTGGCCCTTGAAGAGCTGCGATACACGGCTGATCACCCCCGGGGTGTCTATGCTGTGGGGGACGGAGCAACAGGACAGGGCGTTATGCAATTGCTTGCACTTCAATATACAAAGCGAGAGACTCACCAGAGAATACACAAGATATAAATCACTTCCCACTGATTATGTGCTTGACACTGAACACTTACCTCTGGGATTTAAACTCTTTCATGATGTCAAGGAAGTCATTATAAACTTGAGGCTGGTTCCCAAACTGCAGTTTCACTTGGTCCAGGTAGGACAATGCATCTTCAACCTAGAAAGTATTTCGCTTGATGAGAAAACCCTACTCAACAATCAAACCGGTACATTTTCTAAGCTGAATGCAAAAAGAACACATGCTCAACCCACACCAATCCTGAAATGTAAATTAAATAGAAAATGAATATGCTTAATGAAGCACGCTAAAATGTTCAACAATGATATCACATCCAGGTACGTCATGTTGCATTAATGGAAAACCACCTTCAGTCTCTGGAATTGCTGCTGCCCTTGAGCTGAGGGGGGCTGAGGGTGGCTTTGGACAACTGTGGGCCCCTGGGACGGCACAGAGGAGTTGAGGGAGTGGGGCCCAACATGAAGAGCCGAACTACTGTTCTGTCCAGGTCCATGTCCAACTGTGCTCTGAGGCATTGTAGGCACCTGTAGGCAAGTCAAAATACCATATTGAAGAACCATTTCTTCAGGTGCAGAAATTTGCCGTGTCTACAATGACGACTTTCGTCATCAATTGGATAGGAACAATTGTGTGAATAGCCGTGAATTACAATTGAAAAGTAGAAAGATGGCTACAAAGAATAAACACTTTGACTCAATAAAATAAAACAAATCACACCATGTTTGTGTGCTGACCACAATCTTTCACAGAGCATTCAGGAACCTGTGCATCGTAGCATGTGTTAAAAGTAAAGCTGCTAAACATGACGAGTGTGATCTGCGGGGAACTGACCTGATAGCCCTGTGGGATGGAGTACTGGATGCCTGCAGAGGGCTGCATTATGTCTGCGATGGCCTCCAACACAGAGGAGGACGGGGCAAGGATGCGGTGCTGGAGGGTCTCTGCGGAGGGGGGTAGTGGCACGCGCCGTGGCTGCTGGGGGGAAAACACTGGTTCCTGGTCCTCCAAGCTTCTCTTCATTGTATACTCATACTCAAAAGGGGCTAAAGGGGAGTAAAAGACATGGGATTATCAACTCACTGATGGATCACAATTTAACAATTTGAGGTGGATGTCAGATCTTTCGATTTTAAGTTCAGTAAGGTTGAATCTGTGATGCAAACACCAGGAAAACGGTCTCACCCTGGTATTTAGAATGTGAAGAGTCCTTATTTATTAGTCACCATTGGGACTAATCATGACTGTACAAATAGGTATTTGGTAACAGCTTTGCAGCTCTGCATAAACATTTATTAGATATAAAGTGTCATGTCTATATTCAATTTAGATATTCAATAGAATTGGCCAGCCTATATGAATCAGTTCTAGAGATTATTAATGAGCAATGGATTAATTAATTCATGGGTTATTTCTTTGTAGAGGTGGATGTGTATTTGCATCTCTGACTGGCTGTGCAGTATGACAAAGAAAGAGTGACATGTTCAGGTTGCAAGTGTCAAAACTCCTTGATGTTGCTCATAATAGTCAGAATAATGTACTACAAAAATTATCATTATGATCAGAAGGTCCTACTCAAAGATAGTAAGGTGATATCTAGGAAAGGATAATCAGGGGGGAAAAGATGTGACACTTTGTATGTTGCAAAACTCTACTCCAGTTGATTGTATCCAGATATGTTTTAAGCTCCAGTATTTATTTTTTTCCCTAAAATCTAAAACATAACAAAAATACGTTAAAACAGGGAGAATCCTTTCAAAAACATTGTACTTTCCAAAATCACACATAATGCCCTTACAAATAGCCAAACCTTGCAGAATGTCCATCTATTTATCTCTACATTTTGCATGTTTCGGTTCTTAATTAGTGCCTACGTGGTCATTTGCGTTTTTGAGCTAGCCCATATTACACGTACCCCTCAAATGGTACAGCACACTCAATGCAAACCGTTTTAAAAAAGCAAACGTTACATTTTCCACTGCAGATATTGTATCTTTATTTAATACCTTTGATGTGCCCATTCCAAGGCAGCCACACTAGTGAATTTTATAGGTACCCCTGTGTCCACAGCGAGCATGCGCGGGCACAGCGCGCATGCGTAGTCGAGTTCGGTAGTGACAAACCCAAATAAAGATCGTGGTCGAGGGGCAGTGTGGCATTCTGTGCTTGCGCTCCATAACACGGCAGCTACCGAGGCAGAATTACCATCCGTGCGTTTTTGAATCGTTTTTCCCCCCCAAGCAACGGTTGTTAAACGTTCTAGAACACACATGCTGTCAAACTAAAGTCGTCATCTGGTCGTGATGGTCTCTCCTTCTCTTTTACTTTTATCGAAAATCTCACCCGAAGGCAGCGCGTTGATACTGATAACCCGCTGGAAGTGTCAAAACATTCAACGGTGTGTGTGTGTGCCGATGAACAACGACAAAGCCGTGTCCTATATAAAATCACACACACACACACACACACACACACACAATGCGGGGTCGGGTTCTGGTTCGGCCGTTTCAAACCCGCGTTAGGAGGCTAACGCTAGCACGGCAGCGGGGAGCTGCCTGTGCTTCGCCCAGAAGGGCAGCAGTGTTTGGCTGTGGCCGTCCCCTCCCCCTCTCTGCTCAAACTTGCCTCTTTGGTTTCGACGAGCTACCGACCGACCGATCGACTGGTGCTCGGTAGCTCGGTGCTCGGTAGCTCTCGGTACTAGCTCCCGGTGGTGGCGAGCAAGCGATGCAACTCAAAACGGATTAGCCAGAACCCCCGTGCATAGTGTGGTGGTGGTGGTGGGGTCATCGTTTAACATCAGTCAACACAACTAAGCGTTTAATAATAATAATAATAATTATTATTATTATTACATCCAAACTGGGCTGAGGGGTTTCGCAGCTGCTAAAGAGGGATACCTTTTTTTTTTTTTTTTTTTTTTTTTTTTACAGCTGGCAGAAATAAAACGATGAGATCTCTCTACGGGAGGATGAGCGAGAAAAGGAACGCGAAAAATAAGCGTAGTGTACTGTACAACATCGGCAGCGCGTAACATTTCACGGTAGATCGTAACACACTCGCACCGATCGGTGTCGTACGTAAAGGCTGATGTACCCCCGGCTCAGAAGTGAGGAGGGCTGCCCAACATTTTCTTTGGAACCAAAATGTGCAACTACACAAGTATGGGGAACACGGTGGTGTCACCAACGACACGATTACTTTGTTGTAAATGTAAAAAAAAAAACAGGGCACTGTATTATGGAAGCAAAAAAAAACAGTTAAACAGGGACAACTTCCAACTATTTCTGGGACGAGAGATTTCATGTCAGGACACTCTGTTGAGCGTTAGCATTGCGGCTAGCACGGTTAGCCGGCTAGCATCAGTTTGGAAAGAGCAGCTTCACCAACTTGGTGACGTTGCAAGCCATTGTACCCCCACTATTCGTGTTTTGTTGATGGACGAAGGCAGGGCTAAATTGTGATTTACACAAGGCACACGGCCAAATGCCAGTAGCTCGCCGGCTGGTTCGCTCCGACAAGGTTACGTTAGGTAGCTAAAAGCTATCTTAGCACAACAACCAGCTCCCATCATTTTTTTGGCTAGGTGATGTTAACGCTAGCTCAGACCGACGCTAGTTCACTCACCTCACAAAGCTGCGGCCACAGATAGCCCGAAACGCCCGAGTGTCACCGCCGCGGACGATGCACCTTCGCCTTTTCACTTCTCGGCTGTTGTAAAATCTTAAGTTCGGTAAAGTGGTAGGAAATCGAAATGTCAAAAAATGAATTGCCCGTCCAGTCAAGTCGCTAACAACAATCCGTAGAGCGATGTTCCTTGAACATAGAGGCGTGGCTCTGGTGAAGGCGGGTTAGTCTCCTCCCAAGCCTTTTTTGGGATTGGTCAGCGAGATGTCTAAACATGAAAACACACGTACAACCCTCAGTACAACAGTGTGGCAATGGCGTGGCAGTTTTCCCTTCTACAAAATACACAAATCATGTGAACTTGATATAATACCACGGACGTGGTTTTTGTGTAAGCGGGTATTGTATGATTAACCTCTTACTCTTTTTTAAATTACTATTTATTTGAAGGACCCAAGTAAAACATGTATGAACTAATTTATTTTTTAACATTTCTGGATGAGGTTAACGTTGTTTTTAGTAGGCTATTATACTTTTGCAAACTGTTTGGTCTTTTATTTGGGGTATTGTATTTTAATTATTGCTAACCTATATAATTATACATTTTAGTTTATTTTTTGATTGCATTTATATTATGCATTAGGTCTAGGCCTAATGTCCAATAATAATATATGAAGACGTTGTTCAGTCGTTAATGAATCTAGTCGGAAGAAAAAATGCTATTTTGTTTTGCATATGTGGGTTTTATTCAAATTGCAACAGATTACATTTACCATTTGTCCCGTTCTTTAACATATTTTAAGCGCTCAGGTTTAGGAAAACAACATGCAGCAATGTTATAAATTTGTTCCAAAAGAGGAACATTATGTATTCGCTTGGCATTTTGAAGTTTTACAAGTCCTTGTAGTGTTTACATTAAGCAGTCACCAGGGTTCTTTTTTATGGAATACATATCGAGAGCATGGTGAAAAGCATATTTTATTTTCCCAACACTTGTAAAATGCTTATCTTACACAGACCGCTTCAGATATTCCAGTGACAAAACAGAACTTGAAGGTATATATTAAGGGTTGTAATAATCAATGCTACTGTCATGACTTTGGTTTCAGGAGGAGCTGGAAAACAAATGAAAACAGTAGGATATTTATATTATATTATTATATATATATATTTGCATAATCAGTTGTATTTTCCAAGCCATGCTTTGCTCTTTATAAAGTAGACAGTAGGCTATACTTAATAAACCTTTGTATGTAGGATATGAAACTGTTTGACGGATGGAAAACTACATTTAGTCATACATTTATGTCAACACAAGAGGCCAATAATAACAATGTTCTCCCATGTTATCGCCATGAAAACAGAAATATATTTTTGGGTGAAAAGAAAGGAGAATCTTTACCATTTGCAGAGGCAGTTGCCATCCCTTCACTTGGGGTAGCAGTAGTAGTTGATGCAGGTGGGTTTTTACCGCTAGCAGGGATAATGGTGGAAGGGATGCTTTCAAGTGCTAAACTCACAGCTCCAGATCTGATGGTGTAGGTGGTGGTGAACAACCAATCAACCAATGTCATATTTGAAGTACTTTTGGAGTTGAGACAGGGGTCAGGACAATTGTGAGAAGGCAAGGTAGGTATGCAAAGGTGCACCTTACACTCCACAAACATCTAAAGAAGACAACAAATGAAGCAAATTACAGTTCATTTTAGTTTTGGAAATGTGAGATTATTTGCATATTACTATCTGTATGGTGAAACAATCTAATCCTCAACAAAATAAAAAAATATATTTTGAAGAAACCCCATGCTTAAATGGTTCTTATTATGCTTTCAGATTTAAATCTTTCCTGGCATGGCTTTGGGCAAATGCTGGGTTGGCTTTGGGAGATGATCAATTATTATATTACTGACCTGTGGTTTCAGCTAAAAGCTGCAAAGAATTATCACCCAGACCAATATAGACATTTCTATTGTAAAAATAACTAAGAACCACTCCCAGCATAACTCCTTCTACCTCTGCTTCAAGCTATAACATATCGATAGGGATGCAGAGGTAGTGCTTCCGAAAGTGCACGTGTGTGTTAGGTGGCTAGGAAATATGGAGAACAGACATACTCTTGATCCATGTATTTCAATGCTGCTTATATTAAGTCGGTAAGTCTTGAAAGATTTGTCCGGAGTAAGAAGTTCAACGATGCTGTTGGAACCCTCACACCTAGGGAAAGTGATCGTTTTGAATAATAATAAAAATAAATAATAATACAATTCAACCATAATTCACTCATAAAAATAATAACAGTAGTAAGAGACATAGCAATTTGCATCAGATGGAGAAGGCAGTTTTGAACAGATGTGTTTTGAGTTGTGACTGAATTGTCCCTTACCCCTGTTCAAGAAGTGGTTGTGGGTCAGAAAGGTCCTCTGTCACTGACCAAATACAATTGTCCACAATCAGCTCCACTCTGGCTTTCTTGCTGTTGGACATCACATACAGGTCCAGCTGTTCAACCTGTTGCTGGGCAGCAGGAATAAACCTTCTCTTTCGTTTTGGCAGCTCAACCGTCTGCAAGGCATTCCTAGATGGTGTTGAAATGCCGAAATGGCGAACGGTGGCATTTTGCATGATACTTGAAAATGGCCCGTGGTCAGGCAAGGAAACATCAAGCCAAAAGGTGACACTGCCAAAAATCTCCTCCTCTTCGCCAATAATGCTCCTGTATTGACCTTTGGCCTTGACTGGTGAGATACGGCAAGCAAGCGGGAGAATGAGTGACGGCAGGCGGCGGATCACGGTGTCACTGTGATCGCTTTGCAGAGCGTTGGTATAAATGAGCTCTGAACCAACATGCTGGACAGGAAGAAGAGAGATATGAGATATGTCAAGATATCATTAATTTATATATTTTATACTTATTATATGATTATATAGAAACAATAATTCTGCCCTAAGAACACAAGATTGATGAGCTCTAGCGACACTACTTGTAAAAACAGAGTTGTGGTGTGTAACTTGTATATACTGCATGTTTTACTGGGGTGTTGTCTTGGCAAACTTCTGTATACATGTTTTTTTGTATGTAGGTCTCTCAAATAACAGAATTTGATCTCAGTGAGACTGTTGAGAATGTTTAATGTCATGTCATTTTTACACACATCAATACTTCAGATAGAAAGGATTAAAATGATCATATAAAAAAAACAACGAATCATTCAAAAAACAACATAAGTGGACCATAGTGTTTTTTTTATGATCCTTACCACTCTCTTGGTGCCACAGCCGGTCAGTGGGATGTGAGCAGTCAGGTGTGTGTTGTTATAGGAAACAGGGCAGGAGGGGCTATTGAGCTTAACGTCTTCCAGGTTGATGTTCTTCAGTGTGGTGACTGGGAGCACCAGGGTCATCTCTGTGTCTGAGCACTCCAGCTCTGGGGGAAGAGAGGCGTTGGATGTGGGGAACACATGTTTATACAGGCATACCGTGATATACTCTCTAAGGACTCTGTAATGTCATTTGTAAGCAAGCTGCATTTATTAAAGAAGATTGCATTCTCAACTTGTTCCTGGAGGCAAAGTCATCATTTCTCCTAGAAGGAAGGAAACAAACAAAACAGACTTAGGCTATGAAGTACATGCATTTTATCAGGGTCTGGATTTATTATATGTGTATCTTGGTAAAATACGTTTTATGCTGGTAAAATCTTACTTTGATGTAGCCATAGACATCTAGGTTCTGATTGTGAACTGTAAAGATATAGAATTATGTGTATACACCAATATTAATTTATCCTTCGATAATGGATGCTCTTTTTTAGATTCAGATATCTACACTTAAACAATTTGCATTATTGCTACTTGTGTTTTTTCTGATATTAACAGAGATATAATGGTTGGTTACATATATTTAGGTTCTATACACAGTGACACTGACCTGATTGTATTAGCAGAGAAGCAGATGGGTAGGATAGGAGGCAGTGTGTTTGGTGCACGGACCCATGTGACTTGTTTAGTACTCATCGTCTCAATTGTTATGAGGCCTGACCTGAAGAGGGCAGGCGGGCCCACTACTCCAATCTCTATAACGCTGCAGAAGACAACATATAAAAAATTTTTACACAGAGCGAAAAATAAAAGAAATATAATAGAATATCTCTACCTGACAGCTTAAAAAATATGCAGTGTTTGAATTAGTTTGAATTGGCAGTTGAATAAAAAAAAAATTCTGTCAATATTCTTGGAATAAAGTTTTGTATCTTCCGGAAAAAATTTAATGAAACACCCTTCTGGATACCTCTCCAGCTCTGAGGAGAAGGTGGCGGTCAGGTTAACTTGTTCATATGGCAGAATGATCAATCTTGTATCCCTCTGGGGAGTTTGGCCGGTAGCAACTGGTTCTGCACTGCAACCAGAAAAAGACGCTTCCTCCACTGAAAAACAGTAGAAGGTTATGATGACATAAACGCACAAAATAGAGTAAAAAAAATATATCAGGACGTTGAGGAGGAGCAGGTTACACTTGTGGCTACCACAGATCAATTTCTCTTTATATCCACATCTTGCCTGTGAGCACACAGTAGTAGTTTTAATGTACTAGCATTTAGTAGTAGCATTTGAATGTACACACTGCTTAACCTGTGTTTTGGGCCTTTGATGGAAGTTAAGCCACACGACTCACCGGTAAGGGAGAGGTACACAGGGATAGAGCTGAGTGGCTTGGGGTCTTCATTTGAACTCAGTTTGGATTGGGGAAGTAAGTCCTCCACCATTAACATCACAGAGTACTGGCCGGCAGATGCTTCTCCGCTAAATGACAGCATACATTTTTCCTGGCAAAAGTAATTACCCAAATAGATATATATATGTTTATATATATATATATAATAAAACAGCTTATATACAGCAAATATAGGGTATCTGTGGGCATACAATTATGTATGAGTCTTGTTTTCATTCCCAGCATACATGCTTAATAAATGTATGTTTTCAATTACAAATATTTTTAATAATAATAATAATAATTCATTCATTTTGTATAGTGCTTTTCAACGACCCAAAGACGCTTACAGTGACGGAGACATAAAAAAACACGAAAAGGGTGATGACAATCAGGGGTAGGGCAGAGAGGGCAGGGATGAAGGTGGTTATGGGTAGGGGAGGTCATAGGCTTGGTAAAAGAGGTCGGTTTTTTAGACCAGGATTTGAATGTGGGAAGCGAGGGGGGGCTCGCGTACAGGTTGGGGGAGAGAGTTCCATAGTCGGGGTGCCGTTCTGGAGAAGGCTCTGTCACTGAAGGTTTTTAGTTTGGATGGTGGTCAATGTGAGAGTGGAGGAGGATCGGAGTGCTCAGGAGAGGTGATGGGGGATGAGGAGGTCAAATGTTGATGATAAACTAATCCATAATTACTAGGCTAGAGATATTTTATACCAGTGGCGGCTGCTGGTCTTTCAAAGAGGGGAAGCTCATTTTCGGCCTACATCATATAAATTGTCAATTTATGTATATGTAAATGATGTTCCTTTTCAAGGTAATGCTCTGTGACCCTGTCATACCAACTAGCTGTATTCTCCAGTGACTTGACCAGTGTCCTCTCAATGGCCAGCAGAGCTAGGCTGCTTAAACGGCCATGGCCCATCGTGATATGGGTGTAGGACTTGAGCCACTTTAAACAGGAGAAGCTCCTTTCTACACCTGCAGATGTAGCTCCAATTGTTGCCACTAATGAGAACAGTTTGTAAAGCTGAGGCATTGCACTGTCCAACTCCATGTCTTTAAGGAACACCAAGAAATCACACAGCTTTCCCCTGCCACCCTGCAAGTCCTGATCTGAATACAGGACTTGAAGTTCAGACCTCAGGCTCCCTGAATCAAAGTGATGGCCAACTACCAAAACGATATTAAACTTGAACAAGGAAATGTGGGAATTATGTTAAACTGAAACAAGGAATTGGGTGTATAAGTGTACGAAATGTACCATGAAAATTGTCAAGCAATTTCGCCAAGCAAATATAAAGAAATTGTTTGCAGTTTGTCTTTCGACTCGCTTGCAAGATCCGCGATGGGACTGAGGACTAAAGAGAGCTCCTGCGACGTTTTATAGTTCAAACTCGCTGTCACTCAAACGGTAACTCAGTCTTTCGCAAACCCTCCAATCATCACGCAGAAGCCCAGCGTCCAGGCCAGCCCACTCCTCCATTCACCCCCAGAGACGCTGAGCGTCCGTGGGAGGGGCATAATCGCAGCATTATCCAATGACCGTCGACTTTCGACGCACTAAAAAAAGCTGTTCTATGCAGCCCCATTGAAGTGGATGGACGCTGAGCTTCAAATGCAGTGTGACGCTACGGGAATGAATGAGAAGGACATCGAGTCAGTCGACCTGCGATAAGCAGCTGATTCTGAACGAACTCGTCTTCGAGATGGACGTGTTTTAACGCATTTTTAGTAAATTAAATGTTAACACAACAATATATATTTGACCATTTAATTTTTGGAAATTTTAGCTGAGCTTCCCTTGCAGTCTTATAGAAATCGCCACTGTTTTATACATACCCACATAATTGTTTTTAATTGTTAAAAGTTATATTTTTGGGGGACGACACACATTTCCTACCTAGCATAATAGATTACATTATGCAAGGGAAAAGTCCCTTAATTCTGAAGAAATAAACTTTGAGAAGGAACACAGAGTAATGGATAGTGCAATGGGTGTCGTAATGGTGAAAAGCATCCCCAGTTGAAGTACAATATAATATATATATAAAATAAATAATATAATATATATATATATATATATATATATATATATATATATATATATATATATATATATATATATATATATAATAATAATATAAAATGTGCATTGATTTGATGTGGTGGCTACTAGTGAGTCAACTGATTGCCGTGGGGTCATGATAGTTAGTAGTCATGACAACAACGAGACTCACCCCATTGAGCTCTATGAACGAGTGTCGAGTGCACCCATGGCACTCCCCCCGGTCTGCAAAGCGGCACCGAACGGTGTCCTCGTCCAGGTCGAGGAGGGACAGATTGACGCGGTGAGGGCAGCCAGCAAGGGCCCTGTGGGAACATAAATCCCCGGTATCATGCCACATGAACCCATGTGGTGGCAGAGTATCACAGTATGCGGTCATAACAGTGGTGGAGATAGATCAAAGTGGATATTGTCACGAAATAAAGAAATTATTGTTATAGGCCTGTAATAATCTATGGTTACCTAAATTCCCGATTGGGATTAATAAAGTATAAACTTACTTACCTACTTTCTAATTATATTATTAACTAGTCATCTCTTTGGTTGGCAAACACAAGGATTGGCTAATTGATTCTCCATGACTAAGCTGTCTCAAAAATGAATTATTGTGGGCATCACATAAATAAACGACATGATGGTGAAGGTCTGTGTGTGTGAATGGATGGGTAAGGGGGCTTTGATTACCTCAGAGGGGGTGGGAGGGCGACGTAAGGGGGTCTGTTGAGTTTGGCTGTGTCAGCTCGTACCGTGATCTCTGTCCGAATGAACACATCCCAAGTCACTTGGGACCTTTAAGAAATACCAATAAGAAAAAATCAAAGCACGCATATTGTTTGTATGAATGCAAGGATCCGAACATTTAAGCAATAAAATGGTAGCCTACATCAAATTGATAATTTCTGAATAGAAAGTAGTCGACGGCATACCCTAATTCAAAAGTGGCACTGTAGTTGCTGGGAATAGTCTTCTGCCATCTGCGGACGCACCACCCGGGCCCGGGCTTTGTGCCGGTGAAAGGTGTAGCGGTAGTAGGATCTACTTTGCAGTCCTCACCCTCAGCACACACTCCAGTCAAGTCTGGACACGGGTTCGGTGCAACCACCATGAAATGGGCTCTCACCTAACAAAAAGTATTTTTTTACTCTTACATGACAGTAGGCTACAGTACAGAACAAGGTCATCAGCACTATAATCAGTTGCAACTGAACAAAAACAAAAATAATCAGCCCCTTATAATAGTTATAAGACCACGGGTGGGATTCTCCAAAAATATACTTGAACACCTAGTAAAATAATGAAATAAAAAAAAAGACATGAAATTACCTTAAAGCTAGGGCTTTAAGGTATAGACATCAGTGTCTATGAGAGATAGATGAGTTAATATATTGTGGAATGCAATGAGCAGCACATAGTAACTACCTGGATACAAGTAGCCGGGTGGAAAGGAAGTAAATAACTGATTTACGTAATGGAAGAATGCACTGCACCCAATGTTTCCTCAGCGTAATATATCCTTCTAAATTTTTCAAAGACAAAGTCAGTCTTTTTTGTTTTTTTTCTTAGATATATATATTTTTCATTATTATCTTTGTCCTTTTTCCCTTTTTTAAATTCTCATTTCCATTTACATTTGTACCTTTAAGTTGGTGTGCTTTGATGGTTTATCCCTATAAGGGTGGGGGGTGGGGGGTGGGGGGTGGCGGGTGTGGAATAATACTCAAAAGAAGATTGTAAACAGAAAATTATGAACTGTGAGACTGAGGACCAGTATGTCTGTAATTTATCTAAATGATTTTCTTTTGAGAAATAAAAAGATATATATATATTTAAAAAAAAGACAAAGTCAAATCTAACTTATTCAACCAATATATAAAAATGTTACACTCCAGGGCATCTCAGGGGCTGAAAAAAAAGCAAAAGGCGCTCACCATTTTCCCCCCACTGGTCTCTATGGGGACAACATGGACAACTGCACCCAGCGGAGGGGCACCGCGTGCTGGACCCAACCGTAACAAAGTCAGACCCTGCACCAGGAACACCCAAGTGACGTGTGACCACATCCCAGCTTGTCACTCCAGACAGGCGTAGCAAACCCTTTGGGGAGCAAATGTTGCCATGGTGAGTATGCCTACTGAGCTAACAATGCCAGTTTATTCATGTTTTTTCCATGGTAAAATGTGATCTAGTATCCTAAAGCCTACCAGGACAAATGTGGCTATGGATAGATAGTTATTGTCAAATCGCGTGATACCGGGTTGTTATTGTCAAAAGACATCATCAAATTCTCTTTAGTTTCCGTTTCTACTCATTGGGACAGATATTGAGTGACTAATAACCATTAACATTTCAAGCTTTGACACCATTTAGTCATCTGCAAGCACATGAGCAATTTTCCAACCAATTTTAGTTCTGACCATTAAATGCATTAAACATGACCATAGACAACCATGTAGCTACATAATGCCCCAACGCCTTATAAACATTATCAAGGAACAAACTTTAAACCGGTCCTGCCAGGTAGTTAAAAAGTTATATGCAGAATCAAGTTAACACCCCTACCACCAATACCACAATGACCAATAGTTCTTTAGAAAACCTCCAAACCTGCTTATGTTGCATATATTCCCATACAATAGAATGCAGAATGCACAAAACATAAAAACAAGACTAGATTACCAGTTGCAAATCAATTCTTGTAGACCCGTCACTCAAAAGCGAAACCATCCGCTGAACGCTACCTTAAAACATGTATCACGATCAGCTACAATACACAAGGACGTTTCTGTGCCACTCAATTCGCTCACTGCATTGATATGGCTTAAGAGAAGTAGGAGGGAATTTAACATTAGAGAGAATGATGTTGAACTTGCTAGACCAGAAATGTGAACATAAGAGCACTGATCAAGACTGATCAAAAGAAAGGATATACTGAATAGGGCAAACATCTGCGAACACTTAAGTTGTTTGACAGATTGCAGTGTACTTTTTCTAAATGTTATCATTGTTTTGGTAGAAAACAGACAAATATTCAAAACAGATCTTTATTTACATTCTGTGGAATGTCAGAATTTATGTTTTTTTGTCTTGTACCTTTTGAGTACTGTATAAAATAAATGTATATGAAGATTCTGTCAAATTGGTTTACTTAGCAAGGCTAATAATATGCACTTCAGCCAAGCGGTTATAAGTTTGTTCAGGATTCAGGAACATTTTAGTAGACTTGATGGTCCTTTTTAAAGGGCCTTCGGGGGGGGAGGGGGGGTTCCCTGGTTCCTCGGTTATGATGGTCCACAATACAAACAGTCCCCACACATCTTAAAGGGTCAGACGCTTGGATGGGACCATGTGTCTCCTTCCTCCATTACTGGCCGTTCTTCACATGAAGAACCTTCTCCTGTAGGACAAGCAAGGAATAAAAAGATACGTCATGAGTCATTATATTTGGACAGGAGATACAACCAAGTTATGTGGTGAAGTGGCATTCCTTCACGGCCGAGATCACGGCGTACCTTGATCATGAGCTCCAGTTTAACAGCGTCGGCAGCAAACTTGCGGATGCCATCTGAAAGTTTCTCCACGGCCATGCGGTCCTCGTTGTGCTCCCAGCGAAAGGCCTTCTCGTCCAGGTGAACCTTGTCCAGATCACAGTCCTTGGCTGCATGCAGAGAGAGACAACCAGAGGTTACACGAGTGGCACACTAGCCACCAGTCTTTGGAAATGATAACTGAAAGTACATTACAAAAGTGACAGGAATCTCAGGTTTGTAACTAAAACATATGCAATAGATAAGAACGTTATGTTACAACACTGCCAGGTAAATACTATTTGGGGATACCATAGTCTTCTAGACTTCCTGAATCTTCATATTAATCAGAACTCTTGCCTACAGAGGGCTGTAGGCAAGATTCAAGAAAGCATAAAAGAGCATAAAAGATTTAAAAAAGGGCAAGAGCATCGCCTTCACACACATGTGATTAACTGGTAGGACGGATTCCCGGAACCAATTAGGGAGGAGAAGCCCTTAATTCATACTTTGCACGTGACGTCACAGCGACTGGCTGGCGGGCAAGAACTCCAGCAACGACACCTAGTAACCTAATCAGGACGTCGCCAGTTTTACCGCACGAACGGTCATTAGGTTCCTCTCAGTCCAAATACCGTTGTGATGGAAATATTAGTTAAACGGGAGCATTTGTGCCAGGCATACACATGGCAAACTGACAAATTATTTTTGTACGGAATCTCCCTGCTTCTGAAAGGCGCGAACATCTCCGCCCAGCGCTCATTCCACTGTGCAGATTAAATCGCGCAGCATTCCGTAACAGCAACTGTGAGATCATCCCTGCCCTCACACGTTGTTGAAATCATATGCTGGATGCTTTAATCTTTCTATGTGTTTTTTAGTGAATGATCGGGCTATAATAAGACCACATTGGCTATGTAATCGCGGACAAAAGGGGACATTTCATAGTGGATGGTGGAATAGTAACATTCACCTTTGCTTTGATTATGAAGATATTCCTGTTTTTCACCTCCCATACGACAGCGTTGTTAGTCCATCCGTAGGCTTTCAATTTTTGTGCGGTATAATGTGACGGATTCTCAATGAGATAAATGTAAATATCTCCAAACTCCAAGTCTGGTAGAGTCTTTGCCAGATTCAAAGCAATGAATACATCAGCGGGTGCTGTGTATGGATCACAAGTTCCGAGTAGGCCTATGTTTATCTTCTCTTCGTATCTAATTTTAACATTTTGTGACATATGGTCTAAATAGTTGATTGATCGGAAATCTGCAATTCCCCTGGTTGGCCGTTGTTCGTCGCCATTTTGCCAGCGTTTGTTGCCCTCCAGGTATCGATGGTAGTCACGTGACCGCAAAGTATGAAAAGCCAGTCAATCTTACCTACACCACTTTTTAGCTACATAGTATGCAAAACAGTAAATGCTTGTCTTCGGTTCAGAAAAACATAAGAATACATTGGCTATATGACTTCAGGGAGCCTGTCTGAGCTATAGAGCCATACCGTTCTTCTCGTTGAGCAGCTCTTTGATAGTGCCATGGTCCTGGCTGAGTTCTGCCAGTAAGCTGGGGGAGATGGTGAGCAGGTCGCAGCCAGCCAGGGCCTTGACTTCCCCGGTGTTCCGGAAAGAGGCGCCCATCACCACAGTGGGGTAGCCAAACTTCTTGTAGTAGTTGTAGATCTTGGTCACACTCAGCACACCTGTATTTCGAGGGTACATATTAACATATATAGCTAAATCTCTTCAAGCTTGTGGTCAACAATTCAAAAAGAAAATCTATATTAGAGACACTGCAAATGTTATTGATGCATGATCATACTTCCTTAAAAAGAGAGGTGTGGGGAAGGGGAACCACTTAACCCTGAGGTCTTGGACTACATTGGATGTTTTCTACATTGGATGCACATTTTACCTTTAGTTTTCATAAAGAAAAAAATATAATTTCATCCATATTGTCTGACCATTCTTCACTTTGAGATCCTGATTCAAAACACAGGACCTAAACACATACTCAAACATTTGATTTTGTATTATATTCGTAAAAATAAAAAATGATTAGAAACGCTAAAAAATATAATATTGTAGACTCATGTCAAAATATATGAGAATCGATTGCATGTTAGCCTGCAGGCTCTTATGGAAGGGCATACCTTCAACCAATTGTGTTTGTATTTGTTGTTTAAAAAAGAACTAAATCTATTGGCCAATAGGAAATCTGTGTAGAACTAGTACAATCATTTATTTAGACAAATACATTTATTTTAGTTATACTAACAGAAACAAAACCAGTGCCCTCTGCTGGAATATCAGGGTAGTGTATGGAGCTCATTTTATGTACGTTTAGTCAATTTATATCTCCACTTCCATGTGGCTTCAACCAAAAGCTAAAACTATCCAAAACCGTTGGTAGTTTGTCTCTACATGGTTAGGATTTAATGATACAATGTAAATGTGGTACATCTTTTTATAAATCGCCTGCAATATGCTTGATCTCAGAGGTTCAAAGAGCAACTTGCAACTGTCACATTACTTTATTGTCTTCATAGCATCATGTGAAAGCAAACAGACACGTTGAAAGCTTATTGAGCTTTGGAACTGGTCTACTACAGCTTTCATCAGGTCGCCGAGGTTGCTTTGTAAATATTAAGAAGGTATGCTATGCATTAACGGGCATTGTGTGTAAAAAATTACCTGGGTCCTCGTGTGGCTCGTAGCTTTCGCGGCCGGTGCTTTCCTTGTACCAGTCCAGAATGCGCCCCACAAAGGGGGAGATGAGGGTGACCTTGGCCTCTGCGCAGGCCACAGCCTGCGCAAAGGAAAACAGCAGGGTCATGTTGCAATGGACGCCATGCTTTTCCTCCAGCTCCCTGGGAACACACATCATCTCTGAGTTAACCACCCATCAGCACACGTGCAACTTGAAACCTGTAGGGCTGTACCCTAAAAGTTGACAGTTATACCAAGAGAACTATTGCTTCATGAGGTGCAGTGTTTCCCACACGTAGGCCAATCTGTGGCGCTGCGCCACAGATTGAACAACGAGCGCCACAAATTGATTCTGCTTTTCTTATTTATTTTTATTGAACGCGATTTTTAAATGCCAGCCCGCCAGCCCGTAATCGGACTATGTCTGCTACCAGATGTCAAAAACCAGCCCCAGCCAAAATGTTCCCACGATAGTAATGTCATCATCTTTCTACATCATTAACAGATGTAGAAAGGTAGTGTAGGACAACTTGCAGGTGCCCTGAACAATATACTTTCTGTACCGGAGAGCGTGATCAAACCCAGTAAGAAGACAAATCATTAATATAATCAGTGTTATAGGTGCCTAATTAATTTAGTACTCTTTAAGAATACCTATTTACAACAATAACAAGACACAACACATACAAACTAAAATGCAGGTTTGTGGAATTTCGATGACTATGCTGACACGAGCTCCGCTTCATCTGGGTAAATGTGCTTGTGCCCGCCACATGCACACGATCGGGAACCAGGTATCTTATGATCGGGAACCAGGTATCTTATGATCGTGAACCAGGTATCTTATGATCGGGAACCAGGTATCTTATGATCGGGAACCAGGTATCTTATGATCGGGAACCAGGTATCTTATGATCGGGAACCAGGTATCTTATGATCGGGAACCAGGTATCTTATGATCGGGAACCAGGTATCGTGGGAACCATTATGCTAGTAACACCAGGGTTGCAGGCGTCGTTGTTAGTGCAGTTTTGGACCAGTTGCAGTGACACCGGACTTTGATGCTCCTGATGCAAATCCTTAAATAAATATTGGGTGATGGCAGGCGTTGCCGATGGCTTGTGAAAGTGGTTTTAGGTTTTTCTGACTTCCCATGCCTTCATATACCCAAAGTTCCTAATTTGAGAGTTTTCGTGCAGCGGGCTTCAAATTTGTTGTTTTCAACAGGGTTCAACTGAGCTCTTATGGCGAATTTCCACCGGCGGGTACGCTTCAGACCCAGCACGCCTCAGCCCAGTAGTGAGGGTGCGGTATAACCCAGCTCAGTTACGGCTCACGTTTCCACCGCCGACAGTACCCTTATGGTAGGGCGGGGTTTAAGCCGGACGGCGATAGCCACGGCAGCTACGTAAGCATCATGATCTCATAGCAACCCGACACAGTGTAGCCTGCTAATAAATCCCAGGAAAAAGAAGAACGCGCACAATGAACAAAGAGCAACAATGTAGGACTTCCAAGAAGGACGGCAAACTTTTGCGCAACATTTTCTTCAACAAACTAAACTTTCGCCGTTGTCAGGAAATACCTTGCGGGTACTGTGTTTGTTTGTTATTAGCCCCTGTCGCACGGAAGTGACGATTCTTTCGACCAATCTATGGACGGCGTGTGTAGCTCGAACTTGCCGGCACCCTTTCAGGCGTCTCAGTACCTCAATGGTGGAAACGAGACCAGTGCCACACCTTTGCAGACTGAACCGACCTCACCCATGGTGGAATTTTTTTTTGAACCGGGCTGCACAGTTTGCATTAGTGGTTATTGGTTCCATAATCCAATATATTTTTAAGACCTGTCGCAATTGTATTTAAAATACATTGAAGGTCTAAAATTCTGATGATTGGATTTTAGACTTTTTAAGAACATGTGGAAACCCTGCATACAGTCTCTGCAAGGACTCCTCTAGGTTTAGCCGTGCATGTATACGTCAACAGTGGTTTAGTCTAAAGACAGTAGTGGTTTTATGCTTATTTTGCCACACAAAAAAAGCCACTTCGTACACTTACTTCCCAGCCTGGATGCCTTCCCAGGTGGATGAGAGCTTGATGAGGATGCGCTCCTTGTCGATTCCCTCCGCCTTGTACAGAGCAATGAGCCTCAGGGCCCTGGCTACCATTTCCTCTTTGTTGTAAGACAGCCTGGGGAGGAGAGATGAAACCATCAAACATGGCCACTATGGACGGAATAAGGCCTTTCTGTGGCACCCGTCTCTTGAGGAAGACTGTGGTAACTTCACGGTAGAGCATCAGAATGTTTTCGCCGCTGGCCTGGTCTGAAACATACTGGCCCTAAGACAATTTTTTAAATTTATTCATGAACACCCAAGTTGCAATCATCGGTGTTAGACAATTTAAGGATCCAGCGCATGCCAATGACAGGCACCATCCATTCTTGGCCTCTACTTTGTGCTTTTGCCAAAGAACAAACACTGGATGAACTGGAAGCCTGCATTTTCTTGATACTGAAATCAAAATGATAAAATATTAACCTCCCTAGATTATTATTTTTTTTTTTATAGTGTCAAAGTAAACTGAAGGGGATTCTTTAATATAATGTGATAGGCCTATCCTGAGAAAATAGCTGCATGTACGGCATGCTTCCTCTTACCGTGCGTCCACCTCGGTGGAGACCCGGCCTGGGATCTTCTTCAGGATCTCAAGGCCAAAGCTGACAAAGAGTTTATCCATGATGTTGGTCACCTCGTCAGCTTCAGTTCTGAAGAGAGAGGAAAGACTTCAGAGCTTTGTAATGCTCATCACAGTTAAATTGATACACCAGGGGCAGTTGAGACCATTTAGCGACTACCATTTCATTAATGAGAAAGTGAGATCTAGAATTCAGTTCAGCCATCATAATCCGGCCTTCAAATCAGGAACATAATGGAAGCATATTACAAAATATAACAGAGACAAACTCCAACTGGGTGCCATCTTCGTGTGCAGGATCCAGGTTCTGACATACAACTGAAGTTCATGTTTAGTGCACTTTGACAATGAAACAAAATACAATGAAACAACCTACCCGCCATTGGCGATGCCATACTTAATGGCCTGGTCAACAATGTGCTGGTAGGCAGGCATCTTGGCAGCAGCCAGGATGAGGGAAGGGTTGGTGGTCGCATCTTGGGGCTTGTACTCTTCAATTGCTACAGAATGGGCAGAAATTGGGAAAAAATTAGGATGGCAAGTTCCCGTACAACAGGTCATAACCGCAGAATTAAAAAGAGGTTGGCCTCTAATCCTGTCCAGTAAGGACCAAACAAACAAATCCAATGTCAGTGTTTCCCCACACATAGGCCAATGTGTGGCGCTGCGCCACAGATTGAACAACGAGCGCCACAAATTGATTCCGCTTTTCTTATTTATTTTTACTTGAACGCGGGAAACACTGAATGTCCCCATTAACCAATTTTGCAATGTGAGGAAACAGTCACGGCCTGTTTACAAATCACAAGAGAAGTTCCTTGTGGGGTAATCTGATAAGGTGTGAGAAAAGTTTACTATCTGGCCGACATCTACAGGACCATAACATTTTTCTCCATGTCTTCCAATCCGTAGAAGTTAAGACAATTTTAAATGATGCAATACTCAATCAAGAACTCAAGCATCAGGAAATCTGCAGGTCTCCCACTTTTTATGACAAAGCGCATGCTCACCAACTTAAAATTGTCCCTACCTAAAGTAAATTTGCACAAATGCAAATAAATTAACAATAACCGACATGCTGAGGCCTGCCATCACCAGCATAGGTTTAAAAGAACCAACGGCTCATTATTTTACCCAGAGAAGTAATTTCTTTCCTTCTCTGCGTCAGTGTGTGTGGGCAGTCAACCTCTTATCCATTAAGTAGCCGTTTAAGACAACTACATATGTATTTAACCAACAGGAGACTATAGTTAGGTAATAACTAGTACCTAAATCAACTTCCAAAAATATATATATAAAAAATAACACCCACAAATTATATCTTTAGTATCCAGTCTGCACATAAAGGGACACATTAGATCGGCAACAGACAACTGATGCCTTAAGCAGGTTCCCCATCCTGTTGTTAGAAACGCGTGACGAAAGCACAACACAGTGAATGAGAAATCGTTTTTTTGTCTTGTCATCCTGACTCGCAGGGCAAGCAGGACGCATGAGGAAATGTCCACATTGTAAAACAGGTTATCAGTTACTTCCTCGTTCAGATTATATATTGGCTAACAGATCGCATTTAAAAAATACCTAATGTTGAGTTTCCAAACAATCATCAAGCAACAATTGAAGGGATGTCAGGGTTACTATCAGCTAAAACAGACAAAAACCATGATTGACCGAGCTGTATTGTTCAATGCAACATGGAGCATTCTAGTTGCGAGCAGCTGTGTGCGACATTGCAAGACTAGCCAGCGAAGTAAAAATATGCATTGAGTTGGGTTTATCCAAAAACGCAAAGTCATTTGCAAATAAAAACAAAAGTCAACACAAAGTTGAGTCAAACACATATCTCAAAAAGTAAAGGTCTGAAATCGGATTCAGAAAGATTTTTACCTTATCCTCACGGCGAAACGTGAAACGAATAATATAAAATGATGAATAAAGCATGACCTGCTGTCTAAAACTGAAGTGCGCAGCGCTCCACCGTTAGTTAGTTATTGTTTGGGGGTTGGATCGCGATGGCACGGCGGTCATTCGCATCACGGTCAGCGATAAGCTGCAAGGCTGTCGAGAAAAAAAAGTATAATTTTTTACCATTGAAATCCCCAGTGTCGGCCACTACTACGGTGTATTTCTTCAGTTGGTTCAAGGCTGACTCCATTTTTCGCCGTTTATCCGGTGACACACTAGACATGTTGATGAGGTACAGAGGGTCTTTTATACACAGTAAACACGTGAGGCCAGATGGAATTTCAGCACCACGGAAGCGCCGCGAAACAAGGAAGGAAACCACCGGAAGCGACTGTGTGTTTTTCGTAGGCGCAGTCCGGGAAAAGGCCCGCCTAACCCAGCGCTAGGATTGGACAGGCAGCCTGTCAGTCAAACTCGCGCGCTGACTCCTAACCCTATCAGATAAATTAGTTTAGTTTACAATAAAGCGTAACAGTGACCGCCCCCCCGGAAGTAAATTACCCATAGGTATTAGGTATTTAAAAAATACCTAATCTCCTAATCTCGTCCACTTTTCGTAAAATCCTTATATAAAGAGTTTTAAGCCTGGAACCAAGCCAATCGTCCGTCAAGGTAGTCGTGACCAGCTTATGTTTGATTCGGGCCAAAAAATAATTTGGAAAACGGAAGAAAAGGCAACGGTACAAGACTGTGTACATTATTTTTGTGAACAAGTGAAGGAACTGCTCATCCCATGATGCATTGCGAACCTTTTCGCAATGGTTCCAACCATTATCGCGTTTCTTGCATCTTATAACCTTTGTCACTATTATATTGTTAATGTAAGTTGTGTCATATATTCTATGTGTGTGTGTGTGTGTGTGTGTGTGTGTGTGTGTGTGTGTGTGTGTGTGTGTGTGTGTGTGTGTTTCATATAGTGTGTAGCGTTGTCATCGACATGGTACGTCCCTTTGCTGACTGCAGTCACCAGTGCGTAATAACGTTACTCTTAATGTTTTTATAATACATGTGAATTCAGTCTCGGATTCCAGTTACGTATTCATTCAACATTATGCATTCCTTTGCTTTTATACCACCCAAATTAATAAAATTAAAATAAAAAACACTGCTGGTGCCATATCATATATTTGTACTTTTATTTTATTTATTATCATATATTCTATATCAACATCATTTTCCACCGTTACAGCTAATTTCCTCTACAGCTCTAACCACAACTCAAACTTTCCATTAATATAAATCGTGGTTGCTGTTGGTAAGCGATGGAGTTCAGTAGCAGCAGAGTGTCTTATGATCTCCACCAGCTCCACCAATCAGAGCCGTCGCGTCACACTTCAGGATTTATGGGTAGTGTAGTGATTTCAATGACATCGCGAATAAAACGCGTGGTATGTGTCATTTGGATGGTTACGACATTTAAGGCTATTAATCTAAATCTCGACGGGGAAAATGAATGGGATTTTGACTTCCGGCACCACAAATGTTGCGCTTACCTTCCCTGCGGTCACGTGACGGATTTTTGCCTTTTTGGATTGGATCAGGGATTTAAACCAACGTGATTGGATAATCTCCGGCTATCCCCTCATTAATATTCATGATTTTCCGCCTACGAAAAACACATTCGCCTACCGGAATCAGTTCTTATCATAGACCCATAGATATATATACTTATATCTATGATCTAGACCAACACGGCCGCTGCCCATTTAGTTCGTTATTATCTCGTTATCTATGGCACTTATTGGGTCGTTTAATAACAAATAATAATTGAATGTTAAGACTACGGTTGACCTACATAACAATTCCAAATCTTGAATTATGAACAAAAATGCTCCGTGGTTCTTCTTCATTATTATTTGTGTTAAAAAAAAAAACCAAGCTGTTCCATAATTGAATGTTACCCTCTGTAGGTTGGTTGGATCAACTGCAAAGAGTGATAACCTTACTCAAAAGGAGAATACAACTGTTTTAGAATTAATATTAATTTAGAATCACTGCACCTTTTCTTATTTGTAAGATATCTTGCCAGTTTTACCGAAATGTATGTATATTCAAACAAACAATAGCCTACAATCCAGCATGTAAAAATGTTCAACTGTTTAAAAACCGAATGTTGTACTCATTCTTTCCGTGGACCAAATTGCCATTCCTTTGTAAAGTTCACGACCAAATGATGAATGATGTGTGTACGAATCTTACGTCGATACTTTTTTTCACCAGTAGTCGTCGACAAAGGTTTCTATTTTGGCCTATAATTTGAGGCGTCTTCAGCTTGATGAAGCCACGGAGAAAAATACTAAACTACGGTCGGTGGAGGCAGCTTTTAAAGTTGTTCCTTATATCCAACGATCGAGGATAACGAAGAGAAGATACATTAAGTCACTGGTAAGTAATTTAAAATTTGAATGCATTGTCAGAGTCAATACATACAGAAGCTTCATATAGCTCTTTTTCAAATGTTAGATTCATATTTAGAAATATGCAGGCAATATTGGCTGTCATTCTGATACCCTTCCCCTTTAATTCAACTATATAGTTTACAGGGTTTTATATTTTTAATTGTGTACTAAAATGTTCAGATTATTGTTAAATCAGCTAGGATTGGTATTTATCTACTGAAGTGCATATTCACGATCGGTAGAAAACTAGGTTTTGGATTATTGGACTCGAGTCCTGACACAACCATTTGCTTAAATCGGAAACTACTCATTCAGAAATGTTTTCAAATGATGCAACATACTATTCATATTATTCAAATGAAGTGAAACAGTTGTGAATGGTTCGTCACTTTGGTTCAGGGAGAGTAAACAGGGATATTGATTTTAAAAAGACAAAACTTATGGAGAGCAGATTAACATTTGAAAAATACCAAACATTCCAGTGGCTATTCCCACACATCCTTGGTGGGGTGGGACTGTGTGGTTACCTGGGCCTCAGCCACTAAACCATGCCAAACGCGGTCATAGTACCGTCTCACATGTGTTCTACACTGACTATCATAGCAGTCTCTTGAACCGTGCCCGGCCATGGTTCTTGTTAGTATAGACCCTTTTCACAGAGGCGTCATCGAAAGAACAAACAAACACAGGTGTCGCCCATGACACAAATTATGGGTCTGCTACTTTCTTGGCCTAGGGAATTGTGTAGCCGACTAACATCATGAAGAAAAGTCTACTACCCATGCCCTGGTACATAAAAGGAGCGTCATAGTCTGAAGAGCGACATCTGTGTTTGTTTTAGGATACTGCCTCTTTTTAAAAGGGTATATTACTGCAGAAAGGTGCACTGATTGATCACTTCAATAAACGGGGGGTGGATGTAATTATCCTGAACAGTGAACCAATTACTGCAATCATGTTGTTTGTTTGTCGTTTGACACGGCTCATGATCCTGCAATACTGCTCAACACAGTAGCTGGATCACAGTTGTGTGAGCTGTGCTAATACAAGAACACAACTTCATTTATTTTATAAAGACCCAACACTCTTCAGAACCCCATAGACCTTCAGCTGAACTCAAAGAAAAACAAGTTTGGACTCGATGCTTCCTCCCAAGTTTTTCTTTTTGTTGCCAAACAACAGCAGTGCAAATGATATGAACGCATATAGAAATAGCTGTGGTCGGAGTGGTAGTGCAAACGTTTTCTTCAGCTCCTGTTAGTGGTATTTTAAAGGCGAGTACTGTGGCTGTTGTGTCGCTCACTCTAGGTGTGGCGGCTCCTGATAATTACGCTGAACACTGGCTCCAAAGAAAGTGGACATGAATGTACTACACAGACGAGCCTTATACTAACAGTTCCTCAGTGTGTGTGTGTGTGTGTGTGTGTGTGTGTGTGTGTGTGTGTGTGTGTGTGTGTGTGTGTGTGTGTGTGTGTGTGTGTGTGTGTGTGTGTGTTTTCCTCTGCTCGTATGTTAACTTCATCCGCTGGTAACGCAGCCCTCGTCTGTCCAGGTTCCCTGGTTAACCCGCCTTTTGTGAGTCCCAATATTTATTCAGCCCTCTGCTTCTTGGTTCCGCTGAGTGAACGCCCTATAAGGAGTGCTGGAATGAAAGGTATGTCGGCAAGAAATATAGATTCAAGGATAAACGGAGGAGAAATGGCAAAGCTTAAGATTAGGGTGGCATGGACACTTGGATACCCCTCCTACCTTCTCATCTTCTTCATCCTCCTCCTCTTCCTCTGCCCACACACACACACACACACACACACCATCTTTTCCTGCTTAGCCTGAGGTAAGTTCCCTAATATTCCTGTACACCTTTGCTCCTGACAGAATGTAGAAAGACTGGCACTGATCACTTCCTATCCACCATGTGACATACAAGTGGTAGTGATTAGAGGCACTGGGCTGTGTCACATTACAACCCATGTGTCATCCTTTTTTGGATGACACATGACTGATGTGAATCATCTGTTTTTCTCCTTGTTGCTGATAAAAAGCATGTCATCACTTCAATTCAGTGACTATCTCTGGGCTTTTCTGTTTTGAAAGGTCTCTCTTGCTCCCTTGTTTTATTCCTTGTCTGGTCAGTCTATTCCTAGACTGTGTGGTGCAGAGTGGAAACCGTAACCAAACCGTAACCAAACTCCTCCACTATTGTTGACTGCCCGTCTTACGCCCAGTTTTCCAAAGAATATACAATACGATAATACTTTATTGTCAGAGCAAGTCACAGACAAGACATCAGGGCCCCATTTCCCGAAAGCATTGTTAGCCTAAGTGTGTTGTAAAGTTCATCGTACGATCATCGCAGAGTTTTCAGACCGTTTCCTGAAAGCATTGTTGCGTAACGACGTCGTTAAAACCCTCGTAGCTAACGACGGCTCCAGGGGTACTCATAGAGCGCTAATAGCATCGTTACTATAGCCTCAGTGGAGTCACCAGCTGGACATTCCGTGTATTGGATGTGTTTTATTAAAATACGTCATCCAATACCACTGAATGTCCAGCTGGCGCTATTTCGCAATACCCCAAAAACAGTGGTTCCCGCATATATATTACCCATAGACTACTGTTAGATTTAAACAGCAAAGACAGAGGCATGTTAGAAGTTAACAAAAATATAACTTATTGCAGCAATTTTAAAATTCCAAAAATACATGCGCAGTCAAAATGTACTGATCAAACGCCACGTCACAAGGCAACCCTATCACAAGGCATATAATAAAATGAAATGATTCCATTGCTTGTGTGGGAGGTCGCTTGCGAGCTGCACTTGCTGTCTCCCTCTGATTTTAATTCAACCATCGTGGTTAAAATGTCCTCATATTGATCAATGACAGAAGACATACTGTAGCCTACATGAATCATGCTGAGACCAGCGGGCTGAGAATTTCTGCAGGCATTTTTTGTTGCGATTGTTTGCCATAAAGCACTGTAGGCGCGTCGGTGAGGCTGTGATGAAGTTCACTATTTTTTGGACCGTGTCTAGACAGTTACGAACATCCCTGACCTTAGTGGAGTGCACAATCGCCAAGTTGAGAGCGTGGTTTCTGCAGTGAACGTAGACTGCTGCGGGAAACTGTGCTGCGATGCGTGCCTTTCCCGCTTACATTGCCCGCACCATCATACCCCTGCCCAACAATATGGGCAGGAATCGATCTAGACCTCTAGACCAGCAACAGCAATAGCTGTGTCAATGCCTCTGCGTTTGAATGATAATGAATGAATGGAACGTTGCATTTTTAATGTTGACACCAAAGTTTCTAGACTAGACAGTGCGCGGCACGCCAATCACTGAATGAATGAATGAAACCTTCTGCGGAATCAGAGAAAGTCTGCCCTCCTTGCGGCGCAAAGCATGTTTCAGAAATCAGCACATTTAGATAAATGCTATAGTTGTCACACAGACACATGCTATTTTTTATTTTTGTAATATGGAATTATTTCAGAGGAGAAAATGCTGTGAAAAAATGTACGCACGGTGCATTCAGGATTAGGACTGATATAGCATATGTCGGCCTAGACCTAATCAAT
Organism: Micromesistius poutassou; assembly: GCF_964030765.1. NCBI lineage: Eukaryota > Metazoa > Chordata > Actinopteri > Gadiformes > Gadidae > Micromesistius > Micromesistius poutassou. Next base: position 17,507,441 of record NC_140282.1, read on the forward strand.
TGTGTTTTAATATTTGTAGCATTCATATTAGTCTATTCTTTTCGTAGGAAACTCTGTTGTTGGCCTTGATGTGGAGATCTTTTTTTGCTGCCACAAAATATAGTTTAATCTAACAACAGTCCTGCGTCTCCCCCTCCTACCGAGCCCATTTCAGCACCGTGTCAGTGGACAGCTACAAGCCTACGACATCGTAAGAGAAAGAGAATTTCTGCAGGCTTTTTTTGCGATTGTTTGCCATAAAACACTGTAAGCGCTTCGGTGAGGCTGTGAGGAAGTTCACTATTTATTGGACCGTGTCTAGACAGTTACGAACCGTGTCAGTAGACAGTTACAAGCCTACGAACGTTGTTAGAGCAGTGCACATGCGTTCTAGTTTTGGGAAACGCTACATTTTTTTTACGAAGGTTCGAAAGATCCTTCGTGAGAATGATCGTACGAGCGTGGATCCATAGTTATCGGGAAACTGGGCCCAGGACATCAAAAACAGGACATCAAGACAGGACCCACAAATAAAATAAAAATACATACATTCATCATAACATTACAACAGACGACGACATTCAGTGTGCATTTGGTCTAGGATGAAGTGCCTGATTCAGTTCGAGAATTGACTGGTGAGCAAAAGAGTGCTTCAGTCTAACCTTTCTGAATGTTGGAACCCTATATCTCTGGTTTGATTTGTTAGTAGATTGTGTTCAGTATGTGGTTGGGGTCGGAGGAAATGTTGTTAGCCACCCTCAGTATGTTTTTATGGTAGGCTGATTCATACAGTTTCTGGAGTGGTTGACCTATCTTTGAACAGATTTTCAATTGGTGGAGCAGTTTTTATTTTAAAGAAGCAGACAAACATGTGGTGTTACAGTACTGTAAAACACACTCATAATCACAGCTACAAAAAATAATAAAATAATTTGTTGACTGAAAGATCTGAGCCGGCGGAGAAACCAGATTCTTTGTTTAGTCTTATTACAAACTTTCCATGAAAGCTGATCCCCTACAGCAGGGCTATTCAACCTCCTGAACAAGTGGGCCAAGAAGGAAAACCACTGGGGGGTTCAGGGGCCACACAGAGTAAAACTATGTCAGTCCATTCACTTTTGAATTGGCGATTTTCACAATCAATCATACGTTTTTTTTGGCTTGGAGAGAGACATCTTGAAGCGTGTTGTTAGCCTAGCTAAAGTGACTTTCTCCGCGGCCCGCCAGCATAAAATGCAACGTGAGCTTGACTGAGCCAATAGCAGGTGCAGACAGAGCCTTATAGGCATGTGTATGACAGATTTAATGCATTTGTTTTACTTATCATGTAACACTGTAAGATGATAAATAAAACAAATGCAAAAAGAAAAAAAATCGAATGGTGCATTTCCACTGGCGGGTACGCTTCGGACCCAGCACGCCTCAGCCCAGTGGTGAGGGTGCGGTATAACCCAGCTCAGTTACGGCTCGCGTTTCCACCACCGCCAGTACCATTAATCAATGATTAATGGTACTAGCAAGTAATCATTGTGACCTCATAGCAGCCCGACACAGTGTAGCCTGCTAATAAATCCAAGGAAAAAGAAGAAAGCACACAATGAACAAAGAGCAACAATGTAGGTCGTCCAAGAAGGACGGCAAACTTTTGTGCGACATTTTCTTCAATAAACGAAGCTTTTGCCGTTATCCAGAAATACCTTGCGGGTACTGTGTTTGTTTGTTATTATCCCCCTGTCGCACGGAAGGGACGATTCTGTCACCCAATCAACGGACGGCGTGTGTAGCTCAAACTTGCCGGCACCCTTTCAGGCGTCTCAGTACCACAACGGAGTACTGTGAGACGAGTACGGCTCAATACGGCTCAGTCCAGATCACGCCCACTTTTGGCGGTGGAAACCTTTGTAGACTGAACCGACCCGCACCCTCTGGTGGAAATGCGCCATTAATGAGGACACCTACTTGATTTTTGTAACGGACCCAATTTCTGATTTAGTTATAGAAGAGAACACAGCGCTATCGAGTGGTAATGAGCCTTAATTATTGCTTTGCATTTTTTTGGGTGAATTTGTGTTGCTTTGTGTTCTGCCTTGTTTGAAGGACTTTTAAGTTGAAGTAATAGGCCGTGCTGACGTGAGTTCCTAACGCGCGCAAAATTGCGGATATTCTATATGGAATTGTTTTAGCACCCGGCGAAGAGGCACAAGCTCTTACGGTGGTTTATTGGTCTACTCACGGAAGAATTTCAATAAACAAGAAAACCATCAGTCTAATTCTTGACCATTCATCGGTGGGGATGCTACAATTTTTCTTGATGGATGACAAGAGAAACGGAATGAAAGTCTGGTGGTGAGGCAAATACAATCTTTTCTGTTTTCTTGATGTTTATCAGAAGTGCATTATTGTCGACCAGTTTGTTCACGGCAAGTTTGTGAAACTCTTGGGGGGGGCCAACATTGGTTGTAATGGCAGATGAAAGGGTTTTGTTTACCTTTACAAACTGTGTGTGCTGCCTGTGTATGCTGCTTGCCTCGGCACGTTGCCATAGCGATCAATTTGAGTGACGTAGCTGCAGGTGCAAAGGAGAGAGGGAAATGGAGATAGAGATGGAGACGGAGACAGGGGGTTTCGGCCAGTGGCGATATTCTCACTACTTCCAGTTTATAGCTCGAAAGGACAAAAATATTCAAGTGAAATGCACTCTATGCACGCATGATGCATGATGGTTCTGTGTGTGTGTGTGTTTTATGTGTTCAGAGCTGGCGTGGGGGTTACCCGGGTCCAGCTCCCTGTTCAGCTCCCTAACCTTGAGAAGGGCGGGAGGCGCCCCGGGCTGTGGTTAGGCTATGTGTTAATGACTGTGATCTAACGGTGGGATATCTGACCGTATTCTGGGTTGACTTGACCTTACGGGCCATGACATAAAAGTCGAAAGGCATACCACGTTCTGGGTTGGTTTGACCTTTCGGGCCTTGACATGAGAAAAGTTTAAAAGGCATACCATAGATGTGATGTGTTTGTTTTTGCCCATCATGTGCAAGATCGCCTCATGTGTGATACGCGCAATAGACGGGCAGACGACCGATCTACATGACCACTTTATGCGCCTCGCAAAAGTTAATAGAAATGATGATAAACAAAATATCACAGAGCATAGAGCAGGATTGTGAACAGTGGCGGTTCTAGACAAATTTTACTAGGGGGGCCAAAGAGGGGCCAGTGTTTAACCAGAGGGGCACAAAAAAATACAAAGAAAACTTCCCTGTATGGCCCAATAAAACAAACCAGCTCAACTGTACTGCATGGCTTTTTAACTTCACCACTCAATTTATGGAGCTCATGCCCTAAATCCTAAACCTAAAGGAGGTAGGGCCATAGAAAAATGAAAACTACAGTACAGGGTACAAATACAGTGTGTCAATTCAATGTGAACAAAACTCCAGGGTACAACAAAGGGTATAACAACGTGACATTACCTATTAATGGAAGCCCCACTACTGTGGGCAGTTGAGCCCACACTGAAGTATTTGAATTGGCACAATGCTGGATCAAGTAAATGTAATAAAATATAGATACACTACACTACAACAACAACAGGATACGGCGGTTGTGCTGTCCGGCAAAACGGTCCACAAATACACCAAGATCCAGAGCCTTGGCCCTTCTGGTCTCTATGCTCAGGACACCAAGATCACTCGAGTCTCATATCAGTAGTGGTGGACCGCAGGAAGGTTTTAATCAGTTTCAGTGTGGAGAAACTGCATTCGCAAGAGGCTGAGCTTACAGGAAGGGTTACGGCAATCTTGCACAGTCTAAAGAGTTCAAAGAAAACTTCCCTGTATGGCTCAATAAAACAAACCAGCTCAACTGCACTGCATGGCTTTTTAATTTCACCACTTTTTTTCTGTCCAAAACTCTCTTAAATTGATGGAGCTCATGCATGGATGAAGAGTATACCAGTTTTGCCTGAAGCACCATCTTCTGTCCCCCATCAAAGTGGTTGGGAATATATTCAAGTTGGGCTGTACTGGTACATCATTCTTGGACTTGCTGATATCTGTAGAAAGATGTACAGTAAACATAGAGCACAACAACAACATTTATTTACTTGCGCATGTATATCTGCATGTAGTTCAAAATGTAGGTAAAAAAGTTTGCACCATATTGGCACAAATTGAATTTACAACAGAAAGCATAATTTTAAGGATACACAGTACAGAATAGCTACAATGAAATTGTAATTGCACTGCTTTGCAAACAGAAATAACCTTCATCACAAACCTGATGGTGCAGTACTTGATCCACATGGATCCACTTGCTGTACCTCTGGCTGTTTCTCTCAGTCTCTGTATGTTTTCTTCCTCCTCACCCTCTGCTTCATCCTTCTCACTCTCTGAAATTTCCCTCCCCGTGTCAGAGCCCTCACTTTCATCACATGACACACACACACACACACACCACTAACGTCATAAAAAGGCTTTTGACACATCTGAGAGAGACGAGTGGCTATTGGAAGCTCATGTCCATGCTCGTGGGAAGTTGGGGAGAAAGCCGAAGAACAGGCAGAGTGTTACAAAACTCGCACCTACTGACTGGACACCAGCCTGTCAGCAGGCCTTTGAAGTCCTGAAGTCAGATCTGCCACAGAGTGTGACCTTAGCTCACCCAATGTTTGACCAGCCTTTTATACTGGCTGTTGACGTGTCTTTTGACGGAGTTGGAGCAGTTCTCCCTCAAGTCCCTCCTGATGAGGAGATATCAAGACCAGTAGCCTTTGCCAGCAGAACGTTGTCTCGTTCACAGATTAACTACCCTGCTCACAGACTTGAATTCTTTGCACTGAAGTAGGATGTTTGTGAAAAGTTCAGCCTTGGCTAAAGGGAAGACATTTCACAGCCTGGACTGACAACAACCCTTTAACATACATTTTGACAAAGCCCAGACTGGATGCCTGGCAACAGCGATGGGTGGCTAAACTTTCATCATACAGCTTCGACATAAAGCATGTCCCAGGCCCCAGAAACGTTGAGGCAGATGCTTTAAGCAGAGAATTCTTTGTCCAGTCTTGCGTAAGCCACTGCATTGTTACTAAGCCATACATGTCTGTGAGAAAGTAAAACCCCTTCTCACTGTCTCTCCCATTCCTGCCAATTGATTGTCATATTTGTACTTCCGTCGCAGTAGGGGGCAGTATGTTAGTCCATCCAGCCTTGGCCAGGAAATGTTCCCCATGTAAATGGTATGGCCGAACTGGCCTTGATTGGTCGACCTGGGACTAATTGCTTGCCTTATTTAAGGGGTGTTTCATTCTGTGTTGGGGGGCCTGAAGGTAGGTGCTGGCTTGATGCGAGGCCAGTACTAGGAACCACATGTTATGTTATGCTATGCTATGCCAACTCATGCTATGCTAAGCTGCTAAACTGATAACAGCTATTCTTTTTGAAACATTAATTTATATTTTTACAGATGGATTTATTTTGGTTTATTTATTTTTGGACTTTTGTTTGAAGGAAATAAAACTTTACTCCAAATGGAATTGCCCCTTGTTTTTGTCCACACTCGAGTCCAGTGAGTCCGTATCCAAAATACGCGGGGTGACCACGTCGGTCCCTCACAATGTCAGTTGACATTTCAGAGAAATGTCAGTGGTGTTGTTGATGACACAGTCCAAAATGCCTTCAGGTACTCCCAACAACCATCAGATGGTCCTGAGATCAGGCAGAAATCCACACAACACATCCGCCAACATCATTCCAGTGGTGGTCTCGTGAACCAACAAGGGCATGATAGTACCATCAGCCGAGTCCTCTACTATATCGAAAGACGGCGGAAGCCATCGAAGAATGAGAGAACAGATGAGCCCTCCAGTGTGCGTCAGCTCCTGAAGTATTGGGACAGGCTGGTTATACATGATGGCTTACTGTGCAAGGTGAGAAAAGATCAAGGCATGAACAGATGACTTTTTCTCTTTGTCGTGCCCAACTCCCTCAAAGCACAAGAACTGAATGGAATTCATGATTCTGCTGGTCACCAAGGGAAGAGACAAACGCTGTCTCTGGCTAGGCAGAGATTCTTCTGGGTTGGCATGATAAAAGACATTGATGATGATGTGAAGAACTGTCATCGCTGTGTTGTTGGAAAGACACCAGTGCCCAATGCTTGCGCTCCACTCGAGAGCATCCGCACATCAGAGCCGATGGAACTGGTCTGCATTGACCTTTTGTCTCCAGAGGTCAGTGATAGGAAGTCCATGGATGTGCTTGTTGTGACCAGTGTTGGGGAAGTTACTTTTAAAAAGTAGTGTTTGCTTGTTACTCGTTACTTCTTAAAAAAGTAATCAGCAAGCAGGGGCGCCTGCAGCCGAAGGGGGTGCCGATATGCCAATTCCCCACAGGGCAATGGCGTGGTTGAAAGGTTCAACAGGACCCATGGATCCATGATCAGAACGTTGCCTCCTAAAGGCCCATTCACACCCTACGGTAAAAACGGATACGGACACTTTCGTCCGGTCCCGGAGGTCGTTTCGTCCGTCAGTGGGTCCGTCGCCTCTGAGCTTAAATCCAGAGTCCTCCGGACGAACCGGAGCAATACCACCGGAGATCGAGGTGGCAGTAGAGTCAGAAGTCCAACCATTCGAGTAGTAGGCCTATAATATCTGTATATATATTTTGTATTTAACCTTTTATACTTATATTATACTATAGACCTGACCTTTTTATTTTATTGTTCACCTGCTTTGGCAATGCAAATGTATATTTCTCATGACAATAAAGCTTTTTTTAATTGAAATTTTGAGGAGAGAATCTGCGGGTTGGTGAGGGGTGTCACATGCCACCGCCGCGTACACTTTTTGCGCCTTTTTTTTTGCCGATTTCGAATGACAAAGCAAAATCATCTCCTCTACAGATGCCATGTTTGCGATTGTCGATGCCGGTAATTTGCAACACAACAGTCGCTGCCCTCTAGAGGATGTATTGCGTAACATCCATAACAACGCTGAAACAGGATGGAGGTATGAAGGGTAGTACCAGAGGCAACGTTTAGTACGGACAGATGAATTTCGTCGGGATCCAGAGGTATGAATGGGCCTTTAGTCCAAAGCCAAGTGGCCCCAGATGCTACTCACCTTCTGCTACAATTGCACAGAGCACGAGAAGACAGGCTTTGCACCTTTCTACCTGATGTTTGGTAGAGTCCCTCGTCTCCAAGTTGACATCCTGTTTCAAACTGCTTTCTGACGATGTTGTGGTGGACCACAATGAGTTTGTGTTATGCCTGAAGAAATACCTGCGTGAAGCGGTGCAGATTGCACAAAGACACAGTCAGAAAGAGCAGACTCGACACACAAGGCTCTATAACAGGAAGGTCAAGGGGTCACCTCTAAACCTCTAACCATTGGTGACAGAGTGCTCGTTGCGAACAGATGGGAAAGAGAAAGAAGGAAGGTAGCTGACAAATGGGAGTCGACATTGTACGAAATTGTGGCAGCAAATCCTGACATCAATGTCTACAAGATCAAAGACGTCAACTCCACCGACTGTTGTTGACTGCAGTTGACTGTTGTGCAGGAAATAAAAGAGTGTCCCAGTCCATGCTACAGAGATAAACACAACACAGGTTACCCCAAGACCCCCTACCATACGCCCTTGTCTATGATGCTACGGGCATCATCATAAATCATGCCTAGGGCACCAAATTGGTCAGCACCGGCCCTGGCTGTGTCGTCCTCTAAACGTCTTCTAAATTAAGAAATGGGAAATTATAAAATCATTAATCTCATAAATGATAAAAAAAAAATAACAATTCCCATACTGAGCTGCACTTTATATGGTTACATTTGTTGTGTGATGTCTGTATTGAAATATATATTGTCTTTCACTGTCTTATTTTTTTAACAGACAAAGGCAAGAACAGTGAAGGTTGTTACAGAGGTCTTCCTAAGAAGTAAAAACCCGGAGATTGTCTTAATTTGCTAAATTAGAAGTTGAAAGGTATATTTATGCCCTACTGCTCACTCGTACGACAAAGCCAATGGCAAGTGGCATTCAGAAGTGGGCGGGGGGAGGGCCTTCTGGGAATAGGACCATTTGTAATTCAAACTTTTATATAACAGTAGCTGTTTTAAATACAATAATTCATGCAGCAGATCATAACGGCAATCTCTTTGTTCAGGTGACAGAGCCTGTTCAAAGATGTGTTTCCCCCCTAGGCTTTATCTCCTGGCTCCACTCTCTCGCTGAGGAAGTAGCTAAAGGGGCAGGAGGGTGGAGAAGGAGTTTACCGTGGTGGCAAGTAGAGATCCATCACGCAGGCCATATACCACGTCTCAACCGCCCGCTCTAGTACACTGTCAATGGTGGGGAGTAGGAGAGTTCCACTTTGTTATTTTAGAGAGGGATGCATATAGTAAGGCCTGGGGGGGAGGGGGCTTCACAATAAGGCCAAATAGGATTTTTAGTCTCAGAGTGCGAGGACAAATCACAGATAGACATGAATCGTAGATGGCCTTTGAGATAAAGCAGGCTAACCAACCGATCCTGCCTCACAGGACACCCAAACAATCTATTCCTAAAGAATTTTCTTGCTGCTGCAGCAGGAATACCATCTGATAAATCAGACATTACTAATCTAACTTCATAGTTTCCCCACCAGATCTCTATCCAATAAATTTCAGTAGCTCAGGCACAACCCAGGGGAACATGGGCATATTTCATCTCTATACATTGTTTAGCCAAATGTAAACCATGTTTATCTGTGTGTGTGTGGCGCTGCAGTTGGGTGTGGTGGTTCAGTGGCACTGGCAGACGTAATCCTGAACGCACTGTGCATACATTTTTTCACAGCATTTCACCCCCTGAAATAATTCCATGTTCCAAAAATAGCTTGTGTGACAACTACATTTATCTTAATATGCTGATTTCTCAAACATGCTTTGCGCAGCATAAAGAGCAGACGTTCTCTGATGCTGCACAAGTTCATATTGATTGGCGAGTACTCTCTAGTCTAGAAGACAAGCGTTTGACTAGACTAGCATTGAACATCCATCCAGAGATTGAATTGGATGCAGAGTCAATTTTGCTGGAACTCTATACTATGGGAAGGCGCAGGCTGAGTTTGCAATAGGTAGGATTATATTTAAGTTTTGTCTGTTATGTAAATGCATCATTAAGCTAAAAGCAGCTGATTTGGGTTGCGTGGTAAATGTTGAGAATAGTGATAGGCCATCTGAATGATTGGCTTTGTCCCGATCATGGTAGCCTGTTCTAATTTCTGTCACAAAGTCTTATGAGACTAAACGCGCTGCCGTGTGTTTCTGCTTACACCTCGACCCCTGTTTCTCTCTTGCAGGTGCATTTGCGCTCTGCAGCTGGAATGGCCCGACAGCTTATAGCCTATGTCTGCGCCAGAGTAGACTTAGTGGATTCCTTGACCTGTCTTAGGCTATGTCTTTGTAATTAGCCCTAACCAGACTGTGCGTACTATGGAATGCAATCCTTTCGACGCCTCTGTGGTGGTTGAGCCTTTTTCAGAGTACCAATTTGATGAGGCCAGTTAAAGCATTAATAAAGCTTGCATTTTATCTGGCCTCTCTACAATCTATGCTTTGTTTAATTTTCGCAATCTCCAATACACAGAGACTCAGAGAGGGTACTGTTGGGAATAACAGTCTGTCTGTCTACTTGACCAGATAAAATGAGACGGAGAGGTAATAAAGTCTGTCAGCACGAGGGCCTCGGATTTATTGAGTAAAGTAGCAAAGGTAATACTGATTCATAAAGCGTGAGAGATCGAATATTCTACGTCCCCTAACAGCTCTGAGGTCGTCCGGAGCTTTGCCTCCGTGGAGGTTCTGCTTCAGAAGAGCACCCGTGATCCGGTGCATGTGAAACTTATAGTTCTTTCCTAGTCAGGTGTGTGTGGCAGACTTTGTGTGGGTTATCGAGGGTTCTCTTGTCCCTGAGCCTCCGGGTTGTGTTGTCTTTCTGTGTGATGTGTGTATCCTCGCCATCTAGCTGAGGCAGAGTGTTCTCCGCAGACTGATAGGGGGGCTCGAGGGTCATCTTGACCCTCTTGAATGTGTGGTGTGTTGTGCTCGTTAAGTTTGGACCCAGAGTTGACTATATTCATAATGTAATGTGTCCGTTAGGTTATTTTTGCCCATCAGTACCTTACTCGGTTACATGAAACAATTAATGAATAAACTATGTTGATACATCCCATAGCCAGCAGGCTATGGGATGATATACTGTATATTTTAGAAATAATGAATGAATACCATCTCCATGCTTTAAAAATACCTCAAGTGAATTCATAGCCACAGACCCAGAAAGACACATGGTCGGCTAGGAATTGCATTGGCATTTGGTAGAAATGTCAACTCAGGATAGGCTCTAAGCTATATGTTAATGCATACATATGAGCGTGCTATTGACCACATGCTGCAGGAACCAATGCTGAGTGTTGGGGGGGGGGGGGTGGTGGGAGAGTTAGGGGGGAGGGACTTCTGCCTCACTCCTCCTAGGGGCTCCTAGGGGACAGGAAGAAAACATGAGCAGGAAAAGCATATCGAGTGCAGCCGTATGTGTGTGTGTGTGTGTGTGCGTGCGTGCGTGTGCGAGCAACCTTACAATTTACAATGAGTCCCATGCAGCGGGCTGCAAAGCATACATGAAGCTAGAGAGAAAAAACGAGTAGAGGGAAAGCGGGAGGGAGAGATGTAAAGACGGTATTGGTGCTACTCTACACCAGGTGTGTTGTGTGTGTGTGTTGGTGTGCAGCCGAATCAGTGCATCTAGTTAGACCAGATTTCTGTGTGCACAAGGGAGGATGGGCTACCAGACTGTGATTGGCCGTCCCCGGTAGTAGGGTGTGGCTTGCATATGAATGACCCCCTGCCTCTCTATCGTTATCAGGTTTTGGGGGCAGTTACCAAGGAGGGATGGTGGTTGAGATTGTCCATGTTCAGTAGAGAGAGCACCATATATTGCGACACCGAAGGAGAGAGAGAGAGAGAGAGAGAGAGGGAGAGATAGATAGAGAGAGAGAGGGAGAGAGGGAGAGGGAGGGGGAATTGAGTGAGCAGCAAGCTGACGGGCTGGACTATTTCTCAAACACTGCAGTCTTTCTTCATCTCCTATAAAGAAACTGCCTATGTATTTTTTCCCCTCATATTTTCTTTTGGACACTTTGATCTTGTTGCCCGCCTAAACCAGGGAAGGGAAAAGAGACGCCTGGCCGACACTTTGCCCTTCTGATCACAGTCTGGAATTCAAGGGAACGCCACCCAAGCGTGCAGACAGGAGACGGCAAGAGGAGAGATTGAGCACTGATAAAACAAGAAGAGCAGCGAAAGAGAGAGAGAAGCAGAGAGCGAGAGAAGCAGGGCGAAAGAGACAGAGAGAGTGAGAAGGACAATACGGACGCATGGAGGAACCAATGCCTTTATTCCCATGAGACTTTGAGGGACAAAAGGACAAGTTAGGACAGCACTGGAGGGGGGGGGGGCGGGGGTGCGGGAACGGAGCGGACTGCGGACCAATACAAAGCAGAGTTAAACTCACAAGACGTTAAAAGCAATTCTTGACGCACACGTGAATGCCGCATGTTGATGCTTCGGTTGAAGCTTTCTTTTGATATGCTCCCCGACTTTGATTTCATGAGACTGCCTTCCTGTTTTGTACGTTCTGAGCGGTACCCGTTTTTTTAGGTGCACTTTTTTTATGCACGTCAGCGAAAGCGGGGGGGACATAGAGACCGCTGCTGACTGTTGGGGGGGGAGAGAATGTACCTGCACCTGAATGTTGTGATGTATTCTCCATGTGTTATCTTATTTCTGCATGAAGATGGCATTACGGGGAAAAAAGAACCTTCACAAGACTAGCTTATGTCACCATGTAGGATTAAACAGTAAGGTTCTCAATCTGGACGTCTCTGCAATAAAGCCGGTTTGAGTGAATTGGGTTGATTGGGGAGGAAACTGGTTTGTGTTCACGGAGGGACACAGCCAGTGCTCTAGGGATTAAGCAGAGCGAAGCAGCGTCTGTATTTTTCGAATCATCAGTGATGTCCTGAACACACCAGATATCCAGGTGTTCTGGGATTATGGAAACTCTGTAGCTTTATATAGGATTACATCTTAGGTTGACGGTAGAACCCCCCCCCCCCCCCCCCCCCTCCATCCATCCATCCATCCCATCATCTTTCAAAAATGAACTTGGATCTTTTTTTTTTTTTTTTACCTTTTCTTTCACCGACTCACCATGGTGCGTGATGGTGCGTTGTGGTCTCTCTAGGGGCCACCGCGTTGTTTTCTAAACCGAGGAGAAAGGGAGAAGGCACTGAGGTCTGAATCCGAGGCGTTCGACCTCAACCACCGCAGAACATTTCAGCAGCACCTGTAGGACTCCAGAGAACTCCCGCTCACAGACTCCAGCGACCGGGAGGACCGCGTGCGCAAGTCTGAATCCCATAGGGACACTTCTGAGGACTCTGCGCGTGTCGCAGCAGCAGGCCATGAGGCGCTCGAGCACGGACGAGACGCCGTACCGGCGCAGTCCGTCGCTGGACAGCAAGGCCGGCACGCCGCCCTTCTCGTCCGGGTTCCACCGCTACAGCGGCGAGTTTGAGTACAAGCGGCCCCCGTTCGCCTTCGGCTTCCACACGGCGAAGGGGCCGCGGGGGGCGAGCGACGGCCGCTACGGCCAGGGCAAGAAGTATGTGGTGTTTTACCTCGACCTCTCCTTCATCTTCCTCCTAGAGCTGCGGCGCTGCAGGATGGCCGAAGGTTGCATGACGGGCCTGCGCTACGGCATGGTCTTCTTCAACCTCCTCTTCTGGGTGAGTGCACTTCGCTCATTCTTTGTGTGTGTGTGTGTGTGTGTGTGTGTGTGTGTGTGTGTGTGTGTGTGTGTGTGTGTGTGTGTGTGTGTGTGTGTGTGTGTGTGTGTGTGTGTGTGTGTGAGAGTGTGTGTGCACGCACGCACGCACGCACGCACGCGAGAGAGTTTGGGTTTGCTTTTAAATGGGAGTTTTGAGAAGCAGAGACTTGTGTGCGACCAGGTTCGATAACATTTTGTGTGTGCTTATTTTGGGGTTCTACATACATTTAGGTTAGGCTGATACTACTGCAAGTGTCGAGAGAGAGAGAGTTTTTGATGACATGTCCTGTGTTCCACTGTGTGTGTGTGTGTGTGTGTGTGTGTGTGTGTGTGTGTAAAGGATGTGTGTAAACTAGCCTGGGCTAGCTGGCGGTAGTACGTTGTAAATCCTCACACCCCCTAGCCTTAAGAACGCTTCTAGCTGCTGAGTTAGAAGCCTGCAGTCGGTTGCACCAGCAGAACATAAAGTCGATCATAAGTCTGGGTGTAAAGTTCACCTTAACCCTACGCTCGACGTAGCTAGTTTCAAACTAAAAGTGTTCTAAATTTTGGTTGCACCACCATAACTTAAGTTTTAACGTTACTAGTAGTGCGTAAATTGTACCAGTGTCGCATTTAGTGACGTTTAGATAATTTCAAGCCAATCATTGACAGCAAACAATATAAACAGGAAGTTGCTGCTACTGGCAAGTTTCCACCTTATCCGAGTGAAGACGCGTTAGCACCCAAATACGAGGGAAAACAAAACAGTTAGACAGTCATTTATTCTCTAAAATTGACTTGGGCGGTATAGGCGTGAGGTTAAGCTATTTGATGGCAGATTTTTATAATAAATTGCAGCTCATTGCTGCTTTGTATGCTATTCGTTGAGTGAGTGTCGTGAGTTTTTGTCGAGTTAGCCTCTACCTGGCTATGCATTGTATGGAATAGCTCTAGAATATTGGTTTGTACGTGGGCCGAAACCGAGTGTAAAGTCGAACGTTTGGGCAATTTACGTTCACCGTAGCCTAAGTGGGACCTTACGTTCTGCTGGTGCAACCAGCTGCTGGGCTTTTAGCTCAGTGGTTAGAGCGTTCGACTCCCATGCCGGTAGTGTTGTAGTTCGAGAGGTGGCAGGTTCGAGACCCGCGAGCGGTCGAACCGGCCTCTGCTACATGTGGGTGAGCCAAGGATTTGTAGTTACGCTATAAGCTTTGACATGTGTGTATCAAGTTGTATTTTTTTTACAGTCGTCGCTGGAAGTAGTCCATCAACTCCTGCGTCCCAGCGTTCTCTCCCCTGCCAATTATCAGGCCTTCCACCGTATGTCAGTCCCTCTTTCTCTGTGGCCAATAATAACTTCACTTTTTCCAGTGTCGAAAACGTGTGTGTGGTCGAATGTGTGTGAATCAGTCTCTGATTCATACAACTGGACAAAAAATCGGATCATTCCCCATCACACACTTCAAAGCTTTTCAAGTGTGGCCCGCCATGGCAGATACAAAGGGAGAATCAGTACGCAGCACCAACTCAGGCACCTGAACTCTTTGGGGCAAACATGACTCTCAGTTTTGCCAAAGCAAATACAATTCATCATACACTCCTGCTTTCCTCCCGGGTGTTGCTGGGAGAACTTGACTGTGGAAAAAGCGATCTGTTTGTCCAGACGTCCAGATTCTCCCTGGGGTCCTGAGTGACCTTCACTCCACCCTGCGTCCACCTCTCACACGGAGGGGCCATTTGTGATTAGTGGGCATAGTGTGAGTGTGAGTGTGGGTGGGTTGGTTTGGGGAGGGGTTGTCTGGGTCTGCATGGCTCATTCTGTTGAGATTCTGTATTTTGTGGAGTGTTACATGAGCAACTCTCTCATTTCAAAATCACAAAATGGACGTATCTTATTGAATATTGAATAATTGCTAATGCTTGATCATGTGAAATGCAAATGATCCCAGAGCACATCCATCTATTTTCTACATGTACAGATTATTGATTTGGATATACATTCTTTATCATTTATTATCATTTATCATTTACTGTTTTTCTTAAAATTGCTGAAAGGCTGTTTACATGGCTTATTTATTTCAAAAAGAATGTGAGCTAGGCAATAAGTAAATATAATCAATCCTCATCTGAGCTCATTAACGCAGTCTCTAACTCAGGAATTTACATGATACTGATAATGGATATACCAATTATCCTTTTCCAATTCAATATTGGACCTTTAAATCTAAATGGTGTATCAGCTCTGCAGTACATCTTAATACGTTGATATCATTTTTAATCGTTTTTAGGTCAGCAGCTGCCGACACTTTATTTATTGATTTCGACACATGGGACATCGTAGCATCAAAGTAGCATGTTTTCGGCTCTGAAAAATGACAAATATAGTCATTTGTATCAGGCGTAAAAAAAAAAAAAAAAAAACACTAAGATAGTAAAACACATTATAATATATTGGATGTGTTAAATTTTTTCTTTCTTTCGCTATTTTTCTCTTTCTTTTTCTTTCTTTCTTTCATTCTTTCTTTCTTTCCAAGTTTAACAAGCATGCCAGCATGGCGACGGTATAATTACAGCTATAGCGATGTAATGGAGAGTGCCTGGTAGTGCGGGAAGCCAGTGAACCATGGCTGTCTTTACAGCTGTTAGAGGCTGCTTAATAGAATATAAATCAGGAAATAATGAGGTCACATGGTGTGTGGTGTTGAAGGTGCGGCCAAAAGGTGTGTGTGACCCTTCGCGTGGCCAACAGAGTGCAATGCAGCACAGCGGCCTTTCCTTCTTGGTCAGCTTACTATCAATCCCACACAGCAGGGGGTGCAGTCCAGAAAACACAGTATAGAGCTCGCCTTTGAACAAAGAGAAGATAGAGGTATAGTTCCGTGTCCTAATAGACCCTTTTCACAGTGGTGTCATTGGGACACAGGGGTCGCTCATAACACAAATTATGGGTCTACTCCTATTACGTACCAGGACACATGGTTTATGGCATAACGTGTGCTCTCTTCAACTGCTACCTGTGCCCTGGAACATAAAAGGAGCAGGCCCATAGTCAGTGTTGTGAGTGCCGCCGTTTGTGCCACCTAGAGACCAGGGAGCATGGCTTTAGCTTTGATCTGACATGTCCATTCGCAACACGTTGAGGATCTTTTCTTGGGAGAAGATCAAAGGGGTTGATCATGAGCAGTACACGCTGTTGGTGGGCTCTAATGGACGTTTAGCTTTGATTTATGACAAGGGACAGGTTTTGTTGAACTATGTTGGCAGGTAGGTGGCGTTCCCAGGTCTCAGTGTCCCTTCATCTTCTAGAGGAGAGTTTGTGTGTCTATGTGAAGAAAATGACACCGCTGGTGCAGGTTTGACTGCGGTACATGTCATTACAAGGGATTCTATGCAATGGGTCATTCCATGTCTTTTTTTGTGTCTACCGACTCATCATTGTACACACACGTCATAATGGCATTAACAACCATCACATGTCACACAGTTATGGTCTTCAGCTGGCTTCTGTGTCAGTGTGTGCATGCTATTTCGTGTGTGTGTGTGTGTGTGTACCTGCATTTGATGGTTCTTGCAAGCTTGGGTGAGAACATGATGGGGGAAATTAACTATTTATCTGCTCTGGCATGAAGTGAATGAATGAATGAATGAATGAACATTGTCAATGCAGCAAAAACATACAACGAATTTGGAGCACAGCTCCGCTTGGAGCCACAACACAGGGACAAGACACAACATACAATTCATAAAAATATGTATAATAAATATTAGATCAAGCTAAAAGATTATTAAAAGGATAGGTTTGAGCAGCTGTATCAGTCTTAAAGTGCTAGAGTGATTCTGGGGGGTTATGTATGTACCAGGTATGGGAATTACAAGTTTGTGTTTAGAGTCCGGATGGCTACAGGAATGAAACCCTATCTCTAACCCTATCTCTGAGTCTGGTGGTATGTGCTTTTGCAGATCTGTAGTGTCTGCCATAGAGTAGCATTTTGAAGTGTGGTGGGCGGGGTGGGTTGAGTCCTTTGTGATGTTTAAGGCTCTGTGGTGGTACCGTGTGATTGCAATGATGTTTTTTTGCAGAAAAGACATCAAGGATTACTACATATCTGTAGTAATCCTTACTACATCAACATAAAATGAAAATTGACAAATCAACAAAAACAAAGTAACATTTTGTTTACCACTTCCCAATGGATAAATTTGCACCTCTCTTACATTCTGTCCTACACTTATTACCAGTTTTACTTGGAAATACCATCAAAGTTGTCTTTTATCTTCCCAGGTGATTAGAAGAATGTTGTTTTTTTCCTTCCATGTCTTTTTTGTATTGTCTCTAATAATACATACATTTTTCTGCCAATAATCCTTTCTCACCTATATGGAAAGCAACACATGGAGGAAAGATGGTTGGCTTTATGTGTAGAATATCGAGGCAGACTGAGCAATATGGAATGGATTGACAGTGCGGGTAAATACCTGCCTTGTAAAATTGCATTTGTTTGATCTGTGTTTACTCTGTGAGGAGAAAGGCAGCAACAGGGATTTCAGATCCCTTCCCAATGTAGAGGATTTTCTGATTTATCTTGTTGCTATCAATATCTCAACACAATATCTGTACAACAGGGCTATGCACATTAGTTGCCTGTTGCTCTGTCCTTTGCTGTATATCGCCGACAGCTTTGCTGTAGCGTGGTAATATTTTGTAATGTTGTTAGTAACACCTAGTGGTATCGCTGCAGTGATGTTCGTTTTAGGTGGTCTTGATTCTCGGCTGTTTTAGAAAAGCCCTCTCATAGCTTGTGTTTGAGAGGTGGTTTATTATTATGTTGTTATGATCACTCTAACTTTATGATGCAAAGAGAGAAGTTTTCTCTGTCTGAACAGGTGGAAACAGTTGGAGACAGTTGCATACAGCTGTTGTCACAATCCTCTCCGGAGGTGGTGTAGTCCACCCTATATTCAATCTAGATAGACAAGAGATAGGTTAGGCCATCTAGACGGAACCTATCACACGGTGCGTTTACATGACACTCAATTATTGGGTTAGTCCAACTATGAATGGATTATTAAGATGCATGTACACACCTTAGTCAAGCTACGGGTTTCTCATAGTCGAATTAAGACCCCTAGATTATTCGATAGTTAGTCGCATTAAGCGTGCATGTACGGATTGGGATTGCTCGAGATCTTTTTCCGGGGGCCGTGAGCCGGAAGTAGAAGGAGACGATAGTCGTGCTGCCGTCGAAAAAACAAGAAATGGCGGTTTATTTAAAAAGGTGGCGCAGAAGATGGAGGAAGCTGGTGAATGTAGTTACCCCCTATAAGAATTGTATCCCCGGCCGCGGGAGCGCGCATGGCATGCATTCATTAAAGGTGGAAGCACACAGACACTACGCTTCGATTTCACCCAAGGCTGAATTAAAAGTACATGTTTTTCTAAATGTGGGTCATCACCAAGGTTGTAAAGTAGTAACTTCGGGCACAAAATAAATAACAAAATAAATAAGAATGAATAAAGATCGTAAACAAGTCAGGAGAAAAAATCATTTATTTTGAGGTGACATGGACCCGAAGTGACAGTGACAGCTGTCTACTGAAAACATCTTTCTCGAATGCCGCCAGAGTTTGTTGTTGCTGGTGACATAAAGAGGTCAGCCGGTGGCTCTATTACCACAAGTTGAAATGGGTACAGCGCCACCTATCTTACCGGGGCATGACATGCTTCGGTCAATGAATCGATTTACTCACTGGCGTGTATAACCGGACAATTGCAGAGCATAGTCGAACTATGGCTTTAATCTGATTAAGCTGTGCATGTAAACGTACTGACAGAGGTGAACAAGGGACTTGTTTAGCTTATGCAGGACAAACAGCAGGGAGTCACTTGGGTGCATAATGGTTATTAAGTCAGCCACAGTGGACCTCCTAAAAATCCTCATCACACATCACATAACACAAACTAATCGCTCTGAAAAACCTAAACAAACACCAAAGACACCAAACCACCAGACAGCACTAGAAACTGCAGTCGGTTATTCATTAATCGCATAAGCGAAAAGGCTTGGCACTCTTGCACACAGTGCAGCAGTGTGGAAGGAGCTGAAGCAGCACCCCAACACGGGGTGAGACCAGAGACTCTGAGAAGAAAGGCTGGGGTTGGAGCTTTTCAGCTCAGAAGCTCTGTTTACTTGTCACTGTAATGTAGGTCAGAACCCAGTGGACGAGCCATGGAAACAGATTGCTGGAGTTCTGAATGTGTTGGATCAACCACCCCCCCCCCCCACCCCCCCAATATTCCTGATCAATAAGACTGCCGCCCTGCCTGAGAAGCTTCAACGCACGCACGCACACACAAGCGCACACACACACAAGCGCGGCCCACCAGTCCAGGCCCCCCGTCCCCTTGGCACCCTGCAGTCCATTGATTGGAGAAGCACTATAGGACGTGCTCTGCATGATGGGTCCAGCCTGTGCGGTTCACATTTGCTGACTTTGGCAAATCCATGCAAGTGGCCAGCAAAAAAAAAAAAAGAGCAAACAATCATGCCCCTGAAGCAGCCGTAATCCTGGAGAAGCTGGCTCCATGTGTGGGTTGAGGACTACAGCTGTAACCACCGTGCAGACAATCGGCGCGGTTACACACATGCATTGTGACGCAGACATCACTTGTGGCTGAAGTCTCCGTAGTCACTAATTGGGACTCTGCCATGGCTGTTTGTTGATGAGGGCACTTGAATTATAGGCTTAGTTTGCTCTAATATTTGTGCCAAGAACATAAATTCATGGCAGTTGTTCTCCCGTAAGATGGTTGCCCTGTTTTCGTCTTTTCATCGTCCTCTATCTAGATACTCGCTGTCAAGCGGAAACTCATGGGAAATTATTTGAATTGCATTGCTTTTTTTGTAGAAAAAATATCTACGTCAAGGATGACTGCATATCTGTAGTAATCCATACTACATCATAAGATGTCTATTGTTTTGATGAGGACAACTTCAAATGTATTATTCCTGTGGAAAAAGACTAGACACCATGAAATGAAAATTGACAAATCAACAAAAACAAAAAATCACCCCCTCATATAAAACACACAACTGACACTTTGTTTACCACTTCCCAATGGATAAATCCTTCTATGCTTTTTTGTATTGTCTCTACATAGATTTTCTGCCAGTAATCCTTTCTCACCTATATCGAAGCAACACATAGATTAAAATTCTCCATGGGCAAGATGGATGGCTTTATGTGTAGAATATCGAGATAGGCAGACTGAGCAATATGTAATGGGTTGACAAGAACATAAGTTCATGGCAGTTGTTCTCCCGTAAGAGGGTTGACCTGTTTTCGTGCTTTTCATCGTCCTCTATCCAGACACTCGCTGTCAAACGGAAACTCATGGGAAAGAATTTGAATTGCATATTTTCGTGGTGACATCTGTGGATTCCATATATTTGGCATGGTTTCTTCTAGCATTTCCATTCTTAACAGATTAGAGGGTTCTCCTTTGACGTGATTTAGAGAGAGAGAGAGGTTTCAGAACATCAGGAAAAAAATCAGAACATTAAAGGACAATTCCGGTATTTTGAACATTGAGGCCCCTTTCTGGTTTGTCTAAGATAAAATTAGATAAAATTAGAGTGTTAGACACTGAAATTTTGACTACTGGTCCTGTCTCGGGTATTTGGCTCATTTAGAATCACCCCTGCCTGCTTTAGAATGGCTGGCTACGGGCATTCACAAACCTGTCCTTAAAACAACCCTAAACGTTTGTTTTCAGAAATGTGCAACTCACGAGTGGTTAGTGGTGTTCGTTAATGTTCCAAGTTTCTGTCGTGTTTATTTGGCATTTTGTAAATCCCATTGAAACGGAAACCAGACCAGAACCGGAAACGGAAAGGGGGGCTGTTTGTTTGGTTGTAGTCTTTTCGCTCGGTGCTCCGTCTCAACAGTAGGGCTAGAACCGAGCGAAAAGACTACAACCAGCCCCTTTCCGTTTCCGGTCAACGAGCAATGAGTCTTCCAACACAAATCAATGGATTTACAAAATGCCAAATAAAACACGACAGAACTGTACTTGCTAAGATACTTGATTTGGAACATCAACAAACATCACTAACCACTGGGTGAGTTGCACATTTCTGAAAAAAAAACGTTTAGGGTTGTTTTAAGGACAGGTTTGTGAATGCCCGTAGCCAGCCATTCTGAAGCAGGCAGGGGCGATTGTAAATGAAAATACCAAAATACCCGAGACAGGACCAATAGTCAAAATTTCGCTGTCAACCACTCTATTTCATCCTAGATAAACCAGAAAGGGGCCTCAATGTTCAAAATACCGGAATTGTCCTTTAAGTTTCTCTATTAGATTGAATTTTTATGAACTTGAATCAAGCCAAACCTAAACAATGCATCATAATAGAACAATTATACATCTATTTATGTATATATGTATATACATACACACTCTGTCACACACACACACACACACACACACAAAAACAAACAGAACGGCTACTGGAATCCTATCATTTAATGATAGGATTAAATAATAATGAATGGCATTATAATTTCATGAAAGAACAAATAATGTGTAATGCAGTTGGCAACTCTCATATATTTATATATACATGATGTGTATACCAAAGGCCTTTAAGACAGGTGCAGGTGGAGACAAATCAAATTGAATTGCTAATAAGAACAAACAGGGAGTTAAATGAGTCTGGGTGGGAGAACCGAATGGCAGTGATGTAGAGGTCATGTCAATCTTTCTAGTTCCTCAAAATGTTTGCATGAAAAAGTGTTCTACCCAATAATAAGAATAGTGTATTTGGTTTGATGTATTTGGTTCAGCATCCTCAGAAGTATTTGACAAATTCGTCAAAAGTACCCTTCCCTTTTTTTCCTGGGACCTCGCAAATAATTCATAACTTGGCCAAAATGCTTGCATGCTGCACATGTATCAATGAATTAGGCTTTATTGAGTTACAGTTGACAGCTTGGAGAAATAAAAATGTTGAAATATTTATAAAGGAAGTATCAGGAATATTAAAATAATGTAAGGCAGTTACACAAATATCTAATGAGCTTCCTAATTGCAAATGCATCTGCATTGTGGTATTGGTGATCACTTTTCTATTCATGGCGGTCATCTGATAACGATCAGGTACAATAAGACGCACAGGGAATTCAGGGAATTCACAGCGTAACCTTGGAGCTCCTGTGCTTAAGGCCATTCACACAATCGTTCAAAAAGCTTTCCTCTCTTTATTTCACTTACGACAGCTTCCTCCTCATCGTAAGGATACCAGCCCCCCCCCCCCCTGTATATGTTTATTGTCGTCTCCGTGATTCTCAGCGATTAAAGGTTGGCAGGGCGAGATCTCAGGGGCATGCTTTTGTTGTTGTTATTGTTGTTGTTGTTTGTCTGCCTTTTATGAAGGGCCATTTCGAAACTACATTCTACAACTTCATTCATGGAATAAGGCATGGGCCACCAGTGCCACGGAGTGCAATGCTGCAGGGGATGTGTACCACTCCGTCTCCGAGGAGTCCTTCTCCCAGGAGTCTGTATCTTCCGGGAGTAGGAGATGTGTGGCGTAGTACTACCTATGTGTGCTGCGATAGTATATCTGTGCTGTTTTTTTTTTTAAAAACTGACAGCAGTGAGGCTGCTAACCCACGCCACAGTAAGAGAGACCTTGGTTTCTGCCACTGTCTTGATGGATTCCATACCACAGATGGCTGAGAACAGAATGTATGTGGTGGCATGCTTTATGCCTCCGCTGCCAGCGTCGCTAATGCAGAAATGGAAGAGACAAGGGAGGCGGGGTGGCTGCTCCCGGTGTGTCCTAATTGACAGCACCTTGTCGTGAGTCGCCGTGGCTGGGGTCCAGGCGGGGGTGCCACGAGGAATGCGTAAACAATGCCCCCGCACTTCAGTCTCATCCAGTGCAGGACGCCTCCCACCTATTTTCCCACTGGGGGCTTTTCAGCAAATCCCCTGGTTAGTGCCACAAAAAAAAAAAAAAACATTTCAAAGGGATTCAAATGTCTTTTATTCAATGACAAACACAAAGGTTCACGACAACAATAACAACCCCCTTTTTAGGGCCCACCTATTTTACATAGGAAATGGGAGTTATTTTTTTGGGAGTCACATTTCCTTTTGCTTTATAAAATCCCAAGTGCGGATTAGCCTATGTAATCCCAAATAAGGGAGACGAGCATGGAAGGACATTTTGTGAGATCTTCAGCAACAAATCCCTTTTTACCAAGGAAACAAGCCGCGTGTGGGTGAAGAGGAGAGGGGGATAGAAGCCGCTCTGAAAGAATGTCTGGTTGAACAATTCCTTTATGATCCCAAGCAAGCACTTAAGTTTTCTCCATAAATAAGTAAATCGGTCCTGTGTAGATGTCCTTTAAAGATAGGCCTAAAGAGGTCTCAATTCTCAATAACATTATTTTGTGTCACTTTCGCATATAGCTCTCATATACTAGCATCAGAGTCCATCTTCCTTTGACTCTGTATACATAACTTTGTCCAGAATACAGCGTTAATAACAAGACGGTCCAAAATAAAACCATACCCTTGGCAACTTAACTTAACTTCATTTTTAAATATCATGGTTAATTATATATCTACAACCCTGAAAGGTATCCTTGTCAGAGCGCGTTCTAGAGCCAAACTTGAGCCCAATCAATAGCATAAATCAATTTCATTAGATTATGCAAACAGTACCATCCCATTTTTTTTAAATTTCATACAACCTGTTTACTACCAACCAAACTGCTTTAATCTTTACCATCAGTTGGCCATGCATGCCTGTCAGAACTGTAGAGAAAAGCAGCCTTCACAATGTACAAAATCCATTTGTATAGAATGACTTTTAAATAAGTCCACACTTAATACACTGTGTGCTTGGAAGAACGTGTGCTTGTGTAATAATCATGGAGCCTTCTTATTTACATTAATGGAAATGTTAAGTCTTCTTCTCAAACACAAACATTTTTACAGCAATGTTTAAAACTAGCAACAATTAAAAATTCTCCCTTCCTTTCATTCCCTCTTTATGTTGCATCCAGTTTATTTCTTTGAACTATTTCGTTATTTATTCATTTTGGGGAGCAATCGAATGCTGCTTCAAGTCAGTTTCCAGAAGTGGGTCAATAAGTGCTGCGTGGAGAGTCAGATACAAAGAGAACACTGTTGTCAGAGTAAGGGCTTAATGCGCTGAGTTTTAGCAACACTTCTTTAAAATGTTAACTTGTCAAGCCCCTTTAGGCCATGGGGTGGACAAACAATGTGTAACAACAAAACATTATAGCATAAATGTGGCCAGTACTTAAATCAGTAATTCCCAATTGCTCTTCAGTTTCAAAAGATAGTTATTATTACAAAAAAAAAAGGTGCTTGTTAAAATACCAACGTATACCGACCACATGGCCTTACTACAAGGACATTCATTTTGGGGACAGCAGGATTTTTCTAAGATGGGAAAGTTTAGCAGTCCTAACTGATTCAAATGCTAATCGTACACATCTTGAAACAACTTCAAAACCAAACATGCCTACTCCAGGTTCCCTTGACAGTATATTCTTCATCACATTTGAAGATGGTAGAAGGCATCAGATATGCCTTCATTTACAGAGAGGGTTATTTTCAAAATATGCTGTATTATTTATAAGCGTTCATTCAGCGCTGTCCGCCCTGCTGCTGTATACTCTTCTTTGCGAGACGCTGTTCCAAAGAAGTGACTCGTCAGCTATCTGCCTTCCAAGGTACTCCCTGCTAACCATGACACTGTGCTGCTTGATTTCATTTTGTCTTTAACTACCTAATGCTTCCATAGCCATAAAGAAAGAATGATAGTACATCGGAGAGAGCAATCTAATGGCGTCATACAGCATATATCTGGAAGCTACTTGTACCGTCACACACAGTGTAGGCATGCCATAAAAGCCATTTGGCAAATGGTGTTGTCATATAAATAATGGCACTTAAACCCTTTATGGGTGTACGAGCCACACTGGCGTGTAGTCATATTAAACCTGTAATCCCAATGTCTGTCTTCTTTGCTGCCATGTAGACTACTACAGTAAAATAATCCAGTGAATAGAAACAACACCATTGTTGTATGTGGAAAACAGTTCTGGTTGTAGATATCCACATGCTATTGAATCAACAAGCGAGATTATAGCAGAGTTACTTTGAGGAATTGAAAGAAAATAATTCTAGTGTTGGGCTGCCTATTTGTGAAAGAGGTTGAGCGTCAACAATGTAGACAAAGTAGAAAAGATAGAACAGACGTATGTTTTGCAATTTTCTGGGGAAAAAGGAGGTTGGTTGAACAAGGCAAATCCCACGTCTGTCATGTCTATTGTTATAATGTCAAAACAAGTATAACAGTATGTAAATGACCACTTTTTGGATTTCTGCTGTTGCTAGAATTGTGCTGTTAAACAATAATACAGATTGGGCAAAGTGCAAATATTTATGCAATATTTTCTGTGGTTTTATTGTCTTCATATTCATCATTTATTCATTAATGTTCTGACTTCTTATTTGATATGACGTGTGTACGTGCGGGTGCGCGATATGACCGGAAATGCCTTCACCTGTATGATATTTGTCCTAGCGGTAGCCCCGTAGTTTGCTTCTGCACAAGGGAAAGGAGTTTGAAAGTAGATGGCGGGTGCTTGCATTATGATGGGATTTTAATGTGATCTATGTGACTGGTATTGCACATTTGCACTTTGTTCGTTAATGAAAGGAGAAATCACTGTCTGAATCGGATCGTAATCTCGCATACCTTGGAGAGCGCAGCGAGGTATGATTGTTGTTTCTTTTCCTTTGTTGATGAAGATTTTGTATCAAGATTTTATGGCTATGTAATTTGTGTGTTTCGTATAAATGATGTATGTATGTAGTGTGTAAATTAGTACCGTGTGAACTAGTATTGTATGTATTGCATTGTTTCAACGCAGTTTTCACGGTGCATGGTGACGACGCGAGGATTAAAGTTTGGTCAACGTTGTTTGAAGAAAATAAAAGACACCTTATGCATCAGTCGAGACTCTCTCTCTGTACTTCCAAGGGCTCCAAGGGCTGCTACACAGTATAATTGTCACTACTCACTTGATTTGGAGGACCAATTGCCAGGAATCCTTGAGTGTAAAGAAAGAATATAATTGGGTCCGATTATGTTTTGCACTACTTGCATCATTCTGCACAATTGTATATATTATTCTTCTTATTACGGTTCATATGTATATAGAGTGTCTTTTTATTGTATTAGGGACTGAGCAGGACACTGCAAGGTCCCTATTGTTTTTGCTTCGACCAAAATTCTCGCGTTTTTTTCCACCGTCTTGGACTGCATTTTTCCCCCCCTGAACGAAAACTAATTTTTATTTGGCACATTTGTGGGGACTGCTGTAAAATGTGATATTCTATGCGTCAAATTCAGGTTGGCCCAAAGGTGGCGCTATACCAACTGTTCAAAAGTGCAAACTTTGCACAAGCATATCTCGTCACCGGTTTGACCTACACTCATGAAACTGGCCACACATGCACATCCTCATGCTGAACAAATTTGGCTCAAGTGCCCTACCACTTCCGGGTGGTCAGATTTTCCACCATTTTGAATTTAGTTAAAAACAGTAAATTGCCTAAGGATCCCACATTTTTGGACTTTGATAAAAATCCTTTGGCACATATCATCTATGATATGTGCCAAAGGATTTATGTGATTTTTGGTCGATAATCAAATAATAAAGAGTTGGAAGATTTGTAATCACTGGATCGTGTTTATGTGACACAAGACTTGTGTGTTAGCGTGAAAATGTTAACGCTAACGTTAATGTTAGCGTGACTAAAAATACACCAAGCTTTAAGAGTAGATTTTTAAGAAAACATATGATGGTAGTTTATATAAGTCTTTGCCATTATAGTTGACTAGAATACACAGGACCACTCAAAGCATGTACTGTAGTTCAAAACTCAAACATAAAACTTTAAATATTATTTATTTTTTCCAGATACAAAACAAAAAACTAAGATATAACTAGATAAATAACTCAATCATGTCATGAAGAGCAATCCCCCGGTTAACTTGGGACTGTTAACCTGATTAGGTTTTGAAATTAATGCTGACTACTGTACCACTGTGCGTGTATACAGAACACTGCTCTGTAGCTTCTTCTGTTCACTATTGGTCCTCTTCGCTATGCTTGATAAGATCTTTATTTAGATGTGCACACACATAAAAACACACACACACACACACACACCAACGTACACACACAAGCACCACACTTCACACACACACGCACTATGGCAAACTGTCAGCATCGCAGGAAGTGACACAGGTTCTTGCAGTTTCAGTAGGCTATAAAAAGAGGTGCTTTATTAAAAAGGGAAAAATCGAGTCGGGTGGGTGTGTTTTCTGCAGCTGTGGAGCAGTAGAGTGAATGGAGATGCTTGTGGGCAGGGAAAGAGAAAGAAAGAGCGAGGGATGATTTTTAGGTGGAGTGGTAATGAGAGGAAGTGAGTATCTGTGTTGAGGCGAAACAAAGCAGGCAGAATATGATACACCAGAGAGACGGGACGTCTTGCAGATCAGATGTAGGTCAAGAGAAATGGCCCTGCATCGACAACAATGACAACGGTGAGAAATTGAGAAACAAGAAATTGAAATCGAGCGCTCCACTATGAATACAGTCGGAAGGATAATACTGGGGGGGAAGGTCAAAAGGCGGTGCGATGGTCTATCAGCACCGCCTGATCACGTACTGAGCTAAAGACCCTAGACTTGGATGGTAAATGGACTGCATTTATATAGCACATTTTTTGTAACCAGTGGCCACCCAAAGCGCTTAACAATATTGCCTGACATCCACCCATTCACACACACATTCACACACCGACGGCGGCGTCAGCCATGCAAGGCGACAACCAGCTCGACGGGAGCAGTTAGGGTGAGGGCGTCTCGCTCAGGGACACCTCGACACTCAGCTAGGAGGAGCCGGGGATCGAACCAGCAACCTTGCGGTTACCAGCCAACCCACTCTACCCCCTGAGCTAATGCCGCCCTAGTCTTGACTTAACGGGGTATTATAAATACAACAACATGAATATGTGACTAAATAGAATAATAGCAGTAGAATCACAGTTAGGATGCAATACAGGGAATGCAAATCAAGCATACCCCTGATGCCTGATTCCCATGTTGGCTCAGAGGCAGGAGGTGACCTGAGCTAGACAAACAGAGCTCAGCACTCCCAGCATGAATGAAGTGACGAAGGACTGGGCTGAAGGACACCCGGACAAGTGCAGTGGGAGCTACGGTTCCGCAGGCCAGAATGTTGCAGCGAATGCGGGGCGGGCCTTGTGACGTGCAAGGGATTGGACGAGCTTAGAAGGTGGAAGGAGCAGGTGTGGAAACAGCAGGTGTGGAAACAGCAGGTGATGAGCGATGAGAAGGGAAGAAAACTGCCAATAACAAGCCAGACATCTGTTGCTACATCATGAGGCCCGTTGACACTGTTATAATGATGCTAAAGCACCCACCCAGGAAGAATCTGCTCTATATACATACATATACACCTTTCAGACGTGGTGTGTTACCCAGGGGGGCTGCAGCGACCTCTAGGTCTGCCGGTAAAATTGTTCCAAAGCATAGGTCTTCACATAGCTGATCCCAGGTTCCACAGTCAAACTCCCCGACATGTCTGGCTGTCGTCTCCACAGGTATGGTTAGGTAGGGTAATAGCAACCTAGACATGTCCAATATTCCCAGGGAGTACTGGGATTAGTAGGTCTTCATCAAGACACCCACTAAGGACTTACCCCCCCCTCCCCCCCCCCCCCCCATAGATCTTATGACTGTGCCATAGATCTTGTACCAGGAACCACACCTCCCCTCGAATCACTACAGGGAGCTCGGATCTTAAAACAATGAGACCTTCGTAGGGCTTACACCGGGGCTATCACCGTACTTGGTGATACCCTTTGGTCTAGGATAGGGTTTCTCAACGGGGGCGTTCGTACAACCTAGGGGGGCGCTGGGAACGTGAGAGGTTTTTTTTTTTTTTTCATTTTAAACTTTTCATAGTTATAATTTTTGGTGCAAAAATAGGCTACCTGAAATAAATAGGCTATTTTCATTCATGGGTTTCTAACCCCGTTACCGTCCCAGCTACATTTGACTGTTTATCTATGCTCAGTGGTCATACAGCGCGGTCCTGCACACGCCCGCACTCACGCTACGTCAGCTATCGTCATGATCTGATTGGTTATTGAACTGTTAACCCGCGAACTTGGGTCATGTTTAACGCCGATAAACATGACTCAAGTTTGCGGGTTAACAGTTCAATAACCAATAGAAATGTACACAATTCACTGTAACGTATTCAACTTTAATAATACAACACAAACAAACATGGCGGATAGCAAGAAAAAGTGCAGACAGTACAATGCAAATTACATAAATTATGGATTTATTCCTTCACCGATAAACAATCCGGCCTACTTCAAGTCTCTGAGAGATCAGCATTCAAGGCGTCCTACAGTCAACACCCTGTTCGCCCGGAATGTCAATCAAAGCGAAAGCGGGTTGGTGGCGTCTTACAACATTGCTTTATTAATTGCCATGTCTGGCTTACCGTTCACTGTGGGTGAGTCTCTGGTGATTCCGGCAATAAAAGAGGCTATCTCCACAGTCGTGGAGCGGGACGCTACCCCAGTCATCAAGGCCATCCCGCTCAGCAATGATACTGTCGCTCGACACTGAGCAGCAGCTGTATGCCACCTTACGTGTGTGTGTCCCTTCAGCATCCAGCTTGATGAGACGACAACTGCTGACAACGATGCCCTCTTAATGGGCTGTGTTCGTTATTTGTCTGGGGGGGGGATCTCAAGGAGGACTTCTTGTTTGGGCAGTATCTCACCACCGACACACGAGGGCAGACCATATTCACCGCCCTGACTGAGTTCCTGCAGGAGAGGGCCATCCCGATGGAGACCATCATCGCATGTGCCACGGACGGAGCGCCAGCTATGGTCTGCAGATACCGCGGCTTTGCGACGCTCCTAAAGAAACAGGTCCCTCACGTGCTTACCGTGCACTGTGTACTGCACCGTCACAACTTGGTAGCAAAAAAACATCTCTGACTCACTCCATCAGTCCCTTAATGTAGCGGTCAAATCAATAAGCAAAATAAAGTCCCATGCTCTGAATGACCGGCTCTTCAGGCAGCTATGTGGAGAAAATTATGAATCTTTTTCAGCGCGCTTTTCCACACAGAGGTGCGCTGGCTCTCCAAGGGGAACTGCTTGGCCAGGTTGTGTGAGCTGTTCCCCTCGGTCCTCGAATTCTTAGGAAAGGCCGATGCGACTTTGAAAGCACAGCTATGGTCCTGCCGCCACAACGTGTTCTATCTTTCGGACTTCTTTGGCAAGATGAACGAGGTGTTGCTGAAGCTCCAGGGCAATGGTGTGACGCTCATCCATTCGAGGGCCACCATGCGCAGTCTTCTCGCAAAGCTGGAGCTGTATGGACAAAATTTGAGCAGGCGTCAGTTTAACAACTTTCCACAGTTGACCAAGGTAGGCTAATAATTAATTATTAGGCTACATTATTATTATTAGGCATCATTCTTTTTCTTTTGACTACACACCAATTTTTTCCACATACAATTTCCTTGAATTTTCCCAAGGGGATCAATAAAGTTTCTATCTATCTATCTACCTATCTATCAATAAAATAACTTACTGTAGCCTACTTACTACTTACATTCAGGTGTTGGATGAACTGACTGATGGCCATCTGCTGGTTTACACGGACCACTTGAAGGCAGTCAAGGCAGATATGGAGGTCCGTTTTAGCGATCTGGACCAGTTAGCCGTCCCCGAATTGGGTGATGGAGCCGCTCCAACAAGACGCCGCCAGCAGTGAGGAGGCTATCCAAGAGAGCCTCATTGACCTCCAACATGATGCGGAGGCGATGGCCACGTTCCGTACCTCTGGTTGGCGAGCGTTGGGGATAACCCATGGACAGCGTTTCCCTCAGTTGTGGGAGAGAGTTCACCTTCTCCTCCTCGCTTTCCCCACGTCCTATCTTGTCGAGCAGGGATTCAGCCAAGCACTGCACATGCAGTCAAAATACCGCAACCGCCTAAACTTGATTAGCTCTGGTGCTCTCAGATTGAAATTGACCTCGCAACGTCCAGACGTCAAGACGCTAGCAGCGGGCCATCAACCACGGGGCTCTCACTAATTTTGTTTCATAGCCCGTTTTCCTCCTTCCGCTCGCTGTTGTTCTGTTCCAGCTGCTCTGAGCGTAGTCTCCACGAAAAGACCGTTGTTCAAATACAAAATATATATATAGGCCTAAATAGGCCTCCGCGCGCAATCTGTTTCTTGATTGGTTTGATAGTTAACTGTTATTCACCTGATTATTCACGCGATGTGCATATGTTGTTCACGTGATGTGCACTTGATTTTTGTCCATGATAAAATGACACGGCTATTCGATCGATCTAAAACAGATATTTTCGTTTTTAAATAAATATTTGGAAACGAACATTGAAAAGTGAGGGGGGGTACACATTTTATATGTGGTGCACCAAGTTGTGTATATATTTGGTAATAGGTTATTTAGGGAAATATTGATATTTTTTCATACAATGTAGTTTATTTTCTGTTATGTTGAATTTGTAGCCCTTGACATGAAATGCTCCCCATGGTAGTGGTATGGGCCAACTAGGGGCGCCTCATTTTGTGTTGAGTTGACTGAAGGTAGGTGCTGGCTTGATGCGAGGCCAGTACGAGGAACCGCATGTTATGCTAATTGGTGCTATGTTTATGCTATGCTAGGCTAAATTGCTAACAGCTTTTCTTTTTTGAAACATTCATTGACGCCATCTGAGAAGCTGGAGAGACGAGGAGGAAGACGAGAAATCGGTGGACAGCGAGGAGGAGGCTGAATCTGGCAGCGAATGGAACAGAGGCTGTCCAGAGGTGATCTACTGGAGATGGAGGAGGAAGAGCTGGTGGGGACCAAGCATTGAGCGGAGACCCGCCAGAGGCGTCCGCCCTCGCCACCATGTGTAAGCTCTTGGAGCGGGAGGTGTCCCAAGCAGGAGCAGCGCTGGAGGGGTGCCCAGATGCAGCTAAACCAGCTCAGGGAGGACGTCGAGGCTGACGACGGAGGCTTTCACCTGCACCAGCTCCAGCTCCGGCACCTGCACATGCACCTGCACCAGTAGTGCCCGTGACCTGGCCCATAGCGCAGGCCCTGTTGCAGCTTTTCTCTAGGGTAGGAATCCCCCAGGATGTCCTCACTGACCAGGGCACAACGTTCCTTTCAAAGACCTCAAAGCAGGTTTACAGCTTATTAGGTGTTAAGGGCGTCCGGACCACTCCTTACCACCATCAGACCGACGGCCTTGTCGAGCGCTATAATCAGACATTAAAGGGCATGTTGAGGAAGTTTGTGGCAGTCGATGGGAAGGACTGGGACCGCTGGCTGCCCTACTTGCTCTTTGCCTACCGGGAGGTTCCCCAGGCCTCCACTGGCTTCTCACCGTTTGAGCTGCTCTATGGCCGACAGGTGAGGGGCCCGTTGGATGTGCCGAGAGAGGCCTGGGCGGGACCTGGGACACTGATGACCCAGAGCCTCGTAGCTCATGTCCTCCAAATGAGGAACAAGATGGAGGAGATGACTGAGCTAGTGCGGTCTAACATGGAGCAAGCCCAGTCACAACAAAATACCTGGTATGACAAGTCTGCCAGGCAGAGGATCCTCCAATCGGGTCAGAAAGTTCTGCTTCTCCTGCCCACCTCTGAGAACAAGCTGCTTGCCAGGTGGCAAGGGCCCTACGATGTGGTGCGGAAAATGGGTCCGGCGACCTATGAGATCGACCTCCCTGGCAGACGGAAACCCAGGCAGACCTTTCCTGTCAACCTTTTGAAGGAGTGGCATGACAGGCCACCGGAACTGCAGTTCAGGGTGCAGGCTGTGGCGGAGGAGGAGGAGGAGAGTCCAGAGCAGTTCTTTCCCATCAGTCAGCAGGCCTCCACCCTGGATCTGTCTCACCTGACCTCCCGCCAGCAGAAGGAGCTAGCGGGGATTCTCCCTCCTGGCCTTTTCCAAGAAAGACCGGGGTTCACAACCATTGTGGAACACTCCAAACCTCTCAAAGACACCACCCATGTGTGCAAACGGATGTACCGGGTGCCTAAGCGTCTCCTGCCGTGCCTCAAAGCTGAGGTGGAGGAGATGCTTGATTTGGGGGTGATTGAGAGGTACTCCAGTGAGTGGAGTAACCCGGTGGTGCTAGTGCCCAAGAAGGATGGAACTATGCGCTTTTTTTTCTTCTTTTTTTATTTATGCAAGGGCTACAATGGCAGGTGCCCTTGGCCAAGGAGGCCAGGCCTTGCTCAGCCTTTAGTACCCCACAGGCGCTTTTCCAGTTTCTGGTAATGCCCTTTGGCCTGCAGGGGGCACCAGCCAGTTTCCAACAACTGATGGATATCGTGGTGTACGGCACCACCTGGGAAGACCATCTGCATCGCCTCAGTGATGTGCTGCAGTGCATCCAGCAAGCGGGGCTGACCATCCACCCGCTCAAGTGTGCGACAGCCCATGGCCCAGGCGGTACAGGACTCGCAAGACTCGGAAGGACGTGAGATCGTTCCTGGGTCTGGTGGGCTCGTACCACCGGTTTGTGCCAGACTTCGTCAGACGAGCAGCTCCCTTGACCGACTTGACCAGGAAGTCAGGCTCTGCCCAGATACAGTGGGGGGAGGAGCAGGAGCGAGCGTTCCTGGACTTAAATCGGGGGGCTCTGCAAGGATCCACTGCTCCAGAGCCCAGACTTCGAACAGCACTTCAACGTCCAGACTGACGCATCTGGTGTTGGTCTTGGGGGCAGTACTGCTCCAAGGGGAGGGGGACGTCATGAGACCCGTGGCTTAACGTGAGCCGCAAGTGCAGTGGCTTCCAGTGGCTGGGACTCATGAAGGACTCTCGCATCACCCACTGGTTCTCGGCACTGCGGCCATATCGTTTCAAGCTGCAGTACCGAGCGGGCAAGCGGAACACGGCGGCAGACTTTTTGTCTCGCCACCCTGCTGGCGAGACTCCAGAGAGGAGGAGGGAAATGTGAGAAGATGAAATCCTCCCCCATCTCACTGTCTCTCATAACAAATTAATAACTATTATTATTATATTATATGTTAATAATATATTATGATTATTGGTATGGAATGGTACTTCCGCCACAGTAGAGGGCAGTATAGCATGGAATCTCAGGACAGAGGGCACAGGGAATAGCCCAGGGGGGTGTTGTTTTGTATATATTTAGATGTGGTGCACAGGGTGTGTATATATTTGGTAATAGGTTATTTAGTGAAATTTTGATTTTTTTTTTTTCATACAATGTAGTTTATTTTCAGTTATTTTGAATTTGTAGCCTTAGCCTTAGTATGGGCCAACTGGCCTTGATTGGTCCAATTTCATTTCCTTATTTAAGGGGCGCCTCATTTTGTGTTGAGTTGGCTGAAGGTAGGTGCTGGCACATACATGTTATGCTAATTTATGCTATGCTAGGCTAAATTGCTTACAGCTTTTCTTTTGTAGATTTTTTTTTTTTTGGTGGATTTATTTTTGTTTATTTATTTTTGGACTTTAGTTTGAAGTAAATAAAACTTATTTATTTCAAAATGGAAATGCCCTTCGTTTTTGCCCACACTCTCCAATCCAGTGAGTCCGTATCCCAAATACACGGGGTGACCACGTCTGTCCCTCACACGTGTTTCCAATATAAAAAAGGCCTGGTATTTATCTATGGCCCTGCGATATACCAACCCTGAAAGAAACCACAGACGGTCCTCTAAATTGAATCGTCTGAACAGAAAGCACACTGTCTAATAAGGATAAACTGTTTTCCAGACTATTTTCCAAACTGTATTGCAGTCATCTTTCTGCGTTTTTTCTTTTGCGACTTTAAGAGTCGGACAGGCATAACAGTACACAACATTTGCCCTTTGAAATTTTGTCTGTGAACTTTCTCATTATTGTTTTTTGTGCCTTTACACCAGACCATTGACGTTAGCTGACCCCCCTCTGGCATCCTGTGACAGCCAACTGTGCTGCAAGGAATAGTTAAAACATGTTACTGGAGCAAAGTTAGACATTGTCAGTGTGTCTGAGCACAGCAT
The DNA here is from genome assembly GCF_964030765.1 of Micromesistius poutassou. NCBI lineage: Eukaryota > Metazoa > Chordata > Actinopteri > Gadiformes > Gadidae > Micromesistius > Micromesistius poutassou. The sequence continues at coordinate 17,542,494 of NC_140282.1, forward strand.
TTTCTCCAAAGCCTATTCCCACTGCTTCTAGTAAAACAGGCCCTGCCATGGAGACGATATTACCATGCTGATCATTGCATGGATTTATCTATTTAGTAGATTCATTCTCTATTCACTGTGAATGGAGAATTTTTGACTGAGCCTCCACGTTGTGACAGCACCTGTGACGATCCCAATGCTCGACCTGCAGCTGTTGATAAATCGCTTTAATCAAAGGTGTGTTTTCTCCTTAATGGCTTCAGAACAATTAAGGCAGGTTATCAACATGCTCCATGCCGGTGCTGGGCTCCTCTGCTGGAACTGGATTACCGATGAGGAACGCTTTCTAAATCAGGATCTCATTAGAATCCAGGGGTGTTTACAAGGCTCAATAGTTATGGATCTTTTGCTAGCTTTGCTTGTTAGCCTAATTGGAAAGGAAACTTTGAATCACCCACAGGTTTGTGTGTGTGTGTGGCTGTCCGCTCTTATCTCACACCAAAGCCTGGATTTTGTTACAGACGTCTTCTTTTACATATAGCAATAAGCTGATAAATGTTATTTCATAAAATAATAACATTTAAATCCAGCTGAATGCCCCTGGCAATTATGACAAGTAGTACTAATCAAATGTTTTCAGTTCAAAGCTAATTTGAGCTAATGAGCGCTTCGTCAATCTGTTTTCATCTTGATGGAGCAGTTTCAAATCTCTAGAAACGTTTTATGACCATTTATTTTATGAATAATGCCTCATGTTCAGTACACCACACACGACCATGCATCGGTTCTAACTATGCAAAGCAGCAACCAGCTGAATCTTGATGCCAGGGAGGGGCATGATCAAGCTTTAGCAACCAATTTCCACACTAAACTGCACTGTGATGCACTGTGAGTGTTGCGTCGCGGGTTATTACAGGTAGAAACCATCTGCTCCTATACCATCACACCTCAGCATTTTCTTTCCTGGGCTGTTGGGTTCTGCTAAGTAAGCCACACTTTCTGTAAGTGTTGTTAGACCTTCTCCCTTCTTCTTGTGTGTTCTTTCTTGTACAATTATGGTTATTTTATCTCCAGTCACTCCTTATTTTGGCATGTGCAGCTCTCTCTAAAATATTCATCACCTATGTCATCCTATGTCCATTTCCAATGTATTGTGAAATAGCAGCCTTGCCTCCTGTTAGGAAAAAGTGTGTGTGTGTGTGTGTGTAAACGTTTGTGTATGCGTGTGTGTGTGTGTGTGTGGTATTTGTGTGTGTATGCATGTGTGTGCGTGAACTTTTGTGTATGCGTGTGTGTGTGTGATATTTGTGTGTGTATGCATGTGTGTGCGTGAACTTTTGTGGGTGTGTGTGTGTGTGTGTGTGAGCACGTTGGTGGGTATTTATGTTTGACGAGGTGGGTGCGCGTATGTATGTATTTGTGCGAGTGTGTGTGTGGGTGAGTGAGCACTGCAGGCAGGGAGAGCTGAGCCTTTATTTGGCTAATCTTCTCCTTATCAGACTGTGTGGGTTCCTCAGGGCAGCGTTGGCTGAATGTTGGCTGTATCTCTTCATGCCTCAACTCTCTCTGCAGGACCGGAGCCCCCCCCCCCTCCTTTATTATGGTTGGGAAGGATGTTTTCCGGCTGGATAATAATTACAGCTGGTGGTGGTGTGACCAGCTGGACCCACGAAAGTGATAAAGAGAGCCTGTGTGAGCATGCAGGATCGGGTTTACCAGTGTGTGTGTGTGTGTGTGTGTGTGCTGGGCAGAGGTTAAAGTTCTGTAGTGTAGTAGGAGTGCAGAAAGATTTGTAACCAGAGCACTAGCAAGAGAGAGAGAGAGAGAGAAAGAAAGGAGAGAGAGAGGGGGGGGGGGGGGGCTGTGAAGTGGTGAAGAGAGACAGGGAGGAGGTCATCGCATCAGGAGGTGGGATGCGATGCCAGTAGAGGAGGCAGGTGCAGAGAGAGAGAGAGAGAGAGAGAGAGAGAGAGAGAGAGAGAGAGAGAGAGAGAGAGAGAGAGAGAGAGAGAGAGAGAGAGAGAGAGAGAGAGAGAGAGAGAGAGAGAGAGAGAGAGAGAGAGAGAATGAATACCAGAGGGAGAAAAAATGGGGTGAATATGTTGCAAAAACAAGCAGACAATTAAAGACCAGGGCCCCGTTTCCCGAAAGCATCGTTAGCCTAACGACGTCGTTAACACCATCGTACGATCATCGCAGAATTTTCGGACCGTTTCCCGACAGCATCGTTACGTAACGACGTCGTTAACACCATCGTACGATCATCGCAGAATTTTCGGACCGTTTCCCGAAAGCATCGTTACGTAACGACGTCGTTAAAACCCTCGTAGCTAACGACGCCTACAGGGGTACTCGTTAAGCACTAGGATGCATCGTTACTATAGCCTCAGTGGAGTCACCAGCTGGACATTCTGTGTATTGGATGTGTTTTATTAAAACACGTCATCCAATACCACTGAATGTCCAGCTGGCGCTATTTCGCAATATCCCAAAAACAGTGGTTCCCGCATATATATTACTCGTAGACTACTGTTAGATTTAAACAGCAAAGACAGAGACATGTTAGAAGTCAACACAAATATAATTTATTGCAGCAATTTAAAATTCCAAAAATCCATTCGCAGTCGAAACGTAGGCGATCAAACGCCACGTCACAAGGCAACCCTATCACAAGGCCTATAATAAAATCAAATGATTCCGTTGCTCGTGTGGGAGGTCGCTTGCGAGCGGCACTTGCTGTCTCCCTCTGATTTTAATTCAACCATCGTGGTTAAAATGTCCTCATATTGATCAATGACAGAAGACATACTGTAGCCTACATGAATCATGCTGTGTGACCAGCGGATGTCGGATAATTTCTGCAGGCGTTTTTTGTTGCAATTGTTTGCCATAAAGCACTGTAGGCGCGTCGGTGAGGCTGTGTTGAAGTTCACTATTTATTGGACCGTGTCTAGACAGTTACGAACATCCCTGACCTTAGTGGAGTGCACAATCGCCAAGTTGAGAGCGTGGTTTCTGCAGTGAACGTAGACTGCTGCGGGAAACTGTGCTGCGAATTGATGCGTGCCATTCCCGCTTACATTGCCCGCATCATCATACCCCATTTTTTGCTGCCACAAAATATAGTTTAATCCAACAACATTCCTGCGTCTCCCCCTCCTACCGAGCCCATTTCAGCACCGTGTCAGTGGACAGCTACAAGCCTACGAATGTCGTAAGAGCAGAGCACGCGCGTTCATGTTAAGAGGAGTTTCGGGGAACGCTCAGAAAAAAGTAATGATGCATCGTAAGATCCATCGTACGATGGATCGTACGAGCGTGGATACATCGTTATCGGGAAACGGGGCCCAGAAGGGTTGCCATTGTGTGCGTTTCTGTTCTGCGTAAAAATACAATTGGAGCTGAGGGAATCGTAAATTGTCTCACTCCAGTGGAGCGTAATCATACACACACACAAACACACATCCACAATCACACACACACACACACACACACACACACACACACACACACACACACACACACACACACACATATAAATACACATGCACTGGTGGAGTGCAGAGGAATTTGATAGCCAGCTAGTCAACTGGAACAAATACCCTTCTCTAGGACTTTATTAGTTGTGAACATTGAATAACTCAATCAGGATGGTGTGGGGTGGGTAAGTAGGCTATATATATATTACTGTCAATGGATAAAGCTTTAACCTCTTAGGCTTAGTCCCCAACTGGACTATATGGCGCTAAATGAAGAAGCAAAATCCCATACTCCGCACACACCACCCTACCGCTCTGTTTCATTGTCGACCCAATCACGTTCTCCAACAATCCCAACAATTATATTAATTTCATTGCATACTTGTTTCATCTCTCTCTCTCTCTCTCTCTCTTGCACGCAAACAGAAAAACAAGCACACACATACAAACACAATGGCCACCAGGATTATTATAGCATGTAGAAGTAGAAGAGTGACACTCACCCACAGAGTTCCCTTTGTTGTGTGTAATTTGTATACATAAGGCGAGTGTATATCCATCTCACACTTTTCCTCGTATTGCTGAGTGTACCGCTAAAGGTATTTCTATTTCCAGTAAGCGAATGCATCGTGAAACATGCTATGGCTGTACAGTGTTTACAGTATGAATTTGTTTGTGTGTTTATCTGCGGTAATCTGTGTGCATGTTTAACAGTACCTGGAGGTGTGTCAGCTCGTTACACTATGCTGTGTGTGTGTGTGTGTGTGTGTGTGTGTGTTTGTGTGTGTCTGTCTGTCTGTTCCGTGTTCGCTAGCAACCAGGCTGTTATCTTCTTTATTGTTCCATTTGTTATCCAATGAGCTTTCTGAACGCTGTACTTGGCAGCAAACAGATGAGCGCTGAGCCCTAGCTGTGCCGGAACGCAGGCAGCGTTGAAATGAGAAAGCATTTTGAGGAGACCAGGCATAATTCGATTCACTCTCGATTCACTTTGAATAATGTAATAATCAGGAGTTCCCTTCAAAAGCCTGGCTTGGACTTTTCACAAATAACCCCCCCCCCCCCCCTAAGAAAGAGCGAGAGAGCGTGAGAATGAGAAGAGCGATGGCTTACTTTGGCGGCTGAGGAACCCACAGGGACGCAGAGGAAAGGCCGCTAGCTTACCATCAATCATCCGCTATTCAACACATTGTAGAATTAGCACTCACGTCGTTGCTTCCCCACGTTGAAGACGTTGAGGCGTATCTGGGGCTCTGGGGAGCGTCAGAGTGTGGGAGTGGGTCTCCATCTGCACTGCGACACAGCACCAGCACCAGAGCCTGAGGCATGTCACAACCCGGGGATCCACTCCCAAACATTAGTCACCTTCCAGGCTTGTAACACAAAACAGGTACTGTGTGTGTGTGTGTGTGTGTGTGTGTGTGCGTGTGCGTGGAAGGGACTGCATTTTTCTGTCAGAGCCTGGCCTGTGTCTTACAGAGAAGTATCCGTGCCCGACCCGAGCCCGACAAGATGCATCAAGATACATATGTCGGAGCCCGACCCAGACACATTTTTTCTCACACTAGTAATGACACATTTACGTTTCTACTATGAAAGCACGCCTTTATTAAACGAACGCAAGGCATTTTGGAAATGTCAACCGATCAGCGCAACAACAAGCGCGCGTTAACTGCGAGCACAAGAGGCTCAATCATAACTTAAATTAATTCACAAAAAAGGCCAACGATAACTGAAAAAATCGGATTGTCCGGCGCTATTCTCCTGCAACACAAACTGCAACATTCATGGGAACTATAATCCATCCATCGTCCATAGGGGAGCGTACCTATATTCCACGGGTCCTATGTTCCCCGGCCGCGACTGTGTTTTTTCGTAGGCGGAATCCGGAAAAAAAAAACCTCAAGTGCTAGGATTGGACAGGCAGCCTGTCAGGCAAACTCGCACGCTGACCCCTAAACCCTAACCCTTACCAAAACCGTAACCGTAACCCTAATATTCATGATTCTTCCGAATTCCGCCTACGAAAAAACACATTCGCTCCCTGGTCACATACAAAGCGGGGGAACATAGGACCCGGGGAACATAGGGATGACCCCGTCCATAGTATAGGCTAATCCATGTTCTTATGCAGAAACAGGATTGCATCGACAGTGGATGGCTTTGTTATGAATTTTAGTCCAGGAAAGGCCGCCGAGACAGGATCGCTTTTAGCTCACTTTATTTGGTTAAGGTTATTGGTCTATTGTCTATCGTCTATGAAACAAAAGGAGAGGGATCGTATATAACACGCATGGAGCGTCTCTAAGCTTAACATCTAATCGATACGCCGCCCAAGAGATTCTGATCTAAAATGGCGGAGTCCGAGTTAAATAAGAAGGTAGAGGTGGGCGTGTTCTGTGGCTTTAAAAGCCCGCCCCCTTTCATGATCAGCTGTTGCCTGGTTGTGCAGCAGTCTTAAGGCTTATGATATGTTTACTCAGTATTGTGGCTATGGGAGAATATTATGGCTGAAATATGTTACAGCTTCAAGGCTTCCTCCTCTGAGCCGCGGTCCTGCCGGCAGCGCTGAAGTTGCGCTCACTGCTGCTACTGCTGCTGGCTGGAATAATGGCAAGAATGCCACGGGCAAGAACAGCGAGCTTTGGGTACACGTGGTGCTGTTCTCTCCACCAGCCCAAAGCATCTCTTTCGTCCTCCCATTGTGTGATTTTGGCTCGAGTACAGCTCCACTTCATCGGCAGCATTTTCCGATGGTAAATTCTCCCAATCCTAAAAAATCAACTGCAGCTTTCTTGGGTGCAGGTTCAGGTGGTGGTGGCGGCCTCGTCCTCGGGGCGGAGATCGCGGCGCTCACGGTGCTGTCGACCTTCACCTCGTGGTGAAGGTCGTCGTCGTCTCTCTGAAGAGGGCAAACACTCGTAGCTGGCTATATTTAGGCTTAAGGAAAGTTGGCAATTTTGTGTTGTTCTTGGATCTCCACTTTTTTTTAAATATCCAATTGAGATGCTGCTCACGGGTGACGGCTTGATAGGGGATGTCAGTCGTCTTTCTGCTGCAGTGACGGTTTTGTCTTTCAAACCACAGAAACACAAGTTTATGGTTGGGTACTGGTCCCCTTCAAGTTCACGCTGGGCATCATAAAATGGTTTCAGGAACTCAATAAGAAAATCAAGCACATCTTGAGATAGAGCATCGATCCGCCAGCTCTCTGCACGGACATTTATTTTCTCATATTATTCGTGGTAGACTCAGCGGACAGAGTTTAAAGTGAGATAGACCATGCTAAATCTTGTGTCTCCCATTCGGATGACGTTTTTTTTTTTACATATTTGACCAGTGCCTTGGAAGCTTTTAGAGTTTTGCCAACACTCTGAGCTTCTTGGGCCAGTTGCGTGGGATCGAGGGCATGTCGCATCACCGCGTTGTAAAGGTCTAAGGGCACTGATGATGTTTGGTCTGTCACCCACACCACTTTATTCAGCAGACTCATATCCAGGCCATACTCCGTTAACAGTCTGAGAATTGAAACAAAACGGTAAGTGATTGTCATGTAGCTTCATTTGTGATAGTCTTCTGTCGAGATATCCGCGGTCATTCCGATCGAATTAGCCAGTAAGAATGTCATTTAGCTCCTCAACCAACTTTCTGCGTGCCTCTGTTGCCGGCTCACGGCGCCGGTATGACACCGTTTTGGGGTCAAGCGATACGTCCTGCACTTCCACCGAGCTGTATGTAGCACCAACGCTGATCAGCCGCTGGGCCAACTCAATGAGCCCCCTTCCTTCAACTGAACGGAATGGCCGTATGTCTTTACGACAGTACGCAACACAAGGCTGTCCGGACCCGACCTGGCCCGTCGGGGCTCGGTCGGGTTTCCATGCTGTAGTGTGTGTGTGTGTGTGTGTGTGTGTGTGTGTGTGTGTGTGTGTGTGTGCGTGTGCGTGTGTACCAGTGGCAGCTGCTGGTCTTTCAAAGAGGGGAAGCTCATTTTCGGCCTACATCATATAAATTGTCAATTTATGTATATGTAAATTATGTTCCTTTTCAAGGAAATGCTCTGTGACCCTGTCATACCAACTAGCTGTATTCTCCAGTGACTTGACCAGTGTCCTCCCAATGGCCAGCAGAGCTAGGCTGCTTAAACGGCCATGGCCCATTGTGTTATGGGTGTAGGACTTGAGCCGCTTTAAACAGGAGAAGCTCCTTTCTACACCTGCAGATGTAGCTCCAATTGTTGCCACTAATGAGAACAGTTTGTAAAGCTGAGGCATTGCACTGTCCAACGCCCAGCGTCCAGGCCAGCCCACTCCCCCATTCACCCCCAGAGACGCTGAGCGTCCGTGGGAGGGACATAATCGCAGCATTATCCAATGACCGTCGACTTTCGACACACTAAAAAAAGCTGTTCTATGCAGCCCCATTGAAGTGGATGGACGCTGAGCTTCAACAGGCAAATGCAGTGTGACGCTACGGGAATGAATGAGAAGGACATCGAGTTAGTCGACCTGCGATAAGCAGCTGATTCTGAACGAACTCGTCTTCGAGGTGGACGTGTTTTAACGCATTTTTAGTAAATTAAATGTTAACACAACAATATATATTTGACAATATATATTTTATATATATTTAATTTTGGAAATTTTAGGGGAAGCTGAGCTTCCTTTGCAGTCTTAGAGAAATCGCCACTGGTGTACGTGTGTGTCATTATGTATGTGTTTAATTTAAATGCATGTGTAATTTAAATGCAATGTGTGTGCGTGTGCGCACACACGCGTGCATGTGTGTGTTCAGAGAAAGAAGGTGGGGAGCAAAGGGGAGAGAACGCTCCAGAGGTTAGAGATTTATTGATTACCCTTCACTCTCTCTCTCTCTCTTTCTCTCTCTCTCTCTCTCTCCCAACATTGTCTTCTTCTTCTCTCATCTTTCTCTCGCCTTCTGTAGTCCCCACTGCATCTCTGAGTTTATTTATAGTGGGATGTGAAAGGTTGTTTTCATAGCCTTCCGCTGTGCACCGGGGAACGCCAACCCACCTCCATTATAACATTGTTACGAGTGTTTACAATATGTGAAACGCCAGGGTAGCAGTATAGACAGGTAGCAATACAAAGAGAAAATCAATCAAAAGAAAAAAATACAAAACTAAACCTCTACTACCGCTATAACCAAACACCATCTAAATGATCACATCATAAGCTCTGCCAATATGATCAACACCATTGTATTTATCACATCACACCACCACCCTTATGGTCAACACTAGCCGACTACTCCTTTGCCTTCTTCCTGCCGGATTGTTTGCCTGATCAAAGTCTGATTACCCGTGTACCGACCCACTACGCTCCCTGTCAGGTTGTTTGCCCGAAAATAAGCTTATTTTCCCGATAATGACCGGTATTCTATACATTATCCCTTATGGCTGGTTCAGACTACACGATTTCAGCCCAATTTTGCCCCGAATTGTTTGTTGCCGACAAATTTGCAGGATCGTACGCGATTTTGAAAACGAAAACGAGACAAGGTCTTGTCATGTGACATGCTTGCGATCTGCGATTTTTTCTTTGCTTAAACATATCTATATGACATTTATATGAATTCAATAATATATTGCTTAACCCAAGACTATATGTTAACTAATGTTGTTCATTTAAGCTTGTCATACTAGTTTTTGTATATCAAATAAAGCCTATTTTGACAATTGAAAATGAAATGGGACTAAACTCTGTGTCAGTAACTAGTAGGCCTATTGATAATACCAGAGAGTGTTGAGAAGTGAAAGTAATAAAGGATCTTTGATTATACTTTAATTGAAATTAAAATTTTAAAGTATATCAAGAAGGCAGTTGTAGTAATTTATTTAGACTATTTAATTATTTCAGTAGGTCAAGTTACTGAAAACATTACTCATTTTTTTTGATGGAAGTTCTTTGGGTGACAGCTAGGGAGGAAAAATCCACCAAGGCAATTGAGAGACAGAATGGATCCGCTTAAATTCCCTGATCACATGTTAATTAGACAGTATAGGCTCCCTAGGCTTGCAATTATTTATTTGGAAGATATGTTATCAGACGACCTGAAAAGGGAAACAAGGCGATCATCACCACTTCCAGTAGTGTTACAAATTATGGCTGCCCAGCGATTCCCTTATTACTTCCAATATCCTCTCCTTCAAGGCTTCAAGTTTGACAGAGGATCTTCCCTCCTCCTGCTTTGTCTAACCCTTTTTACGAGGGACTTAAGGGACATCACATTCCATCTCCCACAATGCGGAGACCGACTGGGCAACTTTTGCCCACGCCCTCTTCTTATTACCTGCTCATCTGCTGTCACTGATACATTATCCAATTTTCCCATTAATAACAACCTTCTCCTTGCAACAACCTCCTCCAGCAACACCTCCAACTCTTGTTCTGAAAAAATTCTGCTCCGCTTAGCACTGTTGCCGGTGTTAGTCCTCCATTTTTTTTTTATCCAACGTTATAGTTGCACAATCTAAGAACTTCTTCAGTCAGAAAACAAAGAAGTTCATAAGGCAATTGGAAAAAACATTGCTTCGGGTGGATGGCGGGTGGATTATTGATAATAAGCAGCGGGTGCGGATGACATTACCAGGGCTGCCAACTTTTGGGTTTTCGCTGGCATGAGATTCTGTAGAATCTTGTAATGCATACCTTATAGCAGGGTCCGTGGGTGTAAATGTTGACTGTGGGGGGGGGGGGGGGATCGGGATTGTTGACGGGGGGGGGGGGGGGGACACATGTTTTTTTTTTTTTGCTGTGAGAAAGTGGATGTGTGGCGTGTGAGCGTGTGTAAGCAGGCAAAAACGTGTGTCACACTGTGAAACAGTGAGAGTTGGCAGCTCTGCATTACAGCTCATCCGAGCATCTCTACTAACTAGACTTCACTGCACTGCGCAGAGGACCGCCATCATAATGCCTAGTGCTAGGAACTCAGGATCCCTTGTTATTGACACTTTGTTGCTGCATGTATCGTTCGCGTCACGCGTTGCATGTGAGGTGAACGATACAGAGTAAAGATTCTAGAGCATAACATAAATCAATACCATACCTTTCATAAGGCATATCATTTGTGCAGCTAGTACCATTATTACTAACCCTACAGCTACTACTTCAGCGACTACTACTACTTCAGCTACTACTACTACTACAGCTAGTACCACTACTACTACTATCTTCCAGCTTTGACAGTATTACAGTTTAGCTTCCAGCTTTTGTAACAATGTATTTCAGCACTTGCTTCTTCAGATAATGTAATTCAGCATCAGTCAGTTTTCGAATTCAGCCTCCAGGTTTTCCAGCAGTGCATTGCAATACATTTCAGTTTCAGTTTCTTCAGTTCAATTCATTTTACATTTCTGCATTTTTAGCAATGCTTTGCGCTTTTTATTCAGCTGTCACTTTATTTGTTTCCCACCAATTGTTATTATTGTTAATTGTTTACTCCATTTAGACTAGAACTTTTGTTCAAATCCCTTCACTTGATTTAATCCATTTAAAATTTCTTTACGTCTTAAACTATGTGTCTTTATTAAAACATATGTTCAACCTCACTTTGCACTACAGCTCTCAGCGCATTTTCTGCAGGAAATGCATTTTCTAGTTATCACATCATAGCCTTCACCACTATAACCAACACTGTCATAATTATCACATCTTTACCTTCACAAAAACAACAAACTCCATCATAGATTGTGAATTTTATATTAGATTTAATATTTGCTTTGGGAATTTCTCCAGTGAATATGTACAGTGTTAGGAATTAATAGGGTGAAAAGTTAGAGAATATGGTGTCTGGCAATAATATGAAGACCAGTATTAGGGCCACAAGGAAGCTGGTAGCTTATTTTTTGCAGTTTTGAATAATAATTATCATATTCTTCTACCAATTAACATCAAATTAAACAAATGTGCAGAGGATTCAAAACTAACTTGTGCTGAAACTCTCATTTCCAGCCTAATTAACAAGCAGAAATGTCAAATCATGTCCGTTACACTGAAATGTCAAAGTTCACAGGTTGGGTTATAAAAGATGACTTTGAACAGGGCTGGACCTGTTCCAAACTGTTATCCAGGCCTTATATTCAAATCCGGTGAAAAACACTCTAAGAGCTTTTACAATTTACATTCAAACGCATCCAAATTGTTGGATTCTTATTGTTGCTTATTGCACTATTGTTTCTCTTTATAATTTATTTGTAACAATCCGGACACGATCCCTTTTGAAGCAGCCTTCATTTCGTTGATCAAATGCTAAGCCCGGATAATGCCTCTGACACTGGGATATTCTCAGTCTTAGGCATGTAAAATAGTCTTTATACTAAATCGTTCTTGCCTTAAAAGGATAATGCTGTCTTTGCTTGATGATTGTATAAATATTTTGATTCATGATTGGATATAAATGCACACACACACAACCACACACAGACACACACACACATGAGCACACACACACACACACCCACAAACACACGCACACGCACCAAGACACACACACACACACACACACACACTCAAGCAATGGAGGAAGCAGTACAGGGGTCTCAAATTAAACTGCATCAACACGTAACGCGATATCAGCCTGCCCTGGTACAAGGAAGTGGAACCAAAGTGGGATTAATGCGATAGCAGTGGTTGGGTGCTGACTGCATTTCATTTACTGGCAATTTGTCTAAATCAAGATGAAATAGCACTCTTTACCATGTTGCTCACAGCTGTTTACCAGCCTATTCAGTAAAGGAACCTCTGTCCTGTACGGCGTTGCCTCAAACTGACTTTAAAGCTGTGTGGACTCTTACCGAGGAAAGTAGGTCAGTGTATGATCCACCAGTACTTCAGATCGCTAGGTATGAAAGAGCTGAGCTGAGATGGGATGGCAGCAGAAAGAATCAACAATCGGTGTAAGCCCGCTGTGGATTTAGACAGTGCAGGGATTCTGGACACATCCAAGGTCCATCATCTACCAGAGATACTGCATGGACACCTCATGACACACACACAAACACACACACACACTTCAGATCACTCAGTCCAATGCTTAGATCGCTTCTATAGGGTAGAGCTCTTGAATAGCAATTATCGTCATTCTCCCCTGAAACTTGAGGTCTGTTAATAATTATAATGCTTAAAATAATTAAATATAATTAAAATAATAATAATAATACAGGTTACAGAAGCAACGGAGATGTTTTGATCAAAATAGAAAGCGTCAGCAACCAGAAGCTCAGAACTTCACATGAAATGTTTGGCGCTTTCCATTAGCTGAAAATCTTTGCATTTAGCCAAACTGGATTATGTTTCCGCCGGGTTACCTTTCATCTCATGTCCGTACTTTGAAGCCACCAGAAAGGCTTCTTCAAGGATACAAAGCCGAAATTAATGATTTATGTAGGTAAGTTGGTTTTGTCGCACTTTCAAATTATCAATAAAAACTAAAGTCTAAAGTCGAATTCATAAATTAGACAATATATTTTACTGCCAAGGACATGTTACTAACTGCCTGCCTCAGACTTCGTCCACAAATGCCCAGTTCAGACAGCAAACTAGTAGCAGATCTAGCCACGAACCCCCGCGCGCCGATTTCAATAGGCCTTAGTCGCGTACTCCAGCCTCGCTGTGCTGCTTCTCCAGCCATTTCAGCATATTTCGCTTTCTTAAGCTCATTGGCTTCTTCAACTCTCTCTTCCCAAGGCACTGTAAATTCAATGTGTGACATATTTTAGCTGTAATATTCTCCTGTGACACATTTTAACTGTAATACTCTTACATAGCCACATGAAGCAGCACCGAGCATAGTTGAGAGGTAATTTCCTCTCACAAACACAAGAGGGCAGCATTGAGCACATTTGACAAATTAGGCGGTAATACTCTCACACAACCTCAGAGGGCAGCACTGAGCACATTTAATAAAGTTACAACATGTACACATAGGGGGCAACAACGGACACACAGAGGAAGTGAACAAGTTTTTGGAGTTGTAGAAGAACTACTACTTCTACTTTCACCTGATTATAAAAGCAACAGGATTGCTGGGGGAAGGCAGAATCTCTTGGGCGGCTTATCGTAGATATAAAGCTTAGAGACGCTCCGCGCGTGTTATATACCATTCTTCTCCTTTTGTTTCATAGACGATAGACAATAGACCAAAACCTTTACCAAATAAAGTGAGTTAAAAGCGATCCTGTCTCGGCGGCCTTTCCTGGATTAAAAATAACATAACAAATTAAATAAACGATCTTCTCCAAGTCTGACCACAATAGCATATCCGGTCTTAGCCTAGTGCTAACTATATGTGGAGGTACAGCAATCTGCTGATTAAGATCTGCCTTAATTTCCCAGGCGCCTCCATTACTTAGCTGCCCGGCTTTGTGCCTGCCTATAAGTGGTCTAGCCTTTTCCCCCTGACGTACAAAGTTAATTTGCCAACCCTCGTTATTAACGACAAATGATGAATTAACTTCTCTCCATTTATCATCAACAGCAAAGTGCAAGCAATTGTTGCACACTGTTTGAGTCGTATTCAGCTTTCAAGTTGCTAGAATAATCAAAACTTCTAGTAGTAGACCAATTGTAAAGTAATAGCATGCACAGACAAAGACCAACTATTTGTTCTCTCTTTACCACAGACCTCACCCACCACTATAATGGATGGCGGCAGAGGAGTGGGTCCCCGTTCCGAACAATCTTGAGTGCTTGTGTTGTGGATATTATAATTTATTTTCTAGGCTACAAACTTCTCCACTATGTTAAGCCATATAAGTAAAATAGCTTCTGTGGTCGTTACCACGCTACTTGATCAATAAAATAGCTAAGCTACTGAAAAGCTACTTGATTCAGGAAATAGTGACGTTACCGTAGTTAGTACTAGTGCTAGTTAGAGTATGACTACACTATACGGAATGCGGGAGGATTATAATGCTTCCGTTTATAATCCCATGTAATTCGAGTTACATGAATCAAGCACCTCTTTAAGCATGGAGGAACCCAAAGGACGGGACGCTGCACTGTGTTCGTAAGGCCAAGATGGGCCAGCGTCTCCTCAAGAGGACCCGCCACAACCATCCATTACTTCAGGTAAGATAAATGGTTACAAGGCTCACTAGTCATCTCTTGTGTGCTAGGTATGACAATCTAACTTTACCTTATAAGCAGCCCTGCTGTAGCCTGGTGCTACCAGACCATCGTACTTCATTTCATTTGTACAGAAGGTCTGGAACTGCTGTAATTGGCAAACGTTCACTCACTTGGAGGCGGGTGTCTGTTGAAGTTTAAAACTATTGGTTTTGTTCATCTAATTTTAGAGTTCAAGGAACAATTACAAATTCTACATTAATATTCGATAGTAAGGACAGAGATAATGTTTGCAGTCAACTGTCGAGGCTGGGTCTTGTCATTGACAATACGTCGCTACTTCGACGTCATCGTTCTCAGCCACTTCCTCTGTTCGCTGATTGGTCACACAGAAATTTGTTCGGGCAAAATCCCACTAACAAGCCCCAGCCCCAGACTGACTACTGAAGGGAAAATGAAATTTGGGCGGAAGTAGGTGGGCGGGCGGAGCCAGGCTAGCCCTGCTGTAGTTGCCCCAGATAAAACTGACCATGCTTAGTGCATTGGTTACTACGGTAGCTTTAGCTTCAGTAGCAGCTAACCGTGTTTGGTTAATGCTTTTGCTATTTTTTTTGGAAAGCTTGCTATGATACGTACCATTAATTACGTACCTATCCCTTAAATAGACTAACCTAAGCACTTAGTATTAAGATGATCTTAGTGCTTCAGTGCCAACCTCTGGATTGATCTTAATCTTGATAGTAGATCAGTGGAGATGAATACGTTTACAGATACCCAGGTGAACAAATATTATGCTTCAACTATACTTGAAAGGATGTAGGCTACTAATTACACTTTTAGTATGTAGCTGTATTTTGTACCTTTTTCGTCGCATTCAAGTATACCAAAATGTACTAAAGTATACCTTAAGTACTACTATAGAATAGGGTGACCAGATTTCCTGAAAACCGGGACACTTTGCCCGCGACCGTAGTGCGCATGCATGTGAGGTCATAGACGCTGATATTAAGGTAATTTGCAACACGTAGGACCAGTGGCGGCTGGTGATTAAATTTGTGAGTGGGGTGCAGTCAGGGACGGGGGTCTGGGTGTCCTCCCCCCGAAAATTTTGATTTGGTAGATGTGATTTCCTGTATTCTGGTGCATTTTGGGGATGGGGACTACCTAAAAATTCATTCAGATTCATAGCCTACATCCTGACTTGCAGGGCCTGGACAAGCTTACACTGCATATGCAGACCTACTTTATGGCATTCCACCAGCCATTGTCCTATGGGTGTTATTCTGATATTGAGGCAAATCATGATCACTGTCCTAGGACCACTGCTCACAACAAAGACTAATGGGGCAAAAATGATGTATGTTTTTGGTAGACAAAGCATAGTAGTGTGTGTGTGTGTGTGTGTGTGTGTGTGTGTGTGTGTGTGTGTGTGTGTGTGTGTGTCAACCTCATAGAGCTCCGAAAACACGACCTCAACACAGAGACAAACGCTCTTCAAATTAGCCTACTACATTTATTTGTTTGAGGAGTGAATTTGCTCCAAAATTGATTTGTTTGCTGACAGCCTGCTGTGGAATTGCGGTCAGGTGTCATCAAAATTGTCCCGCGTAACAAGCAACGCCTTTAAGGTGGAACGGTCATGCGGTTCCTCTCGTCAGTTCAAGTATTGTTCATTATGGAAAGATCAGCTCAACGGGAGCATTTGTGCAAGGCAGACACACGGCAAACTGAAAAATTAGACATTGATTTTTGTATGGAATCTCCCTGCTTCTGAAATGCATACATCTCCGCCCCTGCATTCCACTGTGCAGATTGAATCGCGCAGGATTCCACTCTGCGATCATCCCTGTTGCGTATGCCCTCACACATTGTTGAAATCATATGCTGGATGTGTTCTGGACACTGTGTGGTTTTATGTTTGTTAAATCCCCTAGTGGCGTCCATTTTGTGACCTTTTTATACTGAATGTAGGATGTATGCTTTGTACACGTACTTCTTCAGAACTGTAATGTCAACATTTCTTTTTATTCTTGTGTTATAGTTTTACAATCTACGAGCTTCAGTAAAAACACTCAATACAGAATCCCGTTCTCCTCGAGTCATTGAAGTTCATGTTAAACTGATAGCTGGATGATCATCTAGTGAGAACAGTACAGGATGCTTTAAACTTTCTATGTGGTTTTTAGTTAATGATCAGGCTATAATAAGACCACGTTGGCTATGTAATCGCGGACAATTTCATGGATGGTGGAAACCGGGACATGTTAGCGTCCCGACAGGTTTTTGCTGGGACTCGGGACACGCAACTCAAACTCAAAATCAAGTATCGTAGCGAAATACAGTTTCTGTCGTGTTTTATTTGGCATTTTGTAAATCCCATTGAAACGGAAACCGGACCGGAACCGGAAAAGGAAATGGGGCTGTTTACATTTGGTTGTAGTCTTTTCGCTCGGTTCTCCGTCTCAACAGTAGGGCTAGAACCGAGCGAAAAGACCAAAACCAGCCCATCTTTCCGTTTCCGGTCAACATGCAATGAGTCTTCCATCAGAAATCAATGGATTTACAAAATTCCAAATAAAACACGACAGAAACTGTATTTCGCTACGATACTTGATTTGGAACATCAACGAACACCACTAACCACTTGATGAGTTGCACATTTCTGAAAACGAATGTTTAGGGTTGTTTTAAGGACAGGTTTGTGAATGCCCATAGACAGCCATTCTGAAGCAGGCAGGTGAGATTTGTAATTAGCCAAATTCCCGAGACAGGACCAATAGTCAAAATTTCGGTGTCAACCACTCTATTTCATCCTAGACAAACCAGAAAGGGGGCTCAATGTTCAAAATACCAGAATTGTCCTTTAACAATGTACAACGTTCTGTCTGGGGCAAAATATCTACTAAACTAATTTGGGAGACAGCAATTGCAGCTCGCAAGCGACCTCCCATACGAGCAACGGAATAATTTGATTTTATTATGTCTTGTGATAGGGTTGCCTTGTGACGTGGCGTTTGATCGGTACATTTCGACTGCGCATGTATTTTTGGAATTTTAAATTGCAGCAATAAGTTATATTTTTGTTGACTCTGTCTCTGTCTTTGCTGTTTAAATCTAACAGTCGACAAAATTTAAACCAATGCATTTTGAATGGAAGTGTTTTTCAGACAAGAGAGAGAGTGTGTGTGTGTGTGTGTGTGTGTGTGTGTGTGTGTGTGTGTGTGTGTGTGTGTGTGTGTGTGTGTGTGTGTGTGTGTGTGGGTGTGTGTGTGTGTGTGTGTGTGTGTGTGCAGACAGTACAGTGCACCCTCTAGTTATAGGCCTATATATGTCAATATTTCCAATTTTTTGCTCCACAGAACAAAATGTAAACCAATGCATTCTGAATGGGAGCGTTTCTCCGATTTTTTCTTGCTACACAGAACGAAATGTAAACCAATGCATTCTGAATGGGAGCGTTTCTCCGATTTTTTTCGTGAGAGAGAGAGAGCAGCCAGTACAGTGCACCCTCTAGTTATATACAGTAGGCTATATGTCAATATTTCCAGTTTGTTAAACAGACCTCCTCAAAAACTGAAACGAACGTACTCCACAGAACAAAATGTAAACCAATGCATTTTGAATGGGAGTGTTTCTCAGACAATTAACTTTTAATTAAATTTTACAAATTGAGACCGCATTTTATTGACAGTTTATTAACTCGATTTTTTTAAATGCGTGTTTTATAATGTGGCACTTATCAAATAGCTGTGAGCAGAGACAGCAGTGAGTGTTGGGAAAAACAGTCTGTCTAGTTACTTGACCAGATGAAATGAGACGGAAAGGTAATAAAGTCTGTCAGCACGAGGGCCTCGGATTTATTGAGTAAAGTAGCAAAGGTGATACAGATTCATAAAGCGTGAGAGATCGAATATTTTCTAAGTCCCCAACAGCGCTGAGGTCCTCTGGAGCTTCGCCTCCGTGGAAGTTCTGCTTCAGAAGAGCGTGAGGTGTTCTGTGTGGTACAGTCTTATGCTGTATTTTCCCTCCCAACGAAGTGTGTGCGTTTAGGCTGGTGTGTGTGTTTCTGGATGTTTTCAGTGCTGGCGTGGGGGTTACCTGGGTCCAGCTCCCTGTTCAGCTCCCTAACCTTGAGATAAGCGGGAGGCGCCCCGGGCTGTGGTTAGGCTATGTGTTAATTACTGTGATCTAATGGTGGGATTTCTGACCGTATTCTGGGTTGACTTGATCTTACGGGGCCATGACATAAAAGTTGAAAGGCATACCACGTTCTGGGTTGATTCGACCTTTCGGGCCTTGACATGAGAAAAGTTAAAAAGGCATACCATAGATGTGATGTGTTTGTTTTTGCCCATCAGTTGTGACCGAATATTATCAGCAGACTGACTCCTGTTCTTGCGAATGTGTGGTGCATTGTCTGAGTCTCCAGCGTCTCCCCTAGTTGGGACATGTGGCCTCCGGCTCAGGCCTTGACCTGAACAAATAGCTAGAGTTAGTTTAGAACAAGGGTTAACTATATTCGTAATGTACATGTCATGTGGTGTGCTCGTTAAGCTATTTTGCCCATCATGAGGGCTGTCTGGGGGCGGGGCGGGCCGTTTGATCATGTCAATCAAACTGGGACGCGGACGCAGGTTAAGGGAACGCCCACCAACAAGATAATGAAGGTAATAAATTATTTTCTGGGACTGGGAACACCCCCTCCCCCCCACTAGAGCTGCTGCCCCCGTGACCAAACCCCGGATAAGAGGTTTTGAAGATGGATGAAGAGGATGAGGATGAGGATAGGACGGGAAAGGTATCCTTTGGCGTCGCCTGCAGACGGAGAAGGGATTCAATTCACTACAATGTAATGCCATCCCCGTCGATGTTTGACGTTCAGAGCGGGTGCTCCAGCAGCCCATTCACTCCTGTATTAACCCGACTACGGCTCTAGTAGATGTTGTAATATTCTAATTTAGGCTCTGAGTAGCAGCCAGAAATGCTAAAAGCTCTGGGTGTTGAGGGGCTGTCATGGTTGACACGCCTATTCAACATTGCGTGGGAGTCTGGTAGAGTGCCAAAGGAGTGGCAAACCGGGGTGGTGGTTCCCCTGTTCAAAAACGGGGACCAGAGAGTCTGTGCCAATTACCGGGGTATCACATTTCTCAGCCTCCCTGGAAAAGTCTACTCTAAGGTGCTGGAAAGGAAGGTTCGGCCGATTGTCGAACTCTGCATATAACAATGCGGATTCTGCCCTGGATGTGGAACTCCAGACCAGCTCTTCACTCTCGCAAGGATACTGGAGGGGGCCTGGGAGTATGCCCATCCGGTCTACATCTTTTCTACCGGGTCCCCCGGGAGAAACTGTGGGAGGTGCTGCGGGAGTATGGGGTAAGGGGGTCACTCCTCAGGGCCATCCAATCTCTGTACTCCCAAAGCGAGAGATGTGTCTGCGTTCTCGGCAGCCAGACAGTTCCGTTCCCGGTGGGAACAAAAATCGGTGATCTGTTGAATGCATAAGTAGTATTAAGTGTAACATATTTTAATTTAATATTGACCATGGATTTGAAAGCTTGGAGATAGTCTCGAGTTAACGTGTCGGACTTGTTCCCGGTCGTCCGGGGTTCTATCCCCACGCAATTAGTAATAAAGGAAGGATTACTAGAGAAAGCAAATAACTTTTCATGCCATTTATTTTCCATTTCTTTGAATATTCTTAATTAGGGAATTAATAAAGGGAATTACAAAATGAAGCCAACGCCAAGAATACTATGAAATACTCTGGACGCGACCTTGGGTCGCACCTATCACAGGGCAAGTGCTAGACCATTCACCCAGCCGCTGATTACTGATAACACGATAATACAAAGATTTGTGTAATAATGTGTTGGAAAAAAGTAATAATAGATAGCAATTCATTGAATTATTTGATTTGCATCATTTAATCTTAGACCCTTAGTGAAAATATACACTGTTTGTACTTCATATGTGTACATTTATGACAAAATTGTGAGGACTAGGCTTGGCGGAACCTTCTGATGGTACAATTGTTGCTGACAGATGGATTTTGGTCGGATAAATCGCCATGGTTACTTAACGGAGATTCCCTTAACGTAACTCTAGCTGAAAGAAGCCCGGCTAAGCGAAATAAGCCTGGCTTTACGCTTAGCCGGGTTGGTGGAACAGCCCTCAGGCCTCCCAGTGTTGTTGATCTAGGCCCTGGCCTACTTCAGGCTCATTAAAAAGGATGCAGTGTTGCAGCTGGGATAACAGAGAGATAGTGGGGGAGAACAATAATCACGTCTTTAACCATGTAAATCATATCGCCGTCGGGAGTCTTGTGGAGAATATTTGTGTTTTTTGTGTGTGTGTGTGTGTGTGTGTGTGAGTGTGCGTGTGTACACATACACACCCAAAACACAAACAAACATCTGCATACTGTATGTGTCTGCATTGAAGGATGTTTATGTGTATATTGTACTGCATGTGTTTGCTCTAGATGCATCTGAGAACAGTCCTGTTTGGCTGTAGCCTTCCTAACGTTGTTTCTTATTGTTTTCTCTCTCCTTCCGTCTCTCTCTCTCTCTCTCTCTCTCTCTCTCTCTCTCTCTCTCTCTCTCTCTCTCTCCGAACACACCTCTCTCGCTACACACATACCCTGTCTATCTCTCTTTCTCTACACATCTCTTATCTCTCACAGCTGGGAGGGTGTGGCCTACTCGGCGTCGGGGTGTGGCTCTCCGTGACCCAGGGGAACTTTGCGACCCTGTCATCGTCCCTGCCCTCCCTCTCTGCGGCAAATCTGCTGATCGCTACGGGAACCGTCGTCATGGTGATTGGCTGCCTAGGCTGCATTGGAGCTGTCAGAGAGAGCCGACCCCTTCTGCTTGCGGTGGGTCCACCGCCCGGCGATGGGCGAGCGACGCTCTTTTTTCCGCCATGCCTTTCATATAACGTCAGAGCGTCTGCTCGTTGAGGTCTCCAAATACCAGGAGTAATTCAACTTCATGTTATTTCAATAGCACGGTAATTGTGCTTAAAATTAAGTAATTTTGTGCTGCACGAGGCCCCTTTGAGAGTTTTTTGTAGGTCTTTAAAGGCAGAAGTATTTACCGTAAAAGGTGAGAGGCAATTAGCACGCTGGCTTCAACCAAGACCTTTTTTTTAAATGATTGGCAACCGGCAGAATTAACCCTGACCTAAATGCACAGATCCTGGGACTCTGTCAATATAATGTGATAAGCCTGAGCATTTGATAAGTCAGCCCTTATGAGTGATACATCAGCTCAAGCCTAATGAGTGTTTCAAACAACAGCCACACCCCTCTTATTTGGGAACTCATTAGCGTAATGATAGCTGGAGGGGGTAATGAGCATTGCAGGCTTGCTTCAGAGAGCTCTCTTCTTCTTCTTTTTTATTATTGTCATGGTTATAGACCAGGGTATAGCGAGGCTTTTGTGTGGGTGCTTGTTGTGTGTGTGGGTGTGTGTGTCCATGTGTGTGTGCGTGTTGTAAGACATGGGGCCCTATCTTGTGCCCGGCGCAATTGACTTTCTACACCGACGCATGTGTCGTTGCTAGTTTGCACCCGGCGCAAAGCTGATTTTCCCCCGCAGCAACCAGGCGCCACTAAACTTGCGCCTGGAGAGGCGTGTCGGCGAAAAGCAGGGGCGTGTTTCAGAGCAAATGATACTTGGTGCTATTTTAGTGATCTAAAAAATGTGCCAATGCAATTGCGCCACTGACCGAAAAATACCTGGTCTATAGCGGATAGCGCAGTTGTTGTTGCTATTTTGACGTGCCATGGCAGGTCGGAACTACAACATAGCTTACGCTTACACACACGTAGGCTATACACAGCACAAACATGCCAACTATTAACCTGATTTAAATATTAGGCCTATGATGTCAAAGATTATTCATACGTGTGAAACTGCATAGAAATAGCATGTGGATTGTGGAAACATTTTTTTCAATAAGGCTGCATGAATGAACATGAATGAAGTATAGTAGGCTATGGCATGCGTTAAAATAATAATAATAATAACAATATAAAATATCAACTCGCCAAGTCAAATGCGCTGGCTCTTAAAGGGGATGGCAGGTGGAACTCTCATTGGTTTATTGCACGTTATGCCCAAAATACACCTACGGGTTTCAGCCCAACCCTTTTTAGATTTGTGCCAGGCGCAAAGCTCATTTATCTCGCCGTCATAATAGCAACAGCGCCGTAGAACCACCCACAAAGTAAATAAAGACCGTCTAACTAGGGCCCATAGAGTCTGACATCAAAGCATCACACTGGCAATATTGCGATTGCCGTTTTGAAAATAATCTTTTGATGTCCTGTCACTGAAATAGGGTAACATATTAGCATGTCTATGGCTGGTGTGGGGGGGGGAGAACCATACAAAAACAAAGAATATCATGAAAATAGAAAAGCAAAGGCAAAAGCAGATTTGCCATCTGGAACATAATAAAATGTAACTGCAGCAGCAACATTTATATAGGTGATATATACATTCATATGAAAGATATGTTAATTTATTATAGTACATCCATATGGATAGGAATGTAATAGAGTACATCAATACATTTATACATTTATGTAAATGTTAAAGAACGGGGATGTAAACGTGGTGTGTTGGGCTCAAAATAAAAGCAGCTTGCAAAGAACGTCTCTGTTCAACCAGAGCCATTAGAGAGGTGTTAAGGGGTAATGGGTCAACCTAGCAATTGTAAGTGCTTTGCACTTGGTTCTATTAGCATCCTTACTGTACTGACCGCAATATATTGTTTCACCTTCTTCTGACAAATGCCCTTATTGTTAGTCGCTTTGGATAAAAGCATCTGCTAAATTCCCTAAATGTATATGTAATGTAGAGAGGGAGCTGTGCTAGACAGTGTAGAATGCATGGGGTCGATTGGAACTAAATGCTGTAAAATGAGAATCTATCTGTGCATGGGCTATTCACTGATTGTGTTAATATACTTCCATAAAGGAAAAACTACTACCATGGCACAACCTAAAGATTATTATATTGTCTCAAGTTGATGTTGAAATTGACTCACACTTCACCCTCCACCTCCTAGGCTCAATTGTGCCCCTGGTGTTCGCTTTAAATATTCAGCGATGAGGGGTTTAGTATGTCTCAGGCAACCTTGGGGTCCTGTTAATATATTGATCTGGGACGCATGGAGGGGTTACCGCTAACCGGTCTGTGATAAGTGTGTTGCCAAGGTGATGAGGCATGTGGAGAGATAAAAAAGAGACAGGGCAGCTGGTTTGATGGCGTGGGTGGAAATCACAGCAGGTGGTAGAGCAAGCAGGAATGAATCCTGTCGTTGATGGGATTATGGTTCTCATCCTGAAATGAGTGCGAGAAATCAGTCAGCTGAAAATGTGATACTCGCAGCATGTCATTGCGGAGTCCTCTTTCTCACACATACATATTGTACAGTAACAACATGTATGTTAAAGGCTCCCCTTCAACACATGCACTTTGCTACCATAGGTGTCTATAATATCTTGGACACTCAATATCTTCCATAGTGTGAGCCGTATAACAGTGGATGCCATTTCAAGTGTGTTACATTTACAATTAGGCAGTAATGAAAAGGCAAAGCAGGACATTAGCTTTATTAAGTTGTGTGTAATGTATTGTGTTCCGTATATTCGTCGATAGTGTGCGTGGTCTGCAGTGCGGATAAATCTGAAGGTTGAGATGCTAATCTATTGATGTGGTTGTCAGTGTGCAGGACTGTCGAGAGAGGCTGCTTCATTCAGCTGTTGCGGTTTCCATCGTCGTGGATTAAACTATGGTGTGAAAACCCATTTGGGGCGTCTCTGATGTAACTCATTGAACTGATTAATATGACTGGGCAATCTCTGCCATGGCAACATTAAATTCTCTATTTTCATGCAGTAGAATAGTTTTGGGGGCGGGGGTCTAGAATTAGGATTTTTTTTACTGTTGGCTGATTTTGGGGGCGGGATATGACGTAGGGTTGAGGTTCGCAAAAGAGGCGGGATAAGTCCGGCCGCTGTCACTCGTCGCTATCATCTTAAATGTTGCTGCAGCTTTGCATCATATATTCCGTTATACATCATACATCCGCATCGATCGATGAAAGATTGGAGCATGAGTTAGAGACAAAAAGAAGAAACAACAAAGAAGAAAGGCGTTGCAAACGACTGCATTACTGGAGAAAGAAAGAGTCTTTTTTTTGCTTCATTTCACGTATAACAAACAGTAGGACAATTGTAGTTGATTTAGTGTTTAACTGAGAAACCAGGGAGTGGAAGGCCGGGACCCTATAATGTTCAGTAAATAATAATTGTTACAAGAGTAACGTATGTGGACACTGATGGGCAAAAATAACCTAATGGACACATTACATTACGAATATAGTCAACTCTGGGCCCAAACCTAACGAACACAACACAGCACACATTCAAGAGGGTCAAGATGACCCTCGAGCCCCCCTATCAGTCTGCGGAGAACACTCTGCCACAGCTGGACGGCGAGGACACACATATCACACAGAAAGACAACACAACCTGGAGGCTCAAGGACAAGAGAACCCTCGATAACCCATACAAAGTCTAGCACACACACCTGGCTAGGAAAGAACTATAAGTTTCACATGCACCGGATCACCAGGGCTCTTCTGAAGCAGAACCTCCACGAAGGCGAAGCTCCGGACGACCTCAGAGCTGTTAGGGGACGTAGATTATTCGATCTCTCATGCTTTATGAATCAGTATTACCTTTGCCACTTTACTCAATAAATCCGAGGCCCTCGTGCTGACAGACTTTATTACCTCTCCGTCTCATTTTATCTGGTCAAGTAACTAGACAGACTGTTTTTCCCAACAACACACACATACATTATGCGATGAGATGAGAATGAGAATGGCAGTATGCGTGTGTGAGTGGACGAGCGAGGAGAGAGGTAGCGGTAGCGTGTGTCAGTTTAGTGAAGTAATGAACAAGTCTGGTTGTGTCTGTGCAAACATGTACTGTAAAGTTAGTGAAACTAAGAATAAAGTACGCAGCCTGTCAATAATCAGCGGCCGCTTCATTCCGACCATATTCCGACCTATAAGCAGACCCACTGCCGGTCAAAGTGAAGGGTGTTACCCCCGAGAGAACATTGAAGTCTCCCCTGTGCTCTCGACTACGGTCTGGGAGCCGACAGCAGGAAAGGTGTAACATAATAAAAAAACATTTTCTATATACACTTGCAGCTGTGAACTCATGTATTGTAATTTATTGTATGATGTGTACTTTTAGGGTTACGATAAGACCATTTAGCGTTCACCACAAATGACTCTGAAAAGCAGTGCCAACATTAAAATATTTTTAAACCATTCAGCGAACAAAAGGCAACAGGCTGATTATCGTTTAGGGTGCCACTCAACATGCAAATGCAGACCGAAGCATCATCAACACGCCCACTCAAATGGTGTGAAATGCCGATATTCTGCTCATTCACATATAAAGTAATTAACATTTCCGCCAGCTAAAATACTACCTCAGTGGTAGTCTTTTTTCAGGAGGTCCAATGTCAGGATATGTCATTCACATATACGGCCCGTCGGGAGAATAGCGGGCTAATAGCGGGCTGTATGTCTATGTGTAAAAGCAGCTATAGAGTCATGGTAGAAGGGAAGGGTTTAATATTTCATTCATGGAACTTTTTACTTTTGTACTTTTGTACTTTTGAGTGTTTCACATTTAGAAAACTTGTCTTTTCAGAAGGAATGATTGAGAAGATTTCTTTAACAATTCAAATAAATTGTTTTTCACCTATGGGTGTGACTGCTTGAGCAGTTACTTTAGCTGATTGCAACACTAGAGTGGCTTCAATTATCGATACTACTACTGTTGACGCAAATCACACATGTCTCCCTTCCGTGTTGGTTTGGCAATCCATTTGACATCTACCCCTATTACTCTTTTTGTGAAATTGTATTCATCTCCATAATAATAATCTCCAAAATTGCTTAAAATAAATAAACCAATATTTCTGGGTCATGTCCTGCAGCTTACTAAGAGATTAGTTCCATTTCACATTAGGAAATAGTGATGTGTATTCACGGGGCCACAGAGTGAAGTATTTGCTTGTGTTTGAGAGCAGCATCTGCTAGTCCTGTATTTTTCTATTTAACATAGTCCCGTAACCTCCCCTGTACTTTTAATGTTCTTAAAGGATGGCCACTGGTGGCAGAACAGCAGATAACCGTTAAGGGGGTGGTAAATGTGAAGAGTGGGGGTTCGAATGATCTACTTTGTGTCATATATTTATACAATGACTTTCTATTTGCCCGGAACAAATGGAATAGCACTATGAGTGCGTACAAGGAACTCTGCAAAGCCACATTGACACACACACACAAACACAGACACACACACATAACCAACTGACAAATACTATATCCATCTTAATCTGCGAGGAAGACGCACCTGAGCAGCTTTTGAACACTTGTTTCCCTTCGCTTCACACACACACACACACACACACACACACACACACACACACACACACACACACACACACACACACACACACACAGCAACAAAGGATCTCCACTCCTGTCTGTTTTGGGCGAGCTTTTGGATAGAACTCCTGCCTCATGGCTTTCAGTTCTTTCTCCACTGTTCCACACCAGGTTTCTTTGGGTCGTCCTCTCTTTCGTTTGCCTTCAGGTGTCCAGTGTAGGGCAGTTCTAGTAATGTTCTTTTCGCATGATGTGTCCAATCCATCTCCAGCGCCTTCTTGGTGGTCTCGGTTTGTCCGAGCAAGTAATTGCTGGTTGTAGGTGGTGTAAGGTCAGAAGATACGTAGGATTTTTCTTGTGTGGAATGCCAAGAGCTTGGAAAGGTCTTTCTGTCATCCATCAGTATTCAGAGCTGTATAGAAAGGTGAAGAGAACACAGCTCTGGTACAATTTGAGTTTGGTGTCGATGCTGTACTTCGTGGACTTCCACACATTGTTCATCATTCTGAATGTGTTTCTTGCCTTGTTGAGTTGACTTTTAATGTCATTGCCTGTTCCTCCATCATATCTTACAGTGCTTCCTAGATATGAAAACTCTTCTGTTGTGGGTACATTTATTCCATTTATTATATATATAGGTGGGGGATTTTGTGTGTTTAAGGTCATCCTATTTGTTGTGCAAATAGTTGGTTGTGTTGGTGGGTACGGGAAACCAGTGCCAAGTCGTCTCCAAAGTCTAGGTCTTCAAGTGTTGTAAATAGTGTCCATTAGTGATGAGCAGATGACTCGCTACCCGGCTCTTTCACCCGTGTCCCTAAAATAACCCAAGAATCATGGATCTTTAGTGACCAATGACTCGAGTCAATTGAATCCTCCCATATTTGGTGAAAAAAATAAAATAAATGCATCAAACACAAACCTCTTGAACCGTTTACAACCCAATTACAACATATAACTCTATATAGTCTGCCAAAAGTTCTATAACTTGCAGCAGCGAGTTCATTTATACCAACAAACGTCAACCGAGGGGACTGAGTGAGTGAGCCACAGACGGTGGATAATTTCCTGCAGAAGCAGCTCTGGTTAGGCGGGCACAAAGGGAATCATGGGCGAGACGGTGAGTTGGGGATTCAACAGACAGACCTGCGACTCAGGAGTCGCGACTCATAAGAGCTTCCTGCACCAGGAGAAATGACCCACACTTCCTCGAGTTATCAGCCCTAATGTAGCTGATTTATTCCAATATTTGACTGGCACAATGCTCTGGGTTTAAAATCCACTCCTTAAATCCTCATCCGTTATTTGACCCGGTTTACTCGGCGAGAATTAATACAGCTTCTTGTAACCTGCTTACTATAACTTGAGTGTGATCCACCGTACGCGAATGTGTTTTTCGTAGGCGGGATCCAGAAGAATCATGAATATTAATGAGGGGATAGCCGGAGATTATCCAATCACGTTGGTTTAAATCCCTGATCCAATCCAAAAAGGCTAAAATCTGTGACGTGACCGCAGGGTAGGGAACTTAAATTGTGATGTATATTAAACTAACGTTAGTCAAACGCATTTCTCTGATTGGGTTAGGGTTAGCAGTCAGCGTGCGAGTTTGACTGACAGGCCGCCTGTCCAATCCTAGCTCTTGAGGCGGGACTTCTTCTGGATTCCGCTTACGATAAACACAGTCGCCCACCGTACAGAGGCGGACGAATGACTGTTGCATGGCTCCGCCTCCTGTGAGCGGTTCAGTAGGACTCGAGTCACTCGGCTGACTCACAGATCCACCGATCCACATGGAGTCGGACGCATGACTCTTGCATGGCGCAGCATGCGCTCGCTTAACGAGTGACTGGCGGGCAGGAGAAGGGCGAGGAGTGGATTTGTTTTTTGTTTGTTGGTTAAAAATGAGTGGCCGAAAGAAGAGCAATGTTTGGTTGCACTTCGAGCAAGAGAACCAAAATCAAGCTGAATGCAAACATTGCAAGAATCTAATTTCCAATCACGGGGGTAGCACATCCAACATGAGGAGGAGGCACTTGAAAACCAAGCAACCCCACTACATTGTTGGAAGACAGTAGAGGAGAGGATCAAGAAGCAGCAGCAGGAAGAACATCGGATACAGATTCAACAGCAACAGTCACAACATCAGCAGCCGGCTCAGATATGACAACAACATCAGCTACAGCAGCAGGTTGTGAGAAGGAGGCCAAGGCAATCAACAATGGGGGCCTTTGTGAGAAGGCCCATCCAACCATTACAACAAGGCAAAGTGGACAAAGAGCTAGTCAAGATGATAGCAAAAGACGTCCAGCCATTTTCAATTGTTGAACATGAGGGATTCAGGGGATGCATCCAGGCACTGGACCCCTCATATGTCCTCCCAAGTAGGCACACAATCTCAAGACGGATGCTGCCAAATCTATATGAAAAGGTCAGAGCAGACCTTAAAGAAATCATTAAGGATGTTCCAGCAATGTGCCTCACCACAGACTTCCGGACCTCCAGTCCACCACAAGCTACATTGCTATTACCTGTCACTATATATTCGTTTTTGAACTGAAGAGTAATTTATTGGATTGTTGTACTATGTCAGAGCACCACACAGCTCAACAGCTGCCTTACAAGTTGGACCAAGTGACGCAGGAGTGGGGGATACAGGACAAAGTTGTCGCTTGTGCCACAGACAATGCCAAAAACATTGTAAAAGCGGTAAAGGATGTGCTCAGGTGGAACCATGTTGGTTGCATTGCACATACTTTAAATCTGGTGCTCAGGCACTCACTAGAGGGGCCTGACATACAATAAGTCAAGGCCATCACAGAGTACATGCGAAAAAGCAGCAAAGCTGCGTGATATACAGAGGCAGATGGGTCAGGCCCAGTTGTGGCTAAAACAAGATGTGGCAACGCGCTGGACTTTGACTTTTTACATGCTCCAGTGCATGTTACAGATTAAAGAGCCCTTGGTCTCAAGACTGCCAATAGTCAATCCACAGCTGCCAACATCAACACTTGAGGAGTGGGAGACTGTAAGGGAGGCCTGTGATGTCCAACCTTTTCAGGAAATGACAGCTGAGATGAGCTCAGAGAGGTATGCACATCATTTTAGGCCTGAGTGAACTGAGTGAATATCTTTAGTAAAAAGTCAGTTCTTTTTGAAAGAACTTTTCAGTAATATATTTTGTAGAAAGCTGCAATTGCATTACAATAGATACTTTATTCAACCCAGAGGGAAATTTAAGGTTTAACCATTGATTATTTTCTCACAGCTTTGTGACAGGCTCAAAAGCAGTTCTTATTGCACGGGGGCTACAAAGATTCATTGCCCATAGACAGCGAACCCCCCCCAAACAGTGCAACAGTGTTGGGTCTGATCAACAGGCCTGCAGCTGAAATGGACAAAAGACTTGCACTGCTTGAAAAGGTCCCCGTACTGGCTGATGGCATATTTTTGGACCCAAAGTTCAAAAAGCATGCCTTTGTCAATGACAGGTATGCAGGTGAGGCTCAGGGTAGAGTGGAGAGGGCAACCACACATGCAGCAGCAACTCCATCATCAGCTGTAGAGAAGAAGAGGTTGAAGTCACCCCAGCTGCTGCAAGCACTCAAAGTGAGCCTGTCTCTGTGGTTTGGGCTGACTTTGAGGAGAGCGTGACACGTTTAAGGCCAAATCTACAGAACCCCCATGCTGAGTCGTTGCTTGAGGTCAATGGTGTTTCTGTCGGCGCAACTGATTCCCCCGCACAGCCGATCCCTTGGAGTGGTGGAAGGTACGGTCACTTGTGTACAAGACAGAGGCGTAGCCACGGGGCCAGGCCCGCCTACTTCCGGGGTCGTCCGTCTTGCCCATCCAATCGGAGGGCTTTCCTTTTTTTAATTTCACCATCCAAAAAAGGCGCACAAGTCAGCACGTCGCTGAGAGTGCAAGAATCGGTCAAATCGCAGACACAGCCGACAGCTCCTCCCCCCCTCCCCTCCTGAACGTTGCAGAGAGAGCCCTTCCACCCACGATACAATGGATTCTTATGTTGTTTTTAATCCAGGAAAGGCCGCCGAGACAGGATCGCTTTTAACTCACTTTATTTGGTAAAGGTTTTGGTCTATTGTCTATCGTCTATGAAATAAAAGGAGAGGAATAGTATATAACACGCGCGGAGCGTCTCTAAGCTTTATAACTACGATACGCCGCCCAAGAGATTCTGTCTTCTCCAAGTTAAGTTGCTGCTTATATAGATAGATGGAGGTAGGCTTCTTCTACAACGTTTGAACTTGCTCACTTCATCTGTGTGTCCGTTGTTGCCCCCTCTTGACTATGTGCAAGTGTTGCAGCTTTACTGCATGTGCTCGGTGCTGCCCCCTTGTGACTATGTGAGGATATTACCTCTTAACTATTATATGCGCTCTGTGCTGTTCCCTGTGGCTATGTGAGAATATTACCTCTTAACTATTGTATGTGCTCAGTGCTGCTCCCTGTGGCTATGTAAGGATATTACGGCTGAAATATGTTATCAAAGCCTTTATTTTTAGCCATGGTATTAAGTAGCTAAAGCTTAATGATGAAGCAAACTAAATTGCTTAATTTTGTGGTCAAACTCCGTCGCATTGAGCAGGAGCAGGATGAAACACAGTCATCAACGTTGCCCTCTCAACCAGAGAGTAATGAGGGCTCTGTCACTGTTGAATCGGAAAGTTCAGATGATATTCTACAGGGTAATTCCACGCCAGTTGTCAGTTTTTTCTTCTTGAGGATCTTTACGATTACACCCTTTGACCAATCGTTTGGTATCCTCTTCCCCTCCCATATGGATGTGAAGAGGGTTTTAGCAATTTTGCCTCTGGGTGTACTTTGAACCGTTCTGCATTCAGGTTGTCTCGCCTGGGGGCTTTTCCATTTTTGAGTAATTTGATGGCTGAAACCATTTATTTTTGTTCTGGTGGTGCACTGTTAACATCAAAGACAGTCTCAGGTTCCTGTATCTCTGCTTCTGCTGTTGGTGGGGGTCTGTTTAGGACCTCGCTGAAGTGTTCTGCCCACCTTGCCTCTACTTCTGCCTCCAATGTAAGAGTTTGCCCTTGTTTGTCAGTGATTGCCATATCTATAGCTCTATGGTACCTACCGCAGACTATTCTGGTGATTTTTACCTTACCTTGCTCTCCCTTGTTTGCTGCTTCTTCTGCCTGGTCTGCAAGACTGTATATATAATTTCTCTTGTTTTTTTCTTGCCATCCTCTTAACTGTTCTGTCGGTTTCCTTATATTGTTGCTTGTATATATCTTTAATCCTTTCTGACTTGGCTTCCATTCATTTCTTCTTAAGGGCTCTCCTATCTGCTATGACTTTCCAGGTGTCTGCTGTAATCAACTCTTTTCTGTTCCTTTGCTTTATTCCCAGGCAGATTGCTATTGGGAGTAAGCGGTTTTGATCTGTTTTAAAGTTGGCATCATCAGGTCCTTTTTGTGTGTTTTTGTGTGTCTGCAAGAGCGGCCTTCACTTTGGGGTCATGTCATTTCTCCACGTCAAAATGTTGCTATCCTGTAATCTTCCGCCCGGCTCTTTTTAATTTTAACGCCAGCACTGCTGTGACTAAGTGATGGTCGCTGCCGACATCAGCTCCTCTCCTGACTCTGACGTCCAAGAGTGATCGTCTCCAAGTGCCATTGACCATTAGATGGTCTGTCTGGTATCTCTTCCATTGGGGGAACACCAGGTGAGTTTGTGGATGTCGCAATGGGGGAGGATGAAAGGGAGTACAAATGTGCTGCCGCCGTGGGTTAGTGTCCCCCTTCCACTCAGTGCATCGTTTTGCAGCACGCCCCCCCCCCCCCTGCTAACCTTCGTGTCTTGTTCAAACAGGGCTGAGCCATGGATCCCTCGAGGGAAAACGACATGGCTGCCTGGTGCAGCCTTGTGATGTGGTTCCCCTTCAGTTCTACTGTAAGGAAAGGTCTTGCAAACCGGGCTTTGATGTGTCTTAATTAGGGCTGGGCAACGGTTAAAAGTTTTAATCCTCAGATGGAGGTGAGAGCTTTGTTTAACTATATAGCTGTATGTTATATCCAGAAAGGGTACACCCTCCTTAACACTAGCTAATCTAATTCTGCTTCTCTGGTTTCTTATGAGGCTTTACTATGTTCCATGTTCCAAGAGCTACAAATCCCAGGTCCAGATCCCCCCCATAACTGCTTGGTGCTTCAATACGCCATGTGCAGAATCATGCCTGCATCTTGCTGACTGGTGCAGAAACTAAACCAAAACCTCTCAATTTTTTCTCGGACCCACAGCCCCCCGCACAGTTCATTCATCCAAACTGGACACGGAATGTCCAGTTTTTTCTTATTTTATTGCTCTTAAAATGCTGTCACCTATCTCTCGGAAGCAGACGAGCCATTGATTGCGAGCGACAGACCGTCCTGGTCGGGGCCTTGATAGATGAGCTCGTAACTCTTTTGAACGCTTGTGTGGCAGCATTGGGCGGGGGAAAGATGTATTGCCCATCAAGCAAGTCGTCCAGCCCACCACAGAGCCTTTGCATTGGAACAGTGTGTGTGTGTGTGTGTGTGTGTGTGTGTGGGTACTCACGCGGTGCAGTGCGTGTGTGAGATACGGCCCCTTTAGCAAATATAGTGAATAGTGTGATACGGTGAATCACATAAACTGACCTGTCCCAGTGGGTATGGATTCCTCTGGCCGCAGCCTCGGCTTTACACTTGGCACTTGGAAATATTGGGTTGGAACGATCTCTTACTCGCTTGCACACAGACACACGCACGCACAGGGACAAATATAATTATACATACACACACACACGCACACACACATTTCTAAACACATATCTACAAACACATACACACATGCACGCACACAAACATGCACACACACACACAATTTTCTTCTCCTTAGACACCGGGTGACTCTGGCGCTCGCCAGAAAACAAAAGAAGTCAAGACAAACAACCTTCTCACTGGTTGTGTTCTCTCTCTTTGTGTCCCCACAGTTCTTCCTCCTGCTGCTCCTCATCTTCCTCCTGGAGATCCTTTTCATCATGCTTTTCTTCATCCATCAAGACCAGGTAAGCCACCGTGCGTGCTGATCCATATGGGTCTGTTTTCACAACCATATCAGTCAGATGTCATTTCACCGCCTGTGGATCAGACTCATGAAAGGTTTTGACTTATCTGTGTGTTTACCCAAATAATTAATTGAGAAGGTTACGGTCTTGTTTGTCACTTTGATCGAGTGTGTGTGTGCCAGTAGCACGGCGTGTAGGCTGCTAACAGCATAGCTGCTTCATGAATGTGTCAATAGATTTCTGTTACTCTGTTGGATGTGTTCATGTTGTAAGATAAATATTAGGGGTGTGCATCTCTCCAATAAAAGACGATTCGATGCGTATCTCGATACATGGGGTACGATACGATTCAGGAACGATCAATTTTTAAAATGGAACGATTCGATTCAGTTAGATTCAGAAGGATTTCGATTCGATTCGATGTGGCACGGCTCAATTCGAGAGGGTATGATGCAATGGATTTCTTGTTGAAAGTAGTATTAACTTGTAAATGTGGCATTTCCTTCAAAAAGATTTATCAAAGACTAGAGAAGAAGTGTATTTGTTAGGGGTGTGCATCTCTCCAATAAAAGACGATTCGATGTGTATCTCGATACATGGGGTACGATACGATTCAGGAACGATACATTTTTAAAATGGAACGATTCGATTCAGTTCGATTCAGAAGATTTGCATCTTTTAAATCAAAATCGATTTTCCGATTCAAATCGTTTTTTGTTACACCCCTAATAAATATATATCTGTGTGTGTGGCTGTATGTATCGGCGTGTGTGTGTGTGTGTGTGTGTGTGTGTGTATGGGGGAGGATAGTTGGTGACACATGGTTAGACAACTTTTCCTTGTTTTGTAATCATTTGTTTAATTGTGCTTAGTCCTGCTTACAAGTCACACGGTTAAAATTATCTCCACATCTCAGCTTTTACATTTTTGTTCAAGTGTAAATAAATAAAAAAAACGGGGGTGGGGCAGAGCTTCATCTATCTTAATCTATATTAAGAGGTGTGTGTGTGTGTGTGTGTGTGTGTGTGTGTGTATGTGTGTGTGTGTGTGTGTGTGTGTGTTGATGATGCGGGGGGAGGTTTTCCTGTGGTCATAAACAGATGGCATAATGGCAGGGTAACAGCTCCCCACTGGACTATTTCCTTTGCCCGGTTTAGGGGCTCTCTACAATTGACAGTTTTTGCCAATTGCTTGAACACAATAGACACATGCTTAGACTAAAGTAACACAACTTTGAAGTTTTTGTTATTGTACCTTAAACACGTGTAACCATACCTTAAACAAAAGTGCTGCTTTGCACACACGCTCCTTTCTGCAACACACTTGCTCCTGCACACTACACACTATTTCATACATAATACACTTTGTTCAAAAATGAAATCTCAGTGTACCATTGAGAAAACACATCTATTCAAAATACAAAACACATTGGGTAATTGAAAATACTTAAATACACACCTGAAAACAGGTGAATAAGGTAAATAAGGAACTTTAGTGTCGGCAAGATTTGTTGTCCCCCCAATTACTTTCACAATCATGACTCATGTGGTCCCATAAAGCACGGCCTCACTAGGCTTTGTTCAATCCCCCCTTCGCACACACTTTCTCCAAAGTTAACAACAATGACTAACTATCCAGGATCCCTGAAACTTATAATGAAGGTTAATAGCGTTACTAGATGCTGCTGATATCTGACCACAGTGTGCTCAGTGTTTGTGATGGCTATTGCAAGAAAAGCTGATGCTGTGTTTGACCAGGGTTGTGGTTTTAACAGCAGTCATTTATAAAGACAAGGCCACTGTCAGTTGTCTTTTTCTGAGTGATGAAATTCCCAATGAAAGAACTAAAACCAACAATCTCTTTCCTCTCACCCATGATAGTTGTCATTCTGGTTGAATCTTACCATCCGTGCCATTATTCACCTTGTTGTCTCACAATCCAAGCGGCCGTTCTTTTGCCTAATCATTAGGATGTCTTGCTATGATGTTCAAATAGTAACTTTTAGAAAAAAAATGTTTTTATGGATTCAGTGGTACATGCAAACTATCTATGTGTAGGGCACCAGAGGTAAACACCATTTCTGCCGTTAACTGGCAATAACACTACATTGCCAGGGCTCGACAGTGCGAGCGTTTCAGTCGCATTTGCGACAAAAAAATAGATGTGTGCGAAATGTAAAATGTATTTAGGAGCACGTGTGCGAATAAAAAGTGTTACAAAATTCAGCCCAAGCTAGGGTTGCGGGATGTCCCCTAAATTGGCAGGTGACGTCGTGACGATATTTACAGTAAAACATCACGATGGACGATGATGAAGGGGGGTGGCGGGAGAGTTGAAACAATGGCGTTGGTTGCTAAAAAGGGTAGGCCAGCTACTACTTCGCTTTTATGGTATTTTTTGGATTTAGACCTGATGAGAGTGGACAGCCAAGGGACACGACTGACGTTGTGTGCAAGATCTGCTCATGTGTGATCCGTGCAATAGACTGGCAGACGACCGATCTATATGACTACTTTATGCGCCTCGCAGAAGTTAATAGAAATGATGATAAATAAAATATCACAGAGCATAGAGCAGGAAACATTTCCAATGTCTCATGACAATTTACAATCTGCAAAATGTGTCTTCGTTGGCCGACTTTCTTTTTTTAGTTAGGATATTGATGCTGCGCGCCTCCTATTTGCGACGGAATTTGTTTAAGATATAAAACCATTTAATTTAACACACACGCACTAAAACAGATATTTTCGTTTTTAAATAAATATTTGGAAACTAAAATTCATGTATTCCGCAGCGTGCCTCTCTGGCATTGAGCGGGTCTACAGGATTGCACTCTGCACAACCCAGTCAGTAAAAAAAGTGAACAGTCTCGGTCACGTAGGCCTACGCCTCCGTAGTCGACGCTGTCCAAGCGTCGGTGGTGAAGGCAACTTTCTCCGTTAAGGACAGGATCTCATGGAGCGAGGCTGCTGCTTCGCTGTACATTTTCTCCAGCCGCACAGTTATAGTTTGGCGACATGGCACCGTGTGATCTGCCTCGAGAAATGCGATCAGATCGCGGTAGTCACGTCGCATCACGTCGCTCGCTATAAATAGCATATATATGCATTAATTATAATTATATTCTTAATTTAATTTACAGAGCAATCCCTGCAACGTTTCTAGGTTAACTATAGAAGAGACTATAGGAGGATTAGTGTGTGTCTGACGGGGGGGGGGGCGGGTGGGCGGGGGGGGGCATCACGATGGTGGCTCTCCATCGTGATGCCGGTCAGCCGTCACGATGGCCGATGACATCGTCCTTCGGCACAGCCCTAGTGCAGATCATGCTGGTTGCTCCCCATTTCAGCCGCCCAGTGTGCAGTGGGGGAGCCAGAGGGGTGGCCGGGGTGGCACTACTGGCCACCCCTGGAACCTGATTGGCCACCCCAGGTGCCACCCCTACCGCCTTCGACCCCGCGTTCGTCTGGCTCCGCCACTGCCCAGTGTGAAAGGCTTTTCTGCCCAAAACCGCATCGAGAATTCAACACAAAGCTGCCTTGGAGTGTCCACAGCTGAAGACTTGATGCGGATCAGCTCTGAGGGGCTGGCTGAGCTCAAGGCAGCCCAGGAGACCTGCTTACAAGAGCTGCTGGACCAGTGATGTCCTTTGTGTCTAAACCAGGGGTGGCCAAACTTTTTTGCTCGTGGGCCGCATACAGCAAAAATGAGAACGTCAGGGGGCAATATAAAATCAAGATCGCCAGTTTTCAACCAGTTAAAACTGAAAGAGCAACATGTGTTTGTAGACCAGAAAACCCCTTTGATTGCCAAAGCATTCTATAATACTATAGTACTCAATCCTATTATTCCAATTGTTTAATTGTTGAGATCTATGAGCAATCTTTTAACTGTCTGAGTAAAATGTACATAGAAGAATGGGCCACATTACATTTTATGTAGAGATTTCATGGCGGGCCACTTAAAAGAGACCAACAGCCCGCATTTGGCCCCCGGGCCTTAGTTTGGCCACCCCTGGTCTAAACGGACTGAACAGACTTTTGTTTGGCGTTTAGAACTAAGAAGAACTACTTTATTATAGACGTGTTCATACCGTTCATACCGTCTATACAGTTCAAGTATAAATAATTACATAATTATTAACTAAATACATACTTATTAAATAATAAAACAGTTTGAAGCAGAGCACATGTGCTCCTTGGGAAAAAAGTAAGCATCAAGCCCTGATTGCCTTGGGTAGTTTCATAGGGGAGATGTTGGCAATGAAGATAAACACATAAACACATAAACATGCACAATCAGGGCATTGACATTGGAAGTGCTGCTAAAACTAACTGGTCAAATCTTCATGAATTAATAATGTGGGTTTACCTTTTAAGTGGGTCCCATTGATGTTGCATGGGAGTTCACTTTCTATAGCATCATCATACTCAACATTAGCATATGAAGGCAATTAAATCCACTTTCTATTCACTTTGAGCTTCAAACACGACAGCTTTTGGGTCAATGCTTTGATCTCAATCTCAATCCAAGGCCATTTACAATGTGTAGGTTTTGAGGTATAGCAGGCGCATCATTGATACAAATACATAGAAATGCTGCCACCAGAAGCCGTACAATTAATTGTAATTCATGGCGATGCTCACTCTTAGTGTAGTCCAAGAAGTAGTAGAAGTAGTAGAACTATTTGTATTGTCTTATTCATGGCCACCAAAAAAATGGACTGTTTCCTCAGGGAGCCAAGAAAAATGCCTTCCCTCTTTGCAATGTCTGTATAAATTTAAGTAGTAATGCAGAAGTATACTTGACATATATATATATTTTTTACTTTTTATTGATTTATCTATCTGCCACAGGGGCACTTGGCCCTATGTGTAGCGTACACTATATTGCTTTGTAGCCATTTGTCACAGCAATCCTAATACTGGCATGATTATTGTGTCGCCTGCTGTGCAGTATTTAATTGCCATGTGTCTTTGTTGTGTAATCCTACGAGTGTGTCTGGATTGGTGCAGTTCCAGCCAAACCACTCACTCCTTTATTTTATGGATGTAATCTCGTAGGCCCTTACCTTTGTCTCTCTATCTGCATTGGCTGATGTTCAGAGCATTCACATTTGCATCATTCAGGTTCTGAATTATTCAGTTTCATCAGGATCTGCTCCTGTTGTGGATAAAACCCACAATCTAACAAAATGCGAGAGGTCGAGAAGGACTAGGTTTGAAAGATTGATGCTTTATAACAACTTGCATAAAGTAGTAACAAAACCCGAGTTGGTTTGCAAAGTCTTCAGGCCCCGAGTTATATCCCCCCTGCTGTGGGCAGATGGGAGTTTTAACTAACAGCTAACTGCTTTGAAGCAGGAGCGCACAAACCAATCAAAACAGAAAACAGACAGGGCTAACTGAAGCCGGAGCACACGGTCAATTTCTGCATGCAAGCATTCCTAAGGGAAGTTTTTAAAATAAAACGCTCAATTAACAAGAAAAGTGATGCTGAGATATCTTTCTGAAGCTAGCGAGCTAGCTACTGCTTGTCCTAGAGCTAGCAAGTTCTAGCTAGATGAATATCAAGCTAGTACTGCATGTCCTTGGGCTAGCAAGTTCTAGCTAGAACTAGCATTCTCGGTCTGATTTGATGTGCAAGACAAAGCTGTTTAAGTTTAACTACTTGATTGCATGAATTTAAAATGTCAAGGGATATTGCTATGGGGTACGTGTCATTATGGCACAATGTACGTTAATCTCACCACAATACTAATGCTGAGATATTATCCAAGCTAGGGATATCTAGTAGCCTGATTTGATGTGCAAGGCAGAGCTGTCAGTTGTTTAGTCTCTCCTGGTCCTATAGGGCTTAAGTAATGTTCTTCTGCTCTCAGGGCTGAGTAGCCTAAATCATAGTTTGTCTGGGGGCAGTTTAGTCTCTCCAGGTCCCAGGGCTGAGGTAACATTCTCCTGCCTTCAGAACAGAGTAGCCTACTTTTTTTCCCCCCCCCCAGATTGATGTTGTCAGAGGGCAAGTGAATGTCTCCTAAATAAAACACAGCTGACATAAGAACATTATATAAATAGTTTTTTTTTTTTTCGAAAAAGCTACCTAAGAATGGAAGTTTTAACTTAGAGCTTGGGAATTAGGTGGATAGGCAGTGTTTGCAGAGTTTCAACCTCCCAGAAATTGCCTTTACAGTCTAACGCTTTATTTGAAAAAAGACAGATTTGCCATTGACATGTATTTATCATCAAGGTTCCTCTGGCCATTTCTCCAAATCGAATTATGTCAAGTGTTTTTGTAGAGGAATGTGTAGCTCTGGGTGATGACATGAGCTACCTGGCCAGCACGTTTATCCCCCATCATAAACAATGCACAGGCCTGTCTGGAGGAGTTATGGGATACATGAAGCCATACGGCAGAAAATTGCAGGTACTTTTCTTTGTGTACCAGATCAGAGATGAGGTTTGTGTACCAAGGAGAAATGAGGCAACTCCCCCAGTGC
Organism: Micromesistius poutassou; assembly: GCF_964030765.1. Classification (NCBI taxonomy): domain Eukaryota; kingdom Metazoa; phylum Chordata; class Actinopteri; order Gadiformes; family Gadidae; genus Micromesistius; species Micromesistius poutassou. The sequence goes on from NC_140282.1 coordinate 17,583,087, forward strand.
ACAAAGGCAATGAACTGTATTGTAATTCTTCTCACACATTCCTTCTCTCTCCCTCTTTTAATTCTTCTTTCAGCTATCATCTTAAACCATCTCATGTACTAGTGGTGGCTCGTTCGCGAACGAATCAGTTCGAACGAACGACTCTTTAAAACGAACAAACCGACCTGATTCGCCGCTCTCGTTCGTCGTCGTTCGTCTCGTTCGTTCGCCGAGACTCGACTCCCAGCTCCACCCACTAGTCGCTGAGTCGCGAGTCGCCGTTCGTTCACTGACTGTGTTTAGCGGTGAAGACTCGAGGACTGAGAACGTGCATTCGCGATTCGTTGGAACGAGAACGAGGGAGGAGCCGAGTCTGCCCGACTCAGTGACTGAGAATCATGATTCACCGCTACCGGAAATGCGAACGAACGAACGAACGAATGAACGACTCTTCTTGGCGAACTGACCGACGCGAACTGATTCATTCAAACGAATCATGAAATCCACCACTATCATGTACTCCTCTCATATACATTTTGAAATATTAATATAATCCCCTATGGTAGAGTTCCCTCTGCTTTCCTTAACCTCTTAGACTGAAAATAAGCTTCATAATGCTTCTTAATCTTTATCATAATGCCCCCAATATACTATAACATTTACTATATATTTGCTGGAGGACTCGGGGACACCTCAGGACAATGGAGGCTAACTGGGCTGAATACGACCTGGCCAGTCATGGCCTGGGCCCAAATTTATTGAAGGGCACATTTTCCCTCATTGATGCTTGTCTGGCGTAACAGATCAAGTTGGTTAAGAAATAATGTATGTATGTAATCAGTAAAATCTGTAAAGTAAAAATACAGAAATATAAATATTTGTGTAGTTATTGTTATTTGTTTCCTATTTCAGCACCCCTAACAAGCAATCTAAAGGATTTGAAGCAATCCTGAGATTTCATTTGAGACCAACATTGTGCTTTTACTCACAGGGGTTCTTGTTTTATTACAATATGGATTCTAGGTAGCAGACGGTGTTTTTTTTTTAATTTTCTGAGATAAACATATGGACAGTAGTTCAAAGTTCAGCGATATACCGGTAGTAAGAGTACCCCTCGATTTTCCCATGAGACCCCTGAAAGTCTCAAATTTTGTCCAAAAAGAATTAAATTATTTTTTTTAAATGTCACTAACGGTCACTTAAATGTTTTAAGCTCACAATGTCCAGTATTTAGAATTCAAAACATTTATTCACAAATAGGTTCTATATTTTTTTTTACCAAGCGGAGCCAGCCAGTCCTGTGCACGTATGCAAATGAGCCATGTGCGCCAAACAGAAGAAAGACGTAATGTTGAGAAGTCATACTAAAAACGGATAGCAAGCGAAAGCTAAACCAGAGTGTATAACTCACACACTTTGGGTCTATTCCAACTTAAGTTAAGAGGCTAGTTTTTAAATCTTTGCAGTGACTGAATTTTGATGATAGAAATGGTTGTTGTGCGTAAGATGCGACTGTGTCCTTTCCGGCTTCGGCATACTGCATGGTAATGAAGTAGGCCATGTGGTTGGCAGCCTTGGAGTTGGAGAAGTTGGAGTGATTGTGTACGTGCGTGCGCGAGAGAGAGTGTACACCAGTGTCTGTCAGCCATGCGCGCAGATGGCACTGGGGACGGGGGGGGGGATATGTCCCCCTCAGATTCATAGTGACCCCCCCACTCTGTCCCTACATAATGCGACAAACACCGCCGGTAAAACGGAGGATTAATGTTCCGTTAGTTAGACTCATTTACATGCAGCGCGCATTGAGAGCCCGGCGTTTGTGTCTGGGAGCACTCAACCTTGAGGTTACGTTGTTCCGGGCTCCAAGTTCCGACTTTCAGTGTAAATCGAACACACCATAAGGCACGACTCTCACTCCCCAGGGTCCTAAAGAGGAACCTGTTGCGGTGATCATTATTGTCTACTATGACAGAGCGGGTGCTTCAACGAAGAAACAAAATGAAGAAGCAAAAAACAAAAAAAAGACTCAATGGCATTGCTGTGTGCCATATTCACCGAGAGAGGCTTGACAGACTGGACAGACAAGAAGTTGCCCAGCAGTATGTTCAGGGTAATGAAAGGAGGAGAGATGTTTTTGGGTCCTTCAGGGAGTCTGCTAGACATATATTATTATATATAATAATATATAGATTATATACAGTATATATATATTACATTATATATAGACATATTGGACAGCAAATTTGTTTGGCTTTTTTTTCATTTATGTAAATAAATGTTGTTGTTTACACTTCTGAGTGTATACACAAATGTTTAAATAAAACATATTTTGCCCAGGGCATGAAGTTTTTGTGGATGATTGGCATTCAAGACAACTAACAGTTTCATCATATATGGCTAGTGTTGATCAAGTAGGCCTTTGTTTAACAATGTTCACTGTTGTTTATCCGTGATTTCAAATAAGAATTCTCCAATGGCTTTTTAGTGCAAACTATTGGCCCGTAGGCTATTACGAAAGTAACTACTTGAGCGCTAGTTAAAGTTATTGAGTTGAAATCATTTGCTGACAGCTTGGTCCCCCCCAGTTCTAAAATCCCATCTGCGCCCCTGCTGTCAGTATCCGCCGTGGTTGGATGAATGTGCTCAATGATGTATCTCCATCTGATCGTATTTGCTGGAGATGGATGGTTAAATAATGTCACACCATGATCGGTCATACTGCAGGCTCTCATTTGCAAGTGCACTGATTGCGTGCCAGTCTCCGATAGGCTATACCTGGCATTTATTCAGTTGATTGCTCTTCTAAGTGCGCCGCCAGATTGGTGCCAATTATTGTCGTATTTGCATTGCAATGCACAAGTTTGCCTTATTTTTGAAAGAGATATGTAGGTTAGTTGAGACAATATCCCCACACCGGTATATTATATTGCGGGGACCGTGGGCGTGGTCGCCGTGTTCCAGGTGCCGCAAATCATACTGGGACGATTCTTTTAGGACATTTTAGTTTGTAGCCCAACACCATGATTGAGAGTGTGGTTCGTGTTGGGCAGGTGTGCCGTGTTTTCTGTATTATAGTGTGTGTTAATAAAGACAACTGCCGTTGCCGAGCGGTGTATGGGGCGCGGGAGTTGATTGACTGCTTGACCTGGGCTCCCCAGTCTCGTCCTTCCCGTGCAGCTCGCCACAATATGTTATTTTGATGTTGCCTTGCGGAGGACTGCCCATTTCTCAGACGCCTCATTTTTCCTTTATTTCGAAAAAAATAAACCCTCTGCTCGACATCCCATTGTTCCGACCATATAGGATTTTGTGGATCACCTCCTATAATCTAAGATCTGAATCATCAAGCCGGGGCTAAGATTGAGTGAGCGCCACAATTGGACCTCAACAGTGGCGCTCACTTCACATAATCTGAACGAGTTCACGTTCAAGTTCTTTATTTGCAAATGGGTTGTGTTCAGTTCAAAGTTCACAGAAAAATGAACATTCTTTTGAACTCGTTCATGCACACCACTGACAGTCACATTTAAATGTGCCAGATATTTGTCATTTCTTATTGATCTACTTTGACCGATTCATAACACCAACATAAGCTATGTTTTTTTTCCCAAAACTTCATACAACTTGTATAATTATCAATATTTCATTTACCTTATCAACTCACAGCTACCGAGCAAATTCATCAATCAAGACAGACGCTTTCACATGCAAACAATGACACCTCCAATGTGAAAACGGTGCAATACAGAAGAGCAGGACAGTGGTTACACGTTAAGGCCCAACTGCCCGTACCCCAAAATCTCAACCCTACCCCTACGAAATGGGATGACAACCCTTCAAGACCCCTACGTTATTAGTAGTCGTTGAAGTCGTTGATCTTTATTTATTTATTTTTGGATCTTTTGATACAATATCTGTCTCTGGAATTGCACTGTATAGTTTGAATGTCTTAGGAATGCAACCTTACCCGCATGGGAAAACACGTGGTATGATTAGATAAGAATATTATTCACGCTCACAATCTGTTAGAAACTGCAATATTGAACTTTATTTTGGATCAAACATTATACAAGATCAACATAATATATAAAACCAGGATAAACATATAACTTGAAGTGAGGTAGTATGCCATCAATGTAAAAAAGAAACATACAAACAAGAACCTGTGATATAATGGAACTAATATTGCACATTACAAAAAGGCATTAAGGCAATCACATTTTATCAATCACTTTTTCAAAGGGGCCCAAAAAACGGTGGGTTTTAAACCATCAGTGGGTGGGTCATCTTTCTTTCTTCCTAGGGGTTGGGGGCTACAGAAGAGGTGCCTGAGGTGGAGGGCTGGCCTCAGTACTACCTCCGTCGAGGTTCCAAGCGAGCGGAGTAGGTACTTTTGTGTGACGTAAACAAAGGCTGCTGGTAACTGATTGGCCAGTGGCTGTAAATGGGAATAATCACTCAAAGTTAAGTTGTGTCCGGCGTGGTTGGAGTCCACGGACCCGCTCCCGAGGGGGACACTGATCAGCGTTTCGCCGTGTGTGTCGCTCCTTTCCCGGGGCTAGAGTCACGCCTCGTACCCACTGTACACGTCCGTCGACGGATCTCATTGACTTTACATGGGACGCTCTCGAAATGCATTGTGGGTCCCGTCCGTCAAATCGGCTCCGTCTCTTGCGTCCAAAAGTTGAGAAAAGTTTAACTTTTCAGGCAGCGACGGATCCGTTGGCCAATCAGATCGCGTTATACGCACGTTACACGCAGATCGTGTTTTACCCCATGAGTCGGACACGCCCACTCTCTTCCGTCGACGGACGTGTACAGTGGGTATGAGGCGTTAACAACACCAGTGCCCCGCCTTGACTACGAATGTTTTAAAAAATATATATATATTTATTTTTTATTTTTTATTTGTTATTATTACTATGCATAAACAAAGTACAAAACTCTCGTAGGGAGAGAAAACATACTTCCATCAGGTACAAAAAATATAGATAAATAATGCATTGGTAATACTGTTAACAACAATATTCGTGCCAATATAGCTTTTTGAATGGAATTGAAACGGAGGCATCTGGTGGTTGTATATACAGCCACGAGCATGCACGAATGCTTCTTGTCAGCTGTGCCACAAATAAGAAGATCCATTTGTATACAAATAAACAGTTGTTTATTTCATTAGTGCGGATTGGCATCTTTGAGCAAAATACCCCCAAAACTTTCGCCTCACTCTGGGCAGCGATCACCTTGCCTAAGACGTTTCCTGGGGGAAACACTGCATCTGAAGTGCAGTTAACATTTCCACATCAGGAGACATGCGATTATACAAGCCTAACCCCTTTCCTGCTTCACATGAACAAATGAATGCATATGAATTAAACAAAGTGTGGCTGATTGCTATAGATGTAAGCATACATTAGTGAAAATTGAGCTATCTGGCTATGAGCAAAACTGAATATTTGATTATATTTTGAATTATTGAATTATGGGACACAAGCAGCAGGGAATATATGGCACTTGGCAGAGCTTGAAAGTTATGACCATTCCCAAACCGAATGAAAGAATCATGGAAAGGGATGCTGTGCCTGAAGCCGGTCGCACCCAAGGAGACGAGCAATGAGCGATGTGTCGCGCAGCATCGCATCGTGCAGTAGAAAGGACAGCCCGCATAGGAAGAATCCATTTTAGGTCTTGTTCTGTGTTTAAGGTGATGGATGCCAATGGATTGCGCTGCTAGTGCCACCTTGTCCAATTGTTTTATACCTGTTACTAGCTCGGCTATTCAGTTCTTTCTGCCCTGTTTCTGCCTGCCTGCTAGTCCCCCTAATCTGGAATTACCTACAGTTTTGAACTTTTGCATCAGCGACCTTGTGCCCTTTTTGTTTTTTTGCTTTTCCTCCTGTTAAGCAGGAGTTGATTGTTGTTAACGCTTGAGCTGATGCCTTGCTCAGCGTCAAATAAATATTTTTAAACTTCCCTCTGCTTTTGGGTTCAGATTTCACGTATACCTGAAAAATGTGCTATATTTGGGCCTTTTTTCCTTTCCTTTTAGCATACCAAATTCATAGGATAATAAAAGGATAAATAACATCATACAATAATAATAGAAACAATGAAGGGAAGCACTTATAGCTGATACTTTAAATCATAAAGTAGTAGATTTTCTAAAGCATTGTTCCTAAATTAATCATCACTCATTAGATAAGTCATAATCAGTTATAGATTATCAATAAGACAATGACATAGTGTTTTATAAGATCATTTCTTAGTGTTATTTAAGGATTTACAAACTATTTAAAATATGATTGTAATGCATTATAAACACTTAAAAATGCTGAAAGCAGAGTTTGTTTTAGCTTATCTAAATTGAGGACTATCTAATTACTGCCCGATAAAGACGGAATGGCAGGTTATTGTAGGCAAGTAACCAGCCCTAAAACCCTAAATGTGCATTGGACTCCAACTCTCAACTCCATTGATTGTCCAACTACTCACCCAATAGTTTGCATCACACATTGTACTATTTAGGTAATTGGAAACAGATTGTGGGGGAAAATGCTTTGACCCACTGAATATCTCTAATCAATTGCAATCATCATAGGGTCAAAGTGCTTTGTCATCGCAAGAAATAATTTGATTGGAGATTTAGCTTAACCCGCGGTGAGTGACGGTCTCATCAGTTATGATTTCATACTGCAGACGTAATGGCTGAGAATGACTGGAGGGAGGCATGATCTCCAACTCAGCCAAGCCAATCAGCCAAACGTTTCACAGTAATTTCTATCTTCTTTCGTAATTTGTTGAGCTGTTGCTGTAGCATGAGCATATCCGTTTTTGTTATGTTTTCATTAACGCATAGGATATTTATTACACACTGTATGTGCTTTCTATTTCTGTATTCAGAGAATTCAAGACACCACACCAGCAGCAGCACCACCACAGTAGACTAGCATCAAGAGCCTAAACATAATACAATCACACGCTTTTAGAAAAAAATTGCTGCAAGAAGAAACAAAAACACTAGCAGTGTGTTCTCTGATTAGAGAGATGCATGAAACAAACTACTTGATATGTAAATGAGCATGTTGGCAAGACTGTGAAGAGGAGTTAGTTATAATCCAAACTTCCGTCTGAAATAACAACCGCAGCCTCAGGAAAATTGGTCAGCGGCAGCAATAATAAATATTTCTGGCTTTCAAAAATCACCAAGAAAATGTTTCATGCAACCTGGTATTTTATCATGGAACTATGTGTTTACAGAGAGTCCTACTAGGAATTGAAACAGTCATTTTCCTCTTTAATGCATGCTTTATGCTCAACTTTTGCTCTAGTCTAGCTTTTTGGTCTTCTCCTTTAATTTGTGCATCCTTGTTCATCTTTCAAGTGGATGTTAGTATGCAGATTTCTCTCCTCAAATTCTCGGGCTCCTTTCAAGCATAACATCACCTCATCAGATGACTCCATCCTCATCAAGGTTTTTCTGTCTGATGATCTGGTCTCATCATTTACTTCCTCATCACTTCCTTCCCAAAGCCCCCCCCCCCCTCCCCCCCCCCACACACACACACACACACACAATCGTCATCACACATCCTTTCCGGCCTTGCTATACATTTAATGTAATCTCTCCTTGTTCCCTTCTTCGTGTGAATAATAGATGGATGGCTCTGAGTCTCTCCACTGTAGTTTAAGCCTGAGTACCGACTCGCTGCAACCGGCACGCTCTTCCTTATGAAAGAGCTGTGTGGCCTGCACTCAAAGCACTCTGGGGGGCCTATAGCAGTCCTATAGATAACGTTGTAAAGACTCTGCCCCCCCCCCAAAAACAATTCTTGTTCCTTGTTCACTGAGGGTTGTCTTTTGAATTTGCAGCATCATTAATTTACGGGATTTCACAGAGCCACAGATTTGTAATAATAAAGCATTATGATTGACTGAGATGAGACAATGGGGTATGGAGTATGAGACAATGGGGGATGATGAGTACCAGTCATTCACTGCCCAGTGCTAAATGCCATTTAGTCGTATTTTGTTGAAGTAAATATTTAATCTAACAAATTAAAGTAGTTCTGGCGTGTGCTGGAAGTGTGTTCACCCGTTCTGTTTGTTTTGCATGATGCTGGTGAATGGTGCTGACGCCACATATGAGTCGGGGTAGGGAGGAGTCTAGGTGGGGAGAGGTCAAAGTGGAGAGGAGTCTAGGTGCGGGCAAGGTCAACAGCAATCAATAGGATTGATGTGATATGCTGTGCTGCATCTCCGAACGCGTAAACAAATATAAGCTGTGTGTGTGTGTGTGTGTGTGTGTGTGTGTGTGTGTGTGTGTGTGTGTGTGTGTGTGTGTGTGTGTGTGTGTGTGTGTGTGTGTGTGTGTGTGTGTGCGTGCGCGTGCGAGCGTGCGTGCGAGCGAGCGAGAGTTAGGATAGGAGAAATGGTGTCTTTCCGTGTGTATGCTAGATTTATATATTATCTCGGTACATAATTGCCTGGCTTTCTCTCTCTCTGCTCTCATTGCTGCATGTATAATGGCTGCATTTCAAGTCCTTTCAATGCTTCGCCGAACACGCTTATCTCCTACGTGGGAACACTGCACCTTCCCGAGCAGCAGCCATGGTTATTAAATGAGCTGAATGGCATTTTTGTTTGTTTGTTTGTTCTTTGCAATAACATGTGTGCAACGTCTCCTCCACCAGATCGATTACTACGCCCAGAGGGATCTTAAGAGGGGCCTGCATCTGTTTGGCACGGAGGGGAACGTTGGCCTGACCAATGCCTGGATGATCGTACAGACTGATGTAAGTGTGCTATTGACCCGCTCTGGTCGATCTAGTCTCCCAGAGAGCAGGTCACACTGTGTGTGTGTGTGTGGGGGGGGGGGGGGGGGGGGGAGGGAGAGAGAGAGAGAGAGAGAGAGAGAGAGAGAGAGAGAGAGAGAGAGAGAGAGAGAGAGAGAGAGAGAGAGAGAGAGAGAGAGAGAGAGAGAGAGAGAGAGAGATTTGATTTTGTTAAACTTTTTGTACCCTGGATGATCTCGAAACAGCCACACTTTGTGGCTCTGGATGGAGGGTGGGATGTGTATTCAGATGCCTACGGCACCCGTTTTCCTCAGTGCTGTCGCAGTCAGAACTGACTTCAGTTGTAAAGGGTGCGAGTGTGTCCAGGGGGGTGATGAGTTGTGTGATGGAGCTGTGGATCGGGGCGAGGGAGGAACGCTGCTGGCTCTGGGTTCCCTGGAACCGTATTTGATGTTCAAGATTATATCAAGTGATAACTGAACAAACATCACATTAACCACACAGACATATACACAGCTTCTTGCTTTTGGGAAAGTTCTTTGATGTTTTTTTTTTTGATGATTTCATACAATTTCAACAAAACACATTTTTCAAAAAAAATTCAAGCTTTTTTAACTCTGCATAATCCTCCTCCTGATCCACAAATATCATGCATCTTCATTACAGAAAACTTTGACAGCACGACAGCTCCTGAATTTCACATGAAAGACATTATGGTCAATATTATATATATATATATATGGATATTGTATTAATCATTTCTGAATTATTTTCCTAATTTCAATGTTTATCATGCTATGGATAAAATCTTGGTGATTTTTCTCAAGTCATTCGTTTTTTGAAGTTATGTGTTTCCAATGTTCTGGCCAAGTCCTCTGCCGCCATTCTGTGATGAGGGTGTGTATATTCTCTACTTTGTGAACTCATCACACCTGATTGGTTAAAGCTCCAGATCGCATGACTTGCAGTTCCATAGGTTACATTCTGTCTAATAGATTCAGTACTCGCAATCATAGTACGTTACATTTCCTCGAAGGTCTTGGCTGCGTCTCAATTGTGAGGAGGCTTCCTATAATCTCTAATAACTATTCAGGAAACTTTTCTTGTAAGGGACCTACTTTGTAAACACTGTTCACAAAGTAAACAATGGGGGTATTCCATCAACCGAGCCAAAGGCAAAGCCGGGCTTATTTTGCTTAGCCTCACTACTTTCAGTTAGAGTTTTGTTCCATTAACGTGACTTAAGGGAATCTCCGCTAAGTACCCATGGCAATCTATCTGACCAAACTAACCTGGTCGGGAGCAGGTTAACTGCCAGGCTTACTTGAGCGGTGTTTCAGAGAAGTCCATCAATCGGAAACAAGTGTACACCATCAGAAGGTTCCGCCAAGCCTAGTCCTCACGATTTTGTCATAAATGTACACATATGAAGTACAAACAGCCTATATCTTCCTTAAGGGTCTAAGATTAAATGATGCAAATAAAATAATAAAATGAATTGCTATCTATTGTTAGCGTGGATATTGTCCACGATATTCAACCACAATAGGGAACAGGCAGTTGGGTGCGGGGTCCAGCACTGGTGCTGTGACGTGGGCGACACACGTTCGCTTCCTATGTCGTAGAATTTTTGGCGTTGGCTTATTTTTGTAATCCCCTTTATGTCAGAGAAAGTAGGCTTACAATTTCCCTAGAACCCAAATAGAAGAAAGAAATATAATAGTGAACTATAATAGTGAAGTCTTTTTCACAACGACAAAGACACTGCTGCATGGGAAATTGTCATTCACATAAATTCCATTCAGGTGAGTTTCTTGGCAGGCAGCCGAGACCACTTCTGTTGGGATAAATACTATGGTTAGTCAATTTATAATATTTTTTTCTGGCTGCATTTACTAGGCCTATCTGTTCAAAGAAATTGAGAATAAATGGCATGAAAAAATGGCATTTGATTTCTCCAGTAATCCTTCTTAAATTACTAATTACGTGGGGATTGAACCCCGGACGACTGGGTGCAAATCCGACACATAACCTCGAGACTATCTCCCTGATTACAAAACCATGGTCAATATTAAATTAAAATATGTTACGCTTAACACTACTTATGCATTCAACAGATCTGCAATTTTTTAAATTATTTTTATTAGGGTTAGGGTTACGATGTTCCCTTTTTGAGTTTTTATAGTTATATGCTTGTACTCCTCATAGACCTCCACAAGCAGCTTCTGTTCGCCGCTGGAAAAGAGCCCGCTCTGTCCTTTTCGGACATTTGATCCATGATTCAACATTCATGGTTCTGGGCTGGTTACAAATGTCGTAAGCAACCCACGATAACGTTAGCCTGGTTTGAACTAACTTACGCGCCGCCTTCGTTAGCAATTTTGATGAAATACCCCCCATGTATCCTAACGTATCATCACAAGTGCAAAAACGTCACATTGGACGTACTTCTTATATTTATTATAGGCTTAGCTGGTGGGCGATTTTCTGTTTTTTTATTGAAAACGATCAAATCAAATAACTAGGTAAAAGAAACACAAAAGTGGTCAAATACACTGATTGATACACTCATGTAATTTTGCCAATGTGTTTATTTAAAAGATGAAAGGGATCACTTACGTTGGTACTGCATGGTCTTATGGGATATCCTACAGCGACCAAGGAACCAGAGGAAGCACCCCAAGAAGCATCTTGCAATTGAGACACAGCCCATTACAGTACACGGGCTACAACTAGCTTCAGTGTTTCTCATCGCTATACATGTTTAAGGAGATTTTAAGGGTAAATGGTATATGGACTGCATTTATGTAGCGCTTTTATCCAAAGCGCTGTACAATATTGCCTGACATTCAGGCAATATTCATTGCACACATTCACACACCGACGGCGGAGTCAACCATGCAAGGTGACAGCCATCGGGAGCAGTTAGGGTTAGGTGCCTTGCTCAGGGACAGTACTGCCGCCCCCATCAATAGTTGATTTGATCGCAATTTTGCAACTCACAGGCATCAACAAAAATGGGCTTGACATTGTTTCTTTTGTTTTAAATTCGAGTAGATTGAAATTGGAAATTTTAAGATGCTAAAAGTCACATACGAGTCCATCGTACGCTTCACGCACCACGTTCCCCGGCTTTCACTTTGATATGCTCTGGATTTTCTCTTTTATACTACTTTATATTACCAAAAAGGATACAACATTAGAAGAACCCAACGTGCAGAAAGGAAATTATGCGAGTGTGAAGTGCAGGGTGTGTGTTGAGTTGAGGGGGTGTGTGTGTGTCGAGTCGGGGTGTGTGTTGTGTTGAGTCGGGGTGTGTGTGTGTCGCGTCGGGGTGACGTCAAACGATGGATCCAGAATCCAAGATCTTTGGACGTCCTTCAGACTAACATTTTGGTGTGATCATGGCAGCTGGTGGTTAGGGTCCCATTAGCAATAGCATTTTGACTCCCTCTCTGGAACGAACGTTTGTGTGTTTGTCACTTTGTGTGTATTAAGCTGTTGTGTGCTGGCTGACTGTGTTGTATTGTGTTCTGCTGCGTTTGTTGGAGCTTTCTCTGCTTATATGCATGTAATGTCTGAAAGGCATAGGATTCGCTTTCCCTCTGGCAGGATCCCAATAATGATATCAATTGATAACTTGGGTAGCAGAAACATGCTAATATGGAAATTAAAGTATGCAGATGAGTGTGTGTGTGTGTGTGTGTGTGTGGGGGGGTGGGGGGGGTGGGGGGGGGGGGGGGGGGGCTCGTGTTAGTGTCAAATGTAGGTTGAAAAAGTGCTTGAGAGTGATATGATGGTGAATTAAGGTGGTGGGGGACAGCCCCCCATATTGTGAAAAACATTTGCCCGAAACATTTCACAATGTAACATCATTTTCCAACCCAATATAAATCTGATACCTCCAATAAGGTACGCATGCATGCCATCAAATGTCGTCTTAAGTATTTTCACTCAAACATTTTATTTTAAAAGTGGGGTGTGGGGATTTCTAAAATTCATTTTTCCCCCCATCTCTACACCCATGCACATGTATATAAGTAAACCGCTCTGTTTGAATATAATGATTAGTCGCCAATTGATGTTAAGTCACAGTCCATCTTGACAGCATATATATATATATATCCTGAGTTAAGGCTCAATGTAACAGTCACCATTGATTTATGATTGAACTGCATCATGTTGTGTTGGATGCTCTCCTGATGATTTCCCCCCTGCTGTAGTTTCGGTGCTGCGGGGTGACCAACCACACAGATTGGTTTGAGGTTTACAATGCCACCCGTGTGCCCGACTCCTGCTGCCTGGAATACAGCGACAACTGCGGCCTGGACAACCCAGGGACATGGTGGACGGCGGTAAGAACCAGCTAGGGGGAAACGCACAGCAAAACGCTATGTGGTGGGTCTCTTGCACACATTCATAAACATAAAACAAAATAACAATTAAAACAAAATTGAATTCTTCCCAAGGCAGGACAAGATCTTTTCTCTGTTGGGAACAACAGATATCTAATATGGTTTCCCTTATGAGTATGCAAACACGCTACCGGCGGCTACATGTTTTAAATCATCGCCTTGCTGCATTTACCGTTACGTATAATAATATGATACCACATCGTACCCAATTAGATGTTGTGGGGGGAGGACATTTTTTGGACTCCCCAATGGTTCTGTGGTGGCTTTAGAACCCTGCAGGGGTTCAGAGTTGGTGAAAGTGGATCATTGTCAAGCATTAATTCTATCATTGCGCTAGCTTTAATCACATTGTCTGTTGCTTTTTCCATTTTCCATAACATTGTTATAAGAGTGCTATAATTTTGGAACCATGCATGCTGCCAAAGTTATTGGTTTGAAAAACCACTTCAGCATGTTGCCTAGTAACAGTTTTTCCACGTTGTACATCACATTTGTCTCTGCTGTACTGTAATTGATAGTCAACAATACAAAAGTAGCTTTTCACACACACACATAGGGATTGTTAATCTTAAAGGTGACATATTATGGTGTTTTCCCAACAAGTAAACATAGTATATGAGTTCAAGAAAACATGTTTTTTGAGGCTAGCTTTTCGATAGTCTCCCCAAGAGCAGGTCACATTGTGTGTGTGTGTGTGTGTGTGTGTGTGTGTGTGTGTGTGTGTGTGTGTGTGTGTGTGTGTGTGTGTGTGTGTGTGTGTGTGTGTGTGTGTAGCTTTTAGGAAATAGCTTTTAGGGAAAATAATCTCGCCTACCGCTATTCCCCTCTGTTTCAGTCCCTTCAGAATGTGCCGTTTCATTTACCCAGCCCTTATGGCCATACGGCCCTTTGTGTAGAGTCATGCTGCGGGTTCCACAGTAATTCAGAGAGGAAAGATGTGCAACTGAGGTTATCAAATACCATCATCCCTATTTCATGTCTTTTTTTTTCTTTTTTTTTAACTCTTTTATAACTATGCCTCTGCTCTTGCACCTCTTGAACCACACACTTTTATTCATCATATCCTTGCAGTAAGTGGGAAGAACAACAGAGTATTTGCCTGCATTAAGAAGGCAGTAGGCAGTCAATTCACAATGTAGTTCTCTGACTGGTACAGTCAGAGACCTTCCCAGCAACTCAACCATTGTAACCTTAGTAGATTAAAGTCATTTTAAGCTGTTTATATTTCTGTTGCACTGGATTGTATCAGTATATATATACAGTAGTATGTTACAGTATGTTACTTCTGGTACCACATCATGAATCCAGTAGCTGACCATGACCAGCTATCGGATGCTATCGGATGTTCCTAGGAAACCAAGAACCTGTAACAAAATGGCAGCTGGATGTCCAAATTAGCCCAATCAATGTTAGGTGACTAAAGGCGGAGTTAACTTGAGTCAATCATCGCACAAAATAAGTACTTAAAGAAGCATAGGTCAAGGTTAACCTGGCTGAAGTTCATTCAAATAGGACCTTAGGGGGCGCTACGGCAATTAATTGAAAACTTTAAAGACTCATAACTCCTCAGCCTTTTGTTGTACGGTCATGAACGTTTGTTCGCCTATCACCAGATCCAAGCTGAGGCTATTCCATAACTGTCAGTTATGTTATTTTTAAGGTGTGTCAAGGAAATGGTTCCAAGGGACGGTTGATGGTAGCTTCCAAAGAAGTACCTTCCACCTATGATTTCATTAGCCAAACTTATTACTTATTACAGGATTCCTGATGGACAGATTGGTTGCTCTTAGTAAGCAGAGAACCATTCTGCCCCAGCCATTGCCAATTTAGCCCACAATGATATGTTTTCGCTTGTTCTCTACCTGGTAGGATATTTTAAACTTCGAACTCTCCAACCCAATGTGTTACAACTATCACTCATCGAAACAGCTGTGCAAATCTATACCGTTAGAAAATCCAGAATACGCTGATCATCCTGATCAAATTTGGATCAGTTTTCCCCAAAAACACTAACCAGTGTTGCAAGATTGGGCTGTTCCCCTCCCAATTGGGCTACTTTTCATCACTTTAGGCTGGAACAGTTAGCATTGGGCGGGTACATACAGTTTGGGCTGGTTTTGAAAAAAAGTGTTAGTGAGATATAGCGAAGTGCCTTGTATACAACCACCTAACTTAATAGTTATTACGATAATTTGGTCACATTCAGGTGTTTATTTTGCTCATGCATTGGCCTTTTACATGCCTATTTTCTGTGCTATGTATTATTGTCAGCTCATTGGTGTAAGACACATTTCCTGCTGCTGTCAGTGTGTTCTTTACACAGACCTTCTGAGGTGTGCGTGCGTGTGTGTGAGAGATAGATGAGTTTCCTTGTATAACACATGTAGTCATAGTTAATAATTAGGTTACGGCAACACCATTGTTGTGCATGAACAGTCTGAATGTGTGTATGCATGGTTGTAAGTCACATCATCTCCCATGATTATTGCTTGGCTGTGACTGTCAGTTATGTTCTTTGTAAGGTGTGGCGAGGAAAGTACCTGTACATTCCACCTATGATTGCTTTTGCTACATTTATAACTTGCTTTTAGTAAGCAGAGAACCATTCTGCCAGCCTAGAAATCTAGACACCCCTAGAGGCAGCAAATTTAATTTGCAGCCAGGGTTGTCTAGCAACTCAGGCTTAACATAACAATGACTGCATTGCGACGGTTCCAATGTGAAGTCTGTGAGGTCAATCTGTGCGGTTAAGTACACACCAAACTTGTGTACTTAAAGAAGCATAGGTCAAGGTTAACCAGGCTAAAGTTCATCAAAATAGGACGATAGGGGGAGCTAAAGCGATCAATTGCAAACTTTAAAGACTCATAACTTCTCAGCCTTTTGACATACCGTCATGAAAGTTTGTTCGCCCATCACCAGATCCAAGCTGAGGCTATTCCACCGTTGTCAACCGTATGCAAACAAAAAAGGTATTAATTGTATTCATCAGGGTCTTATGGTCTGTGTCAGGGTTTTAATGGCCTGTCAGGGTCTTAATGGTCTAACAGGGTCTTATTGGTTGGATTTAGGCTTGGCACCCGTAAAATGCTGCTTGCAGCTTTAATTATTATTATATCTCTCACTATAATATATCAATATATCACTATATATCAATTAGCAGTCCCCCATTGTCTCCAACACATTTCTTCTTGCTGCAGCCATTTTCAGATTCTCTGTGAATAGGTCTTAGTGAGTAAGGAGTCCTCTCGAGGAATTTTAAGCTCTCCTAGACTTAGGTGCTACTTTTAGGCCTAAAATACTTTGTGAATTGCTCTTAGTAAGTGAGTCCTAAATTTAAGACTGACACGCCCATTCTTTTTAGGAGTTACTCCTAAATTCGCCACTCATACTACTTTTAGCCCTAAGATTCTTTGTGAATACGGCCCCAGATGTATATCTCAAATATACATATATATTTTTTTAGATTTACGTGTGTGGTGAATATTGTTGTGATATTGTATGGTTATTTTATTATCTGTTTTGTTATTTGTTGTCAAGCAATTTAAATATAGAAAATATGGGTTATATGGTGTATTAAAGGTTAGCCCATAAGAGGAATGAGCCAAGCATACCTGCTATTTATTATTCTCAATCAATTGACATCTATTGGACATAATTATTGATGTTTCAATGCCTTTATGTACATTGAGAAAAACACTCTTAATTACTATGGCAAAATACACGGAGTGCGTCACCTGAAGGCAAAATTACCATAACATCCTGACAAGGTGCCAGCCTGATATATGGCAGAGTTACTTAGCAAATGGATTTTTGTTGGGATGATGTTGCTCAAGGCAAAATATAAAAGACTTAAAGGATAAAGTCTTAAAGAGTCTTAAAGACTTAAAGAATTTTTGGGGATATTTTTTAACCCGCTGTGCGATTTTGAAAATCCCATTTAGAGGACTCAGGACTTATGAGTTCTGAGTATAGTTTAAAGGTGACATATTATACCACCAGGTGTGAGTGTGATTAGCTGGTACAAGCCGTTTTGAAAATCTGCCTCTTCTGACATCACAAGTGGGTGTGTCCACCTAAATGTGTGCTGGATAGATCAGTCTACCAGCGAACCAGTGGACTGTAGCAAACGTTTCTCATCTATCTGTCATACATCTAGGTGGACACGCTCAGTGCCTTGTTATGGCAGAAGAGGCAGATTTTCAAAACGGCTTGTAACGGCTGATGGTGGTATAACATGTCACCTTTAAGTAAGTGAGAGTACTTTATTGGTACTGCATGGGAAATTTGGTTGTCAGAACAATGGTAGAATTGTGCAGAGAAATATACATAAATAAGGAAAATATTTAAATCTGGAATAACAATTAAATTGGATATAACAAAGTACACAACAGATGTTTGAAGTTGTGCATAATAAAAACCGTAAAACACTTGTAATAAAGTGTTTCAGCGTTGGTGTTCATTGGGCAGTTGAATAAGGCTTTTAGGACGATTGTAATCAATGTTCACTGTTTAATGTTCCCTACCAAAAATCATTATCACACGTTCACATATGCCTCCAAGGTCAATATTAGCTTGAGACTTGCTTACAGAAAAGTAGGTGATATGGTTGTTCAAGAAGTAAACAGCACCTACTTTTTTTTTTTCTAGTAGGGGGATGGGCGATGTGTTGATAACAAAATAACAAGGCCACTGTTAATTATGGCTCCTTGTATTATCTGCTCACCAGCAGACAATATCATCTATTGAAGTCTGACTTCTCGAACACAGAAGGTTCTGTGTTTTACGTTTCAGCTCGTGGATATTTAAAGTTGTGTGGAGCAAAAGTTTATGAAAATGTAAGTATTTTCCTGTGCCCTGGTACATAGAAGTAGCAATTGTAATTGTCAACTCCATGATGTTTGAACACAGAGAACAATACATCTTTAAAAAGACAAAATAGTCAAACCGCGATAAAATCTCGAATTCATCTTTGACATCTTAACACAACGTCAACGATTTTTATTTTGTGTGGTGTAGCACAGAATAAATAAAACCTTTTTTTTTATAGAGTGAAAGGGTTTTGTTGCAAACACAATGTTGTCATTCCAAGGGATACCATCTTCTTACCAATATAATTAGGGAAGTAGTGAACTCGAACAATACGTTTCAATGCATACATTTCAAGGGAAAAGTAAACGTTGCAGTACTGTACCACTAGCACCATTAGATTGTTCTGATATACATTTAATTTCAAAGTTTGATGTGGAAAAATACAACTTCCTCCTTTTCATGTATGGCTTTGAGAGATCAAAAGGTTGCAGGCAAAATCAATTTCAGTCTGGCCCTTTGTTGTATCACTTTTGTTAGTTTTCTCCTAAGCCAATTTACGCTGCCCTGACAACATAACTACTTCTCACGTCACTTTTTTTTTGTCCAGCACAAATAGTTTTTGGTACGATTTTCAATGTACTTAAGATGTTTCGAAAACCTGGAGAAGGCTTGAACTCTCTACATTTCTGATATATAGGCCTATTGTGTGACACCACCTGTAGGAGGGCTAAATCGTGCAAGACTGACCACTGTGTGACTACCAATAATGCTACACCCGTGTGAGGGCATTTATTGGCAAGTGGTGTGCTGAAATATTTCTTAGATTGCTGTAAAAAAATGTTTGAGAATACAAGGCTATCTTAGATATTAGCGTAATCTCAGGATGTGTCTAGCATTTGGAAGATTTATTTCTCAAGTCACATAAGCATACCAGTTAGGATCCAAACTAAAAGTCATGTGATGTAGACTATTAGGCCAAATTAGTTTAGTAGATATTTTGCCCAAGTAAAACATGACAAAAAACACGACAGAAACTGTATTTCATTACGATACTTGATTTAGAACATCAATGAACACCACTTACCACTCAGTGAGTTGCACATTTCTGAAAATGAACGTTTAGGGTTGTTTTAAGGACAGGTTTGTGAATGACCGTAGCCAGCCATTCTGAAGCAGGCAGGGGCGATTTGAAATGAGCCAAATACCCGAGACAGGGCCAATAGTCAAAATGTCGGTGTCAACCACTCTATTTCATCCTAGACAAACAAGAAAGGGGGCTCAATGTTCAAAATACCAGAATTGTCCTTTAGGAGATCTAGGATATAATAATATTAATAATAATTTTTAATTAGGCTATGTAATTATATTAATGGACAAATAATAATAAGTCAGGCAGTTCAGAACTCCATTCTGCGCATATGGCGATGCATGTCCGGCACAACACACAGAGTTAGTTTTATGTCATGGTTTATCGTTACATTTGATTATTTGGTTTCAGAGACATTTCATATATTTGATTGTTTCCGACAGACAGAACCCACACAATTATAGCAGTGGTGAAGAAGAAATTACATCAATTACGTTTGAGAGATATTTATATGTTTGGTATAGGCATAATTCATATATTGTGGGCTAGATAGAATAGATACAGACCGAAAACACAAATGTTTTTGACTCCTCTCGTTCTATCTGTCTGGAACCTGAATGGTGGTTCTGCTGACAGCCATAGTCTTTGTGGGCTTGTCGTCTCGCGTCTTTATAGTCTCTCACAGATTGGGGCTTGCATCTTTTCATCTAGCACAGATGGGAGCTCGAGTCCTTTTTCCTGCGAATCCTTTTTCGCATGCCATTCCAAAACCTCCTAAAACCGCTTTTCAATGGCCGACATGAAAAATGTAATAGCCTCTCTTGTTCAAATGAAACGGCTAGTGGTTTGTGCCGCATGCACTTTGTTCTAAGGCCTGTTTGTTACCCTAGAGTGAGACAAGGGTGGTGGGGATTAGGTTTCCTTGTTCCTTGTTGCCTGGTATGATCCGATGTTAACTGGGGAGGCTTTCATCCTCCCCAGTTAACATTGGAGCATACCAGGCAACAAGGAATATCTTGTTCAGAATTGAGCGGAACAGAGAAGATGTCACGACCCCTTTTCCAAACATGATCACACTGAAGCCCATTCTACAGCATCTGCATTACAGATATAATAATAATAAGAAATGTGGGTAGGCTGGGTTTGGGTTAAATACAGTATATGTGTGTGTGTGTGTGTAAGAGAGAATGTATATATACAGTACATATACATCAGTGGCGGCTGGTGGTTTTTAAAGTGAGGGAGGAAGGACTGCGTGCTTGGTTGCCATTGGCCTGCTTGCACTGTTAGTGGCGTATGGTGGCATAAGTCACGTGAGACTGAAGTTGTTTCAGGGTGTTTTTGTGAACTACAAAATAGCAGGGAGGGATAATTATGTGATTAAAATTGGTACAAACCCACCAGTGTATTTGTACTTTGTACAAAGCTGGTGGGCAGCATGTCTTGGACTACAAGGGCAGAAGGAAAGGATGCAAAGCCAATTAGTCAAATAAGACTTACTCTTGATTTGTAAAACTAAATTAAAAAATCTGGGCCTATCATTGGGCCTATTTTTGCCCTCAATGACTGAAGCTATGACCTCTAATGCTATATATAGGATCAAAGCTATTGCTTTGATCCAGAAGGATGACAGTGATGTTGAATCAAAGAGCGTTTAAAAAAGTGTGTAAAAAAAAAAAGTGTAGCTTTATAGATGCGTGTGTCGTTGTGAGATGCTTCATTAGATGCGTCGACAAAGTCTTCGCTCCTGGACATAATGTACACTTTACATGCACGTTCTTGCCTTTGACCTCAATGAATTAGTGCTTATATCCCCACCTTGAAAATGACAACTTTTCATCGGATTGCTCCGGACTCGCCATTTCTACTGCTTCATCGAATCTGTTTGGTGTTTGTGTGTGTGCGTGTGGCATGCGTATCCTGGCTTGTGTGTAAAAACACTGGCTCCGATTGGCTACCATGAAACATGACTCTGCCTTAGCCAATAATAATCGCTTATCTCGTTGTTAACCCACCCGGTCTCCTCACTAGCAGTTTGTGTGTGGAGCCAGGGGTGCGTTCGGATTACGCAGTTTATTCAATCAATTCATAGTAACGCACCGCATTTAACGTTCAGTAACGATAACGGCGTTGTAGCGACGGAAACAGTAATTAGTTAGATTACCCCGTTACTGAAAAAATAACGGCGTTACCTAACGCCGTTCTTTTAAACGCCGTTATTCCAAACACTGGCCATCACAGTGCAAAAAATTATTATGATCGGAACAAGCCATTCCACGGCCTAGTAGTAACAGCTCTGCGGCCCGGTGCCGGTCCCCGGACCGGGGGTTGGGAACCGCTGATCTAAATGATGAGCTCACTAGACAATCATGTAACATAATTAAATCTGTTCTTAACTTATCAATGAAAGTCGACACACCAGACACGCTGGCATTTATCAAAGGCCGAACGGCCCCGTGGCCAACGCTAGCGGGCTAGCACTCGCCACTCACACAAACATACCATTTAACTGTCCACAGTCTTTGTAGATGAGCTCGGCTTTGTGGTCGAATTTGATTGGCTGTCGCGGATATTTTCGTGACAATTAATTTACCAGCTATATGGGGAGGTCTGATAGTATCACCAGACATTGAAAATTAGTTTGAAATATACTCATGTGAAGAGACAGGAGTTAAAACACATCTTAATTAATTACAGCGCCCCCTAGAGGTCAAAGGTCACCAGATTCATTGAGTGTCCCCTTGATGATGTCATGGGTCTATGTACCAAGTCTGGTTATGATATGTCAAAGGGCTGCTGAGAAATTGGCTTACTTACACACACACACACACACACACACACACACACACACACACACACACACACACACACACACACACACACACACACACACACACACACACACACGATCGGATGGATCCGACCGGGATTTTCGTTGCCGTTGCGATGGGTTTCCTTTATCACCGACGTATACAATATAAACAAATTATATAAAACAAAACCCCAGCCTCTTTCATTTTAAAATAGTATGTCAATATTTTGAATGAATAGGCCTAAATTTTTGTTATATATGTAAAATGTTCCTATATATAGCCAATTACTATAGCTTACATACTAATATTTTACGTCGTGGGTTTATTTCGGTCCTTATTTTAGTTTAACGTGTGTGTGTGGTCCTAATTTATATAGCATTTTTATCCAAAGCACTCTACAGTGTTGACTGACATTCACCCATTCATGCACACATTCACACACGGCGGCGGTGGTTGACAGCCAGCTCATCAGGTGTGTGTGTGTGTGTGTGTGTGTCTCTCTCTCTCTCTCTCTCTATAGCCATGCTATGAGCGTGTGAAGGACTGGCTGAACGAGAACCTGGTGGCCCTGTGGATATTCGCCCTGTGCATGGCCCTTACTCAGGTAGGTAACCGTGACAACACACCTGAAGTATAACCTCCCCTGTGAGGATATATGTTTCCAGTTGCCTGCTCTCTCTCTCTCTGTGCAACTCTTGAAGCTTACCTACAGCTGATTTATGTCCATGGTGACTTCCCTCATCCATGTGTACATTGCAGCCAAACGTATTGTGCTACTTTAATCAACTGTGACGACTGTTTCCGTCTCTTCAGGACACATTTTACACCATCTTAATACCTTTGAGTCAAATGATGAGTTTAGAATAAAAACAAGTCTACTCACGTGTGCCAGTGTATGTTAACTTCCCTAATCATCACCTTTAAATACTAACTAATATTATGTTAAATCCAGTCCTAACTGGGGTAGGCAAATGTAGCATCCTAGGTCTGGCTTTTTCTCTGCCACATGAAATTATTCAATTTGTACTGTGGTGTTGTATGTTTTTGACTCTTATTTTATTGTATGCTGCTGCTCTTTTGGTCAGATCTCTCTTGTAAAACAATAGATGTTTCATCTCAAAGAGACCAACCTGGTTATATAAATTAATTCATAATAAAAATAGTAACAAAATATATATATAATAATTAATCAATGTAATGACTTCACAAAAATATTTCTGCCCCGGTATTGGCTTGTGATATCCGAGGATTTCATCACCATTGTGGTATATTATTTATTAAAGGGAGTCTGTTGGCACTGCATTTGTACTGTTTGTTTATGATATATTTTATGCCTAGTTAAATCTAGACGACTGCAGCAATAAACGGTTCGATTCAGCGGTGCTTGCGTCGTGTGTGACTGCGTCTCGTCTCTTACTCTGCAGATACTGGGCCTGGTGTTTTCCATGACGATGTTCTGTCAGGCGGTGAAAGTCGAGACCTTCTACGCCTAGCACTGGGAGCAAACCAGCTGGCCCAGCTAAAGACTCTCGCCGCCGTCCTTTGGTTTTTTGTATCAGAGCGAGACGGAGATGTACACGAGCCAGAGCTCCCCTCCCACATCAAAGGACCGTCCTCTTTGTCTCCGTCCGACCCCCTTTTGAAGCAGACCCGTGGTTGTGTTTGTTAACATGACATCTCGCCATCTTCAGCTAACGATCCAAGAGCACAGTGTCAGTGTAATACCCGAATAGTTTTTTTTTTTTTTTACGATTCGGCTCTACGTCATGTGTGCACACATTGCTGATAAACATGAAAAATGAATTATGGACGGACTATGAGAAACTTTAACCTCTTTCTTCTTTTTAGTCTCTACATTCAAAATGTGTTAAATTATTTCCTGGTTTGTAAATGTCATTTTCAAAGGAGAGCACAGTATACAAAATATGCAGAATGCTGGTGCAGCGTTGATAAAAAAATAGTTGGGGTAATGTGTTGGGGAAGTGCTCTGAATGCATGACTCCTATGTTGATAAGTATTAAATGTTTTGACAAATCTAAACTGCTGCTTCTCATGTCCTTCTTTCGTAAACAACAAACAAATGGGTCCTAAAGGGAAATTCTGACAAATGTATTCATAAACAGTTATTCTGTAAAGTGAAATTCTTATGACAATAAAAGGGCTACCTATGATATACTGTATATATATACATGAATACAATTAAATAAAATAGCAAAAGTAATTATTCATATGGAAAGACATTGGCGATCTGAATATTGGATTGAGAAGTCATAGGTCCCTAATTGGTGTCTGTGTGCCTAATTAACTAATGCAAAGGAATCTGCAGCAATTAACATGCGCAGCACTTGACTGGACAACCCCCCTCGGGCCAGCCCTCTGCACCATGAAACATGCAGCCATCCATTTAAGGCTGGCCTTTTCTCCTCATCTACCCTCTCCCTCAAGACCACAACCTTCAAGTGTGGGGATCCCCCTGGAGAAGATCAGGGCATTCTCGCCCACCACCATCCCCACCATGTTCCACCATCAATTCCCCCGTCCACTGAGATCCCTTTCCCTTTGATCCGCGATGATCCAAGCTCCACCCTGGCCTTGGAGACACTCCCTTAAGCCTCTTCCCCTTCCCCGTTCCGACGCAGCCATGTTAACCAGCCACTCTGAGGGGGGGTAACACCAGAGACTGCATGTCTAAGTCCTCCCCTCGGGAGACCTCGTTCCAGGGCTTATGCGCTTGTACCCTTGTGGGTAGGCTGGTGTTCAACAGAAATGGAACCGGAATATATACAAAACGTTTTGTTTTTTCTTTCTGGACCATTTATGTATCGATAGATAATCAAAATAACTATTTTTTTATACAGTTGGCATTAGACTCTGTGTGCTCTGTAAATTGGGCAAAAAAGTTGCACTGCCTGTGTTTTCTCCCATGTGTTGTTCTAGCACATAAGTCTTGTTCTAGTGCATCATTTATGTGTTGGTAATTGTATTGCTGAGCTGATAGTTTTTTATGTACATTGTAAAGAAATTCTTCTTCTGCATCTCTATATGTTGTTACAAACCACAAGCAGATGTTAGATTGTCGTTTGTTGCTCTAGGGGAACTTACAGACAAAAAAAAAACTCAGACACAGGGCACACACAAAACAAAAAATGGGTCAGTCAGGTTTTCAAATGTGTATCACTGACATCTTCAAGGCCATTGGAAGGCGCCGTATCCACCACAGCTGCCCCAAACTATATTTATCAAAATGGAAAGACTGAGATCTATATAGCAAAGACGGGGAAACCAAACGAAGGCTGGTGGTCGTGTTGACTTTCCAAAAGAAGAATGAGGGACCCTTCAGTTAGGCCCTATGTATTACAGACAGGCAGGGAACTAGGGTACCTGATTTCACAGGCTCACAGGATCACTGCCTGCACTGCCTAAGTGCATCAAATCAAACTGGAAATAGGAGTAAAATATCAACCTAAACCATAAAGAGCATTAAATAGGAATAGCAGTTATTGAAGGCATAATTTCACGGGTAGCAAACAAATAATGAAAAGATACAAGCAGCATAACGCACATTTTCGCTCTCTTGCCCAGAAGGTCTTGCATCGGCTCTCACTGCGCCAATTGATGGCGCGCGCGCGCTCTCGCTCTCTCGCTCTCTCTCTCTCTCTCTCTCTCTCACGCACGCTCGTGTGAGAGCAATGATTTTTAATTTTTAAATTTTAATACTATAAATGTCACTAAGAGAGCCAAAGATCTTTTCCCACAACGTCTGAAAAAAAACATATGTAACCAGGTGGCGGTAGAAGATTTACATCGCTCACACGTGGGATCGGTGTTTGGATATATCTTTGCTAGTTTCTCTTTAGTGAGGTGAAGACGATGAAGTATCTTAAACTGAATTAGACCGTGCCTGGCACAGGGAGATGAGGAGTGCACTCGCCCAAGGATTAAATCCCACTGATCATCTTCAAATGACAAACCTAAATCATGTTCCCAAATCAATTTTAAATTTATCAGAGTTTGAGGATTGATAGCATCAATTATCCCATAAAACCAGGAGATGGCGCCCTTGAGATCAGTGTCCGCTGCTAAAAGGATATCAATAGGTGTGTTTGGCGGTTGAGCAGGGAAGGGATGATAACCACTTTGAACAAAGTGTCTAATCTGCAGATACTGAAACATATGGGAACGGGGTTTCTTTGGAATAAAAATCGGAATGCATTGAAATAAGTAAAGAAACCTGGGGAGGATACCCCGAGCATACCCCGAGGTATGTAAAATGAGAGGGCGCTCTCTTGAATAGAAAAACAGCAGAAGGTATATTTAGAGCTGCTGAATTAATGGGATAGAATTCGCTTTTTTGTAAATTCAAATTGTAACCTGAAACTTTCCAAATTGTTCTAATGTTGACAGAACATGCGGCAATGATGAGACTGGGTCAGCAATATACAGAAGAAGATCATCGGCGTAAAGAGAAAGTTTGTGTGTAGTATTCCCTTGGGTTATCCCCTCAATTGCCTGGCACTGACGTAGGGAAGCAGCAAGGGGTTCTGCCAAGGCAAATAGAAGAGGGCTCAGTGGGCAACCCTGTCTCGTGCCTCTATATAGTGTGAAATATTTTCATTGTAAATTATTTTTATTAACGGAAGCTAAGGGAGAGGCATATAACAGTTCAACCCAAGAAATGAAATCCTTGCCAAAGCCAAATTTCCTCATTGCCATGAATAAATATTCCCACTCCACCCGGTCGAAAGCTTTCTCTGCATCTAAGCTTATTACACATTCGGGGACTTCAGACCGGGTGGGAGTGTAAATAATATCAAAAAGCCTCAGAATATTAGAAAATGAGTGTCTGCTACGAATAAATCTGGTTTGGTCAGACAGCACCAAATCTGGGAGAACTTTTTCGAGCCGCCTAGCGAGAGTCTTGGCCAGGATTTCATAATCTAAATTTAAAAGGGAAATTGGTCTGTAAGACTGACAACACAAAGGATCTTTGCCCTTTTTGTGTAGGAGACAAATAAAGGCCTGATTCAAGGTTTCAGGGAGATGACCAGATGAATATGATTCATTAAACATAGACAATATTAATGGGGATAAATCCTTGGCACATTTTTTAAAAAACTCCACTGGGAACCCATCCGGTCCGGGGGATTTCCCAGATTGCATACTTAAAATGGAATCTGAAATTTCCTTTAACGTCAGAGGGGAATCCAGGTCACTTTTCTGAGAGTCAACAAGGGATGGCAGTGTCAAATTGTAAAAAAAAGAGTCGGAAGCGCTATTGTCACAATCGGAAGTGTATAGATTGGTATAGAATGACATAAAAGAATCATTGATCTCCTTGTGGTCTGTGGTCACCACGCCCGAGGTGGTCTTAACTTGGATAATCTGGCGCGAGGCGGCAGCCTGGCGGGCTTGGTGAGCGAGAAGCTTGCCTGCCTTGTCACCACTTAGAGTGCTAAACTCGCATCCCACTGGAACTGCATTAATTTCTCTTTTGACATAGCCTTAAGACAGATGCAATATTAGTTCAAGTACGACCCTACCTGGTCTAGACAAGCAGACTCGGCGGTAAAAACTGCCCAAAAGCGCCTATACTTTCTGAGGAGACTCAAGAAGTTTGGCATGTCTGCCAAAACTCTCACCAACTTCTACAGGTGCACCATTGAGAGCATCCTCTCTGGCTGCTGATCGCAAAGCCCTCCAGAGGGTGATGAAGACAGCGGAGCGCATTATCGGCTGCCAGCTCCCCTCCGTGAAAGGTATCTACCACATACGTTGCCTTAAAAAGATCACGGAAAATCATAAAAGACCACAGCCACCCAGCAGGCCATGGACTGTTCACACCGCTGCCGTCTGGGAGACGTTACCGAAGCATACAGGCACGCACTACCAGACTCACAAACAGTTTTTACCCGCAGGCCATCAGGCTTCTCAACCAGTAACACCATGAACCGTTGATCATATTGATCACATGAACACTTGTACATTCAATGTACATTACCTTATATCCCTCTCTTTTTTTGTTTTTGTTTACATTATTAAGTACTGCTGCTAGTGTTCTATTTCTATGATGTCCTATATTATTTCTTTTTTGTGATGTAGACTCCTGCTATTTCTGCCATTTTTTGTGATATTTCATTATCGGCACATTCCACTTTAAATCTACAATCTATGGTACTTAATGTTTACACTCTCCTTTGGATACATATGCTGCACTGGATACATTACATACATTACTCATTTCCCTTTATACCTATAGTATATATATATAGTATATATAGTATTTAATGTTTCCACTCTTCATTGGACACACCTGCTACATTGGTAGATGTTTACATGTTTATATTCTCTTCTATTCTATTCTCTTAAACTATTGATAGTGTTCTTGTTTTATTATATATCTTTATTATGTATACTTTTTTCTTATATATATTTTATTATGTTGCTATTCTTACCACATTTTTCACATTTTCTTTTAAATATATTTATTTGTATCTCTTTTGTTAATTATGCCTACTACGTATTGTTTGCCTGCCAGGTCAATAAGAATGTCAATGTACAGAATGACCCTGCGTTTTCTGAACAAATGACAATAAAACACTTTGACTTTGACTTTTGCAGGTCCTCCCGAATTCCAATCCTGACAAATAAAGAGGCATTTTTGTATGAATAATTAACTTAAGGCAATTGGGTTTTGGCAATCCTATATTTGTTCAACTTCACTGTAGCCAGACTGTTGACAATTCCATTCAAAATTGTAATATCTGATGTAGCTATATATATATATATATATATATATATATATGCTGTCTCATTGCTGGCTGTTGAGTGTTATTTCTACCTTTGAAGTCCATTTTAATCCATTTGTTTTATACTTTACACAACCGAACTGGCACTTGGCCTAAACCCAGCAGTTTTCAGGAATAAATCAACCGCTTGCCTTACAACAATTGTTCTGTGTTGACATTTGCAAAATGAAATGGCAATTGTTATCATGAACCGAACTATCTCCATTAGTGCTAAAGAGATGATTATTTTTTTGTGTGAAATCTCAATCATTAAAGAGCAACGTGCAGATTAAACACCCTTACATAGAATAGTGTATATTAAGGATAACACAACTAGATTTGCAGGACTGAATAATTTTTTAACCATTCTAAAACGATATTTTGAGATACAATTGTGATAATATTGTGAAAATAACTTCCGTCTCTATGAAACCGCCGACCGGAAATGACGTAGCGCGAGGGAGTCCAGTCAAGTTCAAGCACGGTTAACATGGATTGAGGAAGGAACGCACGCCATCGAGCATCCCTTTGATGGCCCACAGGCCTATAATTATGAGCCTCCTAGGCAGGAAAGAAGCCAGGGAAATGTCAGGGGGGCGATCAGGGGGAGGATTAATGGGCAGAGGAGAGAAATTTAGTTGTGGTGTCAGGAGAATGAGTGGCGAATTGGACAGGTATCATGGTGGAGTTTTATAGCTAGCATTGACTAACTGGTTAATCTAGGGCTGGTACTGTAGCGTATTTTAGCATTGTAGCATATTCTAGCATGCATCAGGCCAGACATGTCCTAGGCGACTAGGGAAGAACTCGTTCATGTGTAGAGCCATTCATACACGTATCAATTCTTGTGACATTAGCAGGCCAGGTGTCTGAGAAGCCCAGCGACCCAGGTCACGAAAACAAGTGTAATACCAACACATAGCCACGAGAGGCCAGGATCAAACCCGGATTCTAGCTCGATCAGGCCAGATATGTCCTTGACGTCTATGGAGGCATCCGTTCATGTGTAGAGCCATTCATATACGTATCAATTCTTGTGACATCAGCAGGCCAGGTGTCTGAGAAGCCCAGAGACCAAGGCCACGAAAACAAGCGTAATGCCTACACATAGCCACGAGAGGCCAGGATCAAGCCGGAAACCAAGTTGTAATACCTACACATAGCCACAAGGGACCAGCACCGAGCACACATACGGGTATCCAAAAGGCGGGAGCTCAGCACCATGCTTAGCTAATCAGAGCGCATTACGGAGGCCACGCCCACCCATTCATAAAGTCACAACACATAGTCCAAGGGGTCAGAACGCTAACTCATTTCATCAAATGCCCTACTAAGTGTATCGCCATGCGTGCTTGTACAATTCCCCTCCTTTTGCTTCATATACATCATACTTTACCTACCTTTAATCAAATAAAGTGAGTTAAAAGCGATCCTGACTCTGATCCTGATTTTCCAAAGAACACGGCAGTACATTGGTGTTATGCAATAAATCTGCTTTAGCAAACATACTTACGACCTTGTTCTTGATTAAAAATCCATGAAGATTGTCTTAATTTAAGCCAGCAACGTTTTGTCTTTACGTACAACCTGAGATTTTTAACGCAGAGACAAGGACTGGAGCTCAAGCTGGTTAACACTAGCTGCTAGCTATATTGACTACATGCATAGATAATGTCAATACCAAAGTTACAATAACAGTCTAACAATCATATCTCACTGTCTGAAAATCCAATATGCAATTTTGCCTGCTAGAAGGAAGGCAAGGCAACTTTATTTATATAGCACTTTTCATACACAAGGCAGACTCAAAGTGCTTCACAGATAAATATTGTCATACAATAAAAGAAAATAATAGATAAGTAAAAATTAAAATAGATAGAAAATAGAGGCAAAGTTTAAAAAAAACATTTTAGAAAGGCAGAGTTAAAAAAAGGAAGGAAGGAGAGGGGGCTAGATTAGAAAGAAGGGTTTCTCCAAACGGCTGATTCGTGTTTTATTGGCTGGGTGCCTTTGTGGACGTTGAAAAAAATATCTTTAGAAACTGAATGAAGATCTCACCATATGATGGTTTCTCTTTTATGGGTCGGACGACCCAGCCACCCTTACGAAACCTGGGATAACGGACTGCGTAGCGTGCCTCACCACTGTTTGTTCGGGATACGTCTCTGTCTCCACTGTCATTGAAATGGAGGGCTGCTAAGAGAAGTCTATATGAAAAAGGTACACTTCAGTATTAGGTACCACAACTAAAACAAAACAAAAAGTGGTCTGACGCCGGCAATACAATACATTCCAGCAAGAGGTTAAGGTTACTTTCGTCATGTTTCATGAGGCCATCCTCCATGTGATGTAATGAACAATTTGTTGTAATGAACAATTTGGACCTTTTTCAATGAGGTGCGTGCTACTATGTTAGACTGCATTAGATGTAGCCAGATTCATCCATTAACCCTAATCAACATTTACCTGCTGTACATTCCAAGAAATGAGAAGCCAGCGTGCTTTGGCGCAAAGTGTAAGGATGAGGGAATGGAACGCCAAAACCAAACGGGGCGCGGAGAATGGGGAAACGGGAGTGTTGGGCTAGAACTAGCAGCTAGCTGCCTGACAACAGCTCACAATGTGTGCAAACTGCTAAATTGATGCCAGAAGGCGGAAAAACAAAAACCTGTTAAGCCCAGTCTCTCTCTCTCTGTATTATTACACCAAAGCCCTATGGTAACAACTTGCACAGTCAATACAGTTTAATCCAGATGACAGAATGGTTCAAAATGCAATTTTAGCTAGCTTAGCTACCCATGTCACCAAGTCATCAGCTACAAAATGTTTGCTAATGCAATAGCCAAATGTATTGTGGGCCTATGTTGCTAACTAGCTGGAGGATTGCCCAGTGCTCAAACCAGTGAGGAGGAATAGTGAGGAGACATGTGGATCAGATTCATGCTCACCACCAGAGACCAGAAAGAGGCAATGAAAAACAACAGGTTGTGCTCAGTGGTGACCAGTTGGAAGAGCCAGCAGCAACAGAAGTTGTAGGAAGTTCAGACCAAAGAGCTGTGGCAAACCAAACTCCAGTGAAGAGACTGGCCAAAAGGGAAACTAAGTTGCCCAGTTATCTTAAAGACTTCCAGTTGAACTAAGAGAAAGAGACTCATTGATAAGTGGGTCTTAATATGGGCACCTAATCAAACAAGAAAATAAACTGATGTTTGTATTGTTAGAATGTTCCTAAAGAAAAAAAAAAGTGTATAACCTGCTTAAGGAGGGAGGGATGTGATAACTGGGCAGAGTAATTAAAACATGTTAATCCGCTGGTCCACTAGGTGGCAGCAACCCTGTCGGACGAGTGTTTTTATTTATTTTTGCCGTGAGAAAGTGGATGTGCGGCGTGTGAGCGTGTGTGTAAGCAGGCAAAAACGTGTGTCACACGGTGAAACCGTGAGAGTTGGCAGCTCTGAACCTGAGCAAAACATGCATGAACGTAGCTTTGGTGTGCATCACATCAAATTGAAACAGATTGGTCATATGAGACAAGCCTACTGCAAAGATGAAAACTTATCACACACGCAGAGAGAGAGAGAGAGAGAGAGAGAGAGAGAGAGAGAGAGAGAGAGAGAGAGAGTCCTCGACCGACAGACAGGTCTAATGTATAATGACTATATTTATTTATTTATTATATTTGTAAAGTGTGAAGGCTCTCACAGAAACGTTCAGGAGGGGAGGGGGGAGGAGCGGCCGGTTGTTCGCGATGTGACTGATTCTTGAGCTCTCAGACGAGTGCTGCCTTTTTTAGATGGTGAACGTAAACGAAGGAAAGCCCTCTGATTGGACGGGCAAGACTGACGGGCAAGACTTAGGCAGACCCCGTCCAGGCCCGCCCGTGGCTACGCCTCTGGTAAGCGATGGAGTTCAGTAGCAGCAGAGTGTCTTAGGAATAGTCTCCGTAGGCTCTGGTAGCAGTCTTCATTTTGCGGGTGCAGTAAACGTTTCTTGGTAACGGCGAACTCCACCAATCAGAGCCGTCGTGTCACACTTCAGGATTTATGGGTAGTACCCGATGTCAGTGTAGTGATTTCAATGACATTGTGAATAAAACGCGTTTTTCTAAAAAACTAGATGTTGCCCCAATTAACGTGTGGAGCAAAAACGATCGATTCACAATATAACGGCGTGTGGTATGTATCATTTGGATGGTTACGACATCAAGGCTATTAATCAAAATCTTGACGGGGAAAATGAATGGGATTTTTACTTCCGGCACCACACTGTTGTGCTCTATACCGAGCTCAGTGATGACGCGCTCAGCAAAAATGGCTGCGCCCGTGAATATATTTTTAGGGACCGAGCAGGACACTGCAAGGTCCCTATTGTTTTTGCTTCGACCAAAATTTTCACGTTTTTTTTCACCCTCTTCAACTGCATTTTTCCCCCCCTGAACATATACGAAAACTCATTTTTATTTGCCACATTTGTAGGGACTGCTGTAAAATTTGATATTCTATGCGTCAAATTCAGGTTGGCCCAAAGGTGGCGCAGAATCTCAAACTTTACACAAGCATATCTCGTAACCGGTTTGACCTACACTCTAAACTTTGGTCACACATGCACATCCTCATGCTGAACAAATTTGGCTCAGGTGCCCTACCACCTCCGGGTGGTCAGATTTCCCGGCATTTTGAATTTAGTTAAAAACAGTAAATTGCCTAAGGATCCCAGGTTTTTTTACTTTGACGAAAATCCTTTGGCACATATCATCTATGGCCCATTATCTTCAATCTGACATAAGGATTAGTCTGTACAATAAAGTTTAACGCACCCATGAGCCAAAAGGGGTGTGGTTAAAAACGCTAAAATAGTTAATTGCTCATATCAACATCAAGTTGGACTCCTATGATGTTGACCCAGATACAAACGTTGTTCAGAATCAAATTCTGAACAAGATAAAGTCAACTTTTTTTCAAATGGGGCGTGGCATCGAAATGGGCGTGGCCTGTCACTAAAATCGCCACCGTTCATAGACGCAATGTTTGATTTGAGCGGGACCGACTCAGTGGCCGACTCCGACTCGTGACCGACACGTGTAGACTGGTGCCTGTAGCTCACATACCAAAATTCGTGTTTGTCATGGTTGTAGCGCCCCCTACAGGATCTTTAAAAAGCTGCCCCTGCGCCACGTTTCACCAATATGTATGAAAATCGGTAGGCACGTATAACGTGACAATACCTACAGAAAAGCCTCTTGGACCCATGCCCCAAAACCCACCGGAAGTCGACTATTTTAATTTTCTCATTTGCACTCTCGGCTGCAATTTTCACTTTTTCGCCTTGTATTTGAATGAACTCCTCCTAGGGAATTTATCGGATCTGCTTAAAAATTGGTCAGTACAGTCAAAAAATGGTGCTGAACCAATGCCGTGTTATTTGTGACTGTACGTTGAAGGGCGTGTCCGTAGCGTGCCGTCAAATTTGGCCATTTTGGGTCTTTTTCACCTTGTATTTGAACAAACTCCTCCTAGGGAATTTATCGAATCTGCTTCTACATTGGTCAGCGCAAGATTTCCTCCTTTAAACTACTACTTTGACGATTTCATGACATCTGTTTCTATTTATTGAATAATATGGTAGTAGTGCAAGTTGACAAAATCTGATGCAAATTTTTCTCCCAGCCCTTACCAGAGATTCCTGGCTCCAATAATCAACAAATGACCAGGGTTATAGCGCCAAGTGGCGTGTTCATATAACCATGTAGTAACATACCTCATATTACTTGATAACAATTCAAACAGGTTTTTCTATCCTATAAGGCCTCGTTTCCTCTACAGGGGTGTAGTACCCACTCTGACCTCTGCAGTCTCCATACAGCGAATCTACCGTTTAATAAGGTCTGTCTTCATCACCAACTGACACTTACTGTGTGAAACAAAGGGTCAGTCCCTCGAGCATATACGTGAACTTCAAAAAAGGACGAAAAAAAACTTGGGGAAAGGTCACATGTATAGGTTTCTGACCTAGTGTTCCAACTATATCAAGGTCCAATAAAACGAATAGGCTATACTGCTATTCAACAAGTTGACATACATCCATTAATAGTACAGGTTGACTTTTAACAAAGATCGTGGTTGCAGATCCTGTGAGAACAAGCAATGTGTGAAAACTAAGAATAAACTCACAATCTTTTAAAGACCGGGTAAACCAAATTCAGTATTTTTCTTCTTATCATATTAATTAGGCCTTAAATGTGTCCCTCAAAACATGTAAAAAATATTTTTCCCATTCATCATTTCCTTGAGGAGCTAGGCCTCAGAGAATGTTCTGTGTGCAGGTTTAAAATGGGCGGGTCTACATCGAAGACCGCTTTACGTAAAGCGGTCTTCGATGTAGACCCGCCCCCTGCTGCCCTCTAGGTATAAATACATTAACCGCGCACTAGCATTCTGTGGTTTCACCCGTCTATGGTTTTACCGCTCACGAGTCTGGTTTGAATTGTCAGTTTGCAGCTAGCTTGCCCGTTATGCCTCTTCAACCTCGTTGGTGCATCTTCCCTGGATGCCACAGTGGGAAACGTAACGTTAACGGTTCGTTTACTTTATTTAAGTTTCCGACCGAAGACGGTCTCTCTCCGGTGATGGGAGTGGTTTCCTGGCCTGCAGCGCACACGCCCCCACCGTCCTGAGCCAGGGATTACTGCTCATTTTTCATCAACTTTGAAGCATAATTTTATATACTTCGCGATTTTTTTAGTCCTTCAAATTTGGCAGGGTGGTTAATAATATATTTTCCTGTGGTATTATAAACTCAAAACCCATAATTATTCTTGGTTTACCCGGTCTTTAACCATATCAAAAATTTCATGGCAAAATCTAACCTTTAGGAATTTGAACAGCACAAGATGTCATTATTCGGTTGCTTGGTTACTGATGGGCCATTTAATAACATGTAGTGTGCGACAATGCGAGTGACACATGATTGTTGGATTGTGGTTAACCAAGTGTTATGCTAACCCCTATGAAGAACACAGGATAGGGGCTGGGTTATAAGGGATGAAGACTTCATTTTGAGCGTCATGTGTCTAACCATAATATTTTGTAAAGGTATTTTGTAAAAAATTGCTATAGGTTTAGGTATTAGCTCATACTATGGTTAAGTTGGAAATTATTGTCTAGGTATAAGATAGTAGATAATAGATATAAGTAGGATAAATGTGTAAATAAAACAAAGTGATAGGTGAGCGGAACCGATTTAGAAAATAAATAACCCTTATAAAAGGACCGTCTCTATCTGCTCCAGACATTTCTCCGCTATTGAAAAGATAATGCCATGTGCGCAAATATGATTTGACAGGAAGGATTGGTTTCCTGAAACAACCAAGAGGTGCATTGATCAGAAATTAGCCGGGATCTGTCGAAGATCGAAAGCGTCTTATAAAGAGGTAGGCCAGTCAACCAGAACAGATACTCTGAGCATTTCACTCACAAGAGCTGACAGATAGCTACGGTATTTCTAACAGATTACTCAAATTAAACTCTGTGTACCTACAGCACCTAAGTTAAAGTTTGTTATACGTGTCAGGCCAAGAATGGGGGTTCACAAAGGGCACCCTGGGGAACTGGTGGACCAATTCTGGCTCTGGAGCCACTGCCCCGAATCTAAAGGGGCTGTAAACGATATATAAAACCAGCCATCTCCAGCCAAAAGAGACAAAATGGGAGAGTATAACAGTCTTATGTGTAGATACCGCTCTGCTATTGACACACATTGGAAGATGTATTTGATCTACTTTTGTCTAGTAAAATCTGCAGGGATGCTCTGCTGGGTCAGACAAAGAAGATACTAATCTGATAGGACACAGAGACCTCCCAGATAGCCTACTGACGAGAACACATAAAAAGAAAAAAATAATTGTGACAAGACTCCTGTATCAGAACAGACGGCATAATGGCTGTGCAGCTTGGATGGAGAGAGGGGGAAATGGGCCTACCGAAATTCAGGAAAACAATTTCATACCGATTCAAAATCTGGAATAACAGGATGCTGGGGGAGACGGTAGTAAAGTAACCTTTATTAAAAGAAACATGAAGAAAACGTAACAACAAAATACCTACAAATTTATCACTTTGCTCGTTACGTCTCAAACATCGTTTTCCGGCTTCAATAATAATAATCTTTGTCGGAAATCATTCGCTGCATGTTGTCAACTCTAGAAAAACAATGTTGGTGAAGAACTAACTATTGTATGTGAGATGCTTGATTACCATGTCAC
This sequence comes from Micromesistius poutassou, assembly GCF_964030765.1. Taxonomy (NCBI): domain Eukaryota; kingdom Metazoa; phylum Chordata; class Actinopteri; order Gadiformes; family Gadidae; genus Micromesistius; species Micromesistius poutassou. The sequence continues at coordinate 17,620,030 of NC_140282.1, forward strand.
TTTTTTTTTGTTGCATAAAGTAGCACGAAGCAGACAACTGGCCCTGGATTCTCATGTCAAATAGGATCAATGTCCAGCGGTGGTCATGTCGTTACACACCAATTCACACAAGCACACATGCATGCCCAAACATACACACGCACACACACACACACACACAAAGACACAGCACACATACCTAAACCACTGTGTTTTTTTAAATTGTAAAATAGAACAACATTTCCCAATGTAGCACTCGCTGCCTACAAGAGAAGTACTACATTTGAGTACGTGAAGCCATCAGGGGCTCCACCAAGAAGTCAAATCATTGAAGTCTGAAGGACAGACATGCACACTGTTTATTTATAATTATTTACAAAACCGCAGTCTTCAAATTCCCACCCCTCACCCGTCTCAAATATTGCCCGAACTTTGCTTCCATGACGACCCCGAGTAGAACCTAATGGATCCTGGTCAGCTCTTCTACGATCTTGATCACCTCGTCCACCGTGGCCTCACGCTTCATGCCGCTGCCGTCATCGATCTGAAAAACACAGAGACGCCGGCCACTGTAACCTCTGCACCACACGTCTACAAAGCCCTACTTCTCCTCTCTTCTCCTCTCCCATTCTCCCTCCTATCCCATCCTCTCTCTCCTCTCCCTTCCCCCCCTCACAATTCTCTTTTCTTCCCCCCCCTCCTCCTCCTCTCCTTACCCTTATCTAACCCATCTATTCTCCCATCTCCTCTCCCATTCAGACTGCATCCCCACGAGACAAAAGGGTGGAGTTTGTCAAGGTAAAATATTGTTATTTTCTCTCTTCCTCCGCTGAGCCGAACCCAGCACTCACACTCATTAACGTAAATGTGAGAGGAGTGAACATGAACTATCTAACTAGCCTAGCCTAGTTTTGAAGAATGGCAAACTGGATTGCGATTTTAAAGTGGCATATCGACACTGTGAACAAGCTACAGGTGCTACTGCAGATAATCACATTGTATTGGTCATAATTGTAAAATTGTAATTAGAAAACAATATATATATATATTGATGTGCAATATTAATTCTGCCATTGGCAAGGTGAGTTGATGGTGGCGGGATCACTCGCATGCTTATTGGAAGAGCATTTATAAAAAGGTCAACGTGCCCCAGGCACATCCATCTGCTGACATTTTAGGAGCTCCACTTAACAAGCCCACATGTAGACTCCTCAAAGGACCTACACAGACACGCCCACATCAGAAAGAGAATGACGGCCCAGACTAGTTGACGGTTGAATAAAACATTTCAGAAACTGGAAAAAAGGTATTTATTACAGAAACTCCCCAAGCCAGGAAAGGATTTGTGTTGCAAACTGCAGGGCTAATATGCTTGCAGTTTTAGGTCAATAGCAGAAGGAATTTATTTTCCTTCTCATGGGTACGTGTTATGGTCAGTAAATGGAGACCTTTTCTATTTCTTCTAATATTATATAATACTAATATTTCAAAGACCTGAGGCTGTTTTTAAGAATCTTGGTCATCGTGTGGTTTGCTTGGGGGATTATTTTGTTGTGCAACAAAAGGACAACGGGATCTACTCCATGTGTTGATCTGTTGGTTTTATCCTTTCCATTATCCTCCCCTTTATTCTCCAGCTTGTCTCATTAGAGGATAATGCGCTACGATGAGTACGTAAGATATACAGCAGTTTTCCTCCACTTGGATCAAAAATTTTAAAAGTTGCCTCTGGGACATTGAAGGCACACATAGACAAACTTCTGCCATATTACACAAACATTTTTTAAATTGAAATAAATTTTTGTTTGCAGATCCTTCATTAATGGATGAAGATGATAAAAGGTGACACGATGCAAAAACGCTTGCCTCGTAAGACTAATCCAACATCACTGTATCACATTCTGTTACACTCTGCACATTGGTCTGGCCTAAATCCCGTTGAAATTTTAAATGTTGGGACCAATCAGTGATAGGGGGGGGGGAGTTTCAGATCACGAAGAACGGAGGAGCAACACAGTCCCCAAAATAAAACAAAACAATGGCGGCGCAACAAGGAAAGGGTAGCAATCAAAATAATATCCAAAATAGACTAGTAGAATAATTAAATAAATATATAGAATAATTATGTTAAATGCTTAACAGAAATCTGCAAGGAAGGTTATTTCAGATATGTTTTTGCTTTACTTCCAGCCGGCGATTCAGCAAGAGAATCAATACCGCCGAGACAAGGCCAGACAACGAATGAGATTCATTGCGAAGAAGCAAAACAGAAAAACAGGGAAAAATCACAGCCACCGCAAGATTGGTTGTGCCGCAGCCCCCCTCACCTGCAGAGTATTGACCACCTCCTGCATCTTGGTGCGGCCCAGGTCCAAGAAACTCTCAATCAGGTCCCCGTCGATGAACCCCGTAGCCTGCTCCGTTTTGCGCTCTGTGTGGAACGACCTCCAGGTGATACAGAGAGTCAAGGGAACAACGCACACCACGTGGGCATGAGGCCAGAGAACGTCCATGCAAGGAATACATACATGTATTTGCATTTAAATACATACACACATACATACATAAGCACACCCAAACACTTCTATCAAGACCATTAAGTAATTTAATTTCTTTGTAAATTGACTTACAGTGAATTCAGTAGCAGGTTATCTTTCAGCTGGGAGTCCCCAACCCTATGCCACTACACTAGAATCCACCTTAATAAACAATTATGCAATTTTTTTTCTTGAAGTGATGATTTCTTGTTAAAAGTTGTGTTAAAAGTCTAAGACTCTTGACTTTTGGGGACTTTACACCCAGAAAAAACACCTCTGCTGTTCTGGGGATGTTCCTCGACCGGTAACTGTAAAATATATAAAAGCAACATAGAAACAAGCACCTAGAGGTGCCGTCTGTGTGTCCGTCCCTCTACCGAAATTTTGAGAATGTTACCAGAGCTCCTGTGGGCCCACGTCATGTCTTTGGTGTGGCGACAGCAGCCTCACACGAGCCATTCCACGCGTGAAACACTTGAACCAGGTGTCCGGCGCACACACACTCCAGAAAATTGAATTAGAAAAGACCCTGGTTTAATTTAGCAACTACCGGAGAATTGAGTTTGCACGTGTGTGTGTGTGTGTGTGTGTGTGTGTGTGTGTGTGTGTGTGTGTGTGTGTGTGTGAGAAGGACACGTGAAGGATATAAGCTGTGTTCGATCTTGCCCACGCTCTTGATGACTTTGTTGAGGCGGTTCTGCAGATCCAGCAGGAGGCTGTACCAGCTCTCTGACAGGGACGTCACCAGGCCTGCCGCAGCACACAGAGGGCGAGAGACACAGAGACACAGAGACACAGAGACACAGAGACAGAGGGGAGAGAGTGTAAGAAACAGACGCAGACAGACAGAGAGAGAGGGAGAGAGAGAGAAACATAATGAAGCATTATCACACTTACTAGTAAGTAAGGTGTCACGTCTTTCATTAAAACAATCCCTCAATTAAATCCTTTGACAATCTCAAGAGGACTGCTTTTCATTGCGTCATCTGTCTGGCTGTATGATGCAGTGTTTTATTGTAAGTTCTGTTTCAGTCCTTTAACATACCGCCTCCCACCAGCCCTTCCCATTCCAGTTCAGTTCATATGAAAATGTCAAACACAAAATATATATATATATATTTTTGCTCTGCCATAAAACCCAGTGCTGAATGTCACAACACATGAGGCATTGCAACATCCGATTGCTTCCCGGAACAGGGACAACAGTAGAAGAAGCAGCAGCCATATAATACATTGAATGACCCCGCTGTATAGTGAACGGGGAGATCCCTGCTGATTCCCCTGATTCAAACGCATTACTTCGTAACCATCAGGCTCCCCCTAATCACGCTAAACGCCTCACAATGAACCTGGATGAGCTTCCGCTATGCGCATCTTTCCGTCTTGGTTACTGGAGCCTGCTAGGAGTCTGAGCAGCCATTTCTGTCTGGACAGAAAGTAGCCGTTTAGGTCGCCCTCAAACTCATTGGGAAAGTGTTTGGGTTGCTTCCTTCCTCCTCCACCTCCCTGCCATCCATCCCGTCCCTTAATAGCAGCAGGAGCGGCTGGAGGGTGGAGGAAGAGGCAGGCAGGTGCATTATTCTTCATTACCAGGCGGGCAGCCATTGGGCCTGACCTGCTCAAAGTGAAGTGCTCGCTGAAGTGTGCCACGAGCCCAAGTGTGTCCGGGGGGGTGAACTTTCCTGAGAGGCTTTTGAAAGTGGAGGTCATGTTCTCCCAAACTATCTACGGACGTCCTCATTTGGTACCCCTTCCAGTCGTTTGGTGCCAAGTTGGAAAGGCGCATGTTTTAAATGAGCCATGGTGTTATTATAATCGGCATGGGCAGTGTCCAGGTTCCTCTTGTATTTAATAATGTATACATATTTTAGAGAATGACATTTTTTTAGAGCGTCATTCCAGTGGACAGACTGGAATGTGGAATTATTTCCTGTATCTGGTTGTTACTGTTACATTTCTCTTCTTTGCCAAACGTAGTTAAAATTATTTTTGCCGGGCATGTTTGAGCATGTTCGAAACAACAACACATTTTTTTGGAAGACAGTCATTTGCAATGATCAGCAGTAACATTTCTACGCTGACACTGTTCCAATGGGCTACGGAGAGGCAGCGAGGTGCAATCCACGCAATACAACCAGATCAACGTCTCTCAAAACCTCAACACCCAGCCCAGCCACCACCTCCTCACCACTACCCAGGCAAAGAGAGAGGAGGAGAGACAAGGGTGAGAGACAGAATACCGAGGAGGCTGAGGAGGTGAGAGAAAGAATTAGAGAGAGAGAGAGAGAGAGAGAGAGAGAGAGAGAGAGAGAGAGAGAGAGAGAGAGAGAGAGAGAGAGAGAGAGAGAGAGAGAGAGAGAGACAAACAAACGAGGAGCACACAGGTGACGGCCCCCCCCCTTACCGATCATGCCGTTGACGGTGCCGAAGAGCACCGAGCCCTGGGTGGGCGTCGAGCTCTCCCCCAGGTTCTGCAGCACCAGCGACCCGTGGGAGAACACGTTGACGAACTCCCCCAGGTGGAAGACCCCCACCTCCTGGAGGTGCTGCCGCTCCTCGTCCGTGGTGGCCGCGCTGTGGGTAACCGTGACGACGGTCGGGTCATTAAGGAGGAGAAGGAGAGCCGGGGGGGGGGGGGGGGGGGGGGGGAAGGAGGTGGGGAGGTGGGGGGGAGAGGTACGATAAAGGCAAAGGCAAAAAACGCAGGAGAGAGAGAAATAAAACAACCTCAAAGAGGAAGAGCGCCGAGGGATATTACAATGACACGCTGGCCAGTCTGACAACAGATTTAAAAAAAAAGCAAAGACAATACATTTCTCAGGGGCTGAGAAAGATCGATGAAAGCGCCGGCGTGATTGTAGCGTTCGGAGAAGGGGAAATAAAAAGGTCAAACCAAGACCGGCACCAACAGAATGTGAGATAAAGGTCAGCACAATACAGTGAGTAGACCTGACGCGTTAAGTGGCTAAACAGGCGCTGACACAGGCCTTGTCGCGCCGGCCGGCCGGCCAGCAAACCAGCCCGCACACACACCCTCACACCCACACATCGTAGGGCTGACGGAGAAATAAATGGGGGGGGGGGGGGGGGGGGGGGGGGGACACGGCTAAGGAGACAATTAGCACAGAGGAAAGGCTTTTAACGATGACTCAGTGGACACAAGGAGGGCAGTAGGAAGGCGGTGGTTAAATGGCGCCACAAAACAAGCTGCCATGCGGCTGCTACACACGCCGTCTCGTCCAAAAGCACAGGCTGGTTTTTGGCTTGATTTTACGTCTGGTGAGATCATTATGGGAAGAGGAGTCGCTAGATGACAATGTGAAACAGAACAAATCAAGTGTTGTATTTGTGTAATACAGGGTTAATAGTGTGCAACGGGACGTAGGCAGTATGTGATGTGATCCGTCAGGATTTAATTGGATTATATTAAAAGTGACAGAACAGCCTTGCAAGCTGTGTGTCACCCCGTTGCAGGCCCTTTCTCTTGCGCGAAAGAGAAAAGGGGGAATGATATGACTGTCAAGCTTGTTTATTCAGAGTCGTCGTCATCTCATAATCAAACCCATTAGTGGGACAACCAAACACATCTCCAAAGCCTTGGAGCGTCACTCACATTGGAGAAACTTTTATTTCTTAAATTTCCCACTTGTTCAAGAGTGTTGCGGTACTCAAGCGGTACTCACCCCAAACAGGATGAGAACGGCTTTAAGGAACGCTGCTGCGCTCTGCTTAGCATTTTTGGTTAAAATTTGTCCTTGATCTTGCAACTGTGTGTGTGTGTGTGTGGGACTGTTCCTGTTGGTGTGCCGTTGGCGTTTCCTCACCTGTCCTTCTGACACACAAACAGGTTGAAAGCATTCTCCGCCCCCAGGAAGTTGTCGTCGTCCAGGATCTCCACGGCACTCATCCAATTGGGATTAAAGTCACGGGCAATCTGAGAGGTGAACCAGAGAGGTATAGCGAAACAGCCCCGTTATCTATGCCGACTTGATATCCACTCTGCACTAGAATTACATAAAGCAAGGTGCCAGTATAATTGATGTTGCTATTTCGGTCTTGTGGGGACTGCGTGTTTGTTTGTGTATACATCATGTTTCCTCACCTTTCCTTCTGGCACACAAACAAGGTTGAAATCATTGAAAGGTATCAGCGGGGCCGTACTGCAGAGTTCTGCTGACCCCACACACCCACCAGGCATATTCTGGTTTCTATTTGTCACTGGGAAAAACCCAAATGTACGGTCCACTGTGATTGAATCTCCGTCAATTCGTTTGTAACTCAAATTCACTAATTTATGCTGAGAGTCTTTAGTGTTTAAACCCGGCCTTCAGTCGCATGAAGGCGGTCACACACCGCGCCGAAAATCGGGGATCGGTGAGTCTTAACAGGTCGTGACATGAGTCTCTTTAGTGTGTGCGGTGAGGTCGGCCATCGATACGGTCGTCGGCTTTCTTTTCAGCCGATTCAACCGATGTGTAATCGGCCACTACAGTCATTCAGTCTTTACCAATCTGATTGGCGGAGGGCTAGCCCTTGACTAGCGAATCAGTGAATGAGTTGGACTCCGCATGGTGCATTGTGTTGTTTGTGCCTCAGGGTTAACTCTCCTCATCCCTCCCACTGCAATCAAATGGAACACGCCGCGAGAGGAGGGTAGGAGAGGGCTATGCGCTACATAAACTACATAATAAAAACAACAACAGATGAATAGGACAAAATAGCCAGGTGGAGATTGGTGATGCGAGTGTGAATTTGTGTCAGAACACGCCGGAACATGTTCCGCCAACTCAGACGTTGGGTCCGGAACCTTTTTTTTATTGGATACGGCTCCTCCCTCACAGTGTTTCGCTCCCTAAGATCCTGTCCTTAGCGGAGAAAGTTGACAGCGTTGACCACGGAGTCGTACGTGACCGTTCACTCTTTTACTGACTGGGTTGTGCAGAGTGCGGTCCTGCAGACCGGCTCAATGCCAGTGAGGCACACTGCCGGAAAACATGTATTTTTTCGTTTCCAGCGCGCAGCATCAATATCCTTAATAAAAAAATCAGCCAACGCCGACACATTTTACCTATTGTATATTGACATGATCATACATTGTAAACGTTCACAATCCGGCTCTATGCGTTGATATTTTGTTTATCATCATTTCTATTAACTTCATAAAAAATTCGATTTCGATTTGTCGACTCATGATTCTGACATGTCGACTCACAAAACAATGAGTCGTTAACATCCCTAACTAAAACATGAACATAAACAGGAAGTGATGTTTTTTTCCATTTCTGGCAATTTGTCCACAGTAGCGCAGATTCAGACAGGGAAAGATACTCTACGTGAATTTCCTTTTATATGGGTTTTACCGGAAACTGTGGTTTTCTCAGAAGGTGTGAAACTTACACACACACACACCCACACCCACACACACACACACCCCTACCTCTTCAAAGTTGCCCTCCATGGGTTTGTAGGCCAGCAGGAGCACGGACCTCATCAGGTCCCCCACCAGGATGAAGTCCCCTTTGTTCTTCAGGTAGAGGGCCATGATGTTGTTGTAGTGGTTGCACTCTGTGCGCAGCTCCTTCTCCGCCGTCCACTCGTACAGACGCACCTAGAAGGACAGCACAGGAGGTGCGCTGAGAACGGTGTCCGTTTCGGATGCCCACCTGGGCTGTGCTCCCTGCACCCCATCCGGCCGTCAACATCAAAGGTCGTAACACCGCGACCGTGCTTAGATAGCAAATTGATTTAACACATTCAACTAATTACAGTTCCCAATTGGCTGTTAATGTATACTCTGAACAAGCTTTGGGTGAATAATTGATGATGAATCATTTCAATTAAGTCTTTAATGTTTAGTGTGTGTCCATACAACTTATTTTATCCAGATTCTGAATAACGCCAACCCCATCTTTTTTTTTTAACCCTAACCCTATTAAAAATAACAAATACATAAATAAATGAATGAATACATAAATCAAACGGGAACGTGTGTGTGTGTAATGGTGTGAGTAATGGTGTGTGTTCCATCATCAGCAGTACCCTGGGTGAACAAATACATAAATAACAAATGCCCCCAACACCCATGCCGTCTCAGTCTTAATTAAGAGGCGATCGATTGTAAAATAATAAATGAATAAATGGGCAGTTTTTGGGTGGGAGGGCTGGTTTGGGACATTGAACGGTTCCCCAGAGCGTTCACTGGCATGAGGCTGTTGTGTGAATCTAGGATGACTAGACTACTGGCATGCTACTGCAGGGCTTCAGTCAACAGTCTTCACCGGTTTAATAATTTGCAATGCTTTTCTGGACCGAACTGGCAACATCAATTCATTTTCATTTTGGTCGCAGACCTCGTTGGCTTTTAAAAACAATTTTCTGCAATCAATCAAAATAAAATAATAAAAACGAAAACAAGCAAGAGGTTTACAGTTGTGAAATTGTTAAGTCTCTTTCATTTAAACGGAAATGAAGAGTGACATGCTCAAAACAGGCAAGCCAGACATTGTCAAGCGTGACTGACTGGGGGTTGATATTTACAGAGAAATATTGTACAGATTTGTTCGCTGCTACTCGCTGCTATTCTTACACACACACAGACACACACACACAGGTGTGTAGTGACCTCAAAATGTGGAAAACAATATTATCTGGTAGCAATCCTATCTCATTGGGGCCTATGAGGTTTTAGCTGTGCAGCCAGCAATGGCTTTTTTCATTGATCCATAGGGGCATATATTATTTGTACAGGATTTGCACACAGGGCTGTGTTATTGATTATATACAATATGGGTCAAACCAAAATTGGGTGTGTAACATAAACTGTTTTAGAAACAGCTATACAGTGTCAACTGACAGCTGCAGCTACACGTGACATTTAATCCATCGTTATTAAAAACAGCTCAAGAGAGCATGGATTAAATAAATATTGAACAACTCAAAATGTGACAGACGCACTGGCCATGATAACACCTGCTGGTCTTGCATCACTGGTCTTGTTTTATTTCCCAGTCTCTTGTCCATAATGATGCATCACTGCTCTGCCAGAGTTTGGATTTCTCTCTCAAGAGAAAAAATTTTGCGCAACTCAAGCGAGCATTGGAGAGAAATCTGTTGTTGTTGTTGCGATGTGAAAAAAAAAAGTGTCTGTCTTTCTACTTTTTATGGTCTGTTCGTGTCTGTCAAATTCCAACATTGCTGACACTTTCCCTGCCTCTTGTCTCTCAACACTTCAACTTTCAATGGTAATTCACCACGATTCAGTTGACACAGATGGTCATTTTCCTGTTTCTCGTAGAGCTTTTCTTATTCAGGAACCCCATGTACAACCAGCACAGTGTGTATCCATTTCAGGGCTAGTAATGTGGCTGCTACACAGCAGCTTGAAGATTATCTGACCCACGTTTCTCCCTGCGCCACAATGGCGCACACACACACACACACACACTTACTGTGCTGTTGATGCTGGCAAGCAGTTTACCGTTGAACTCCACCATGGAGTACACGGCCCCCTTCACCTCCTTCTCCGCCACAGTCTGCAGCTTGCCTGCGAGGAAAGTCAACAAGAGGTGCCGTCAATAACCCAGTCGCTCAAGTGACACATGGCAACGACACCTCGTGAACTAGAGAAAGCCGTTTCTTCACCGAGCATGTTTTTGAGATCAAAAGAGAAACAAAGGGAGATAGAAAGAGAAGTGTGAAAGAGTCAATAGGGTGTGATAAATTGGAAGCCGGTTTGAGAGTAAGAGAGGAGGTCGGAAGATGAAGTGGGAAGTGAGAGATGAAGCTGAGAAAAGGGGGAGGGGGGGGGGGGGAGTAAGAGAACAGGGAGCGATGAGCCGTGGCTGGAGGAGAGACGATGAGATGATGATAAAGTGAGGAAGGCAAGCAAACAAAAAAACAACAAAGCAAAAGCGTAAAAACAAACTGTTTATCAGCGACGAAAAGAAAGAACAAATAACAGAAGGCACGGTTGTTTAATGATGGCGGTGGTGGCGGTGGTGGCGGTGGTGGCGGTGGTGGCGGCGGTGGTGGCGAGGGCGACCTCACCATCGGTGTAGTGGAAGACGATGATGCGGCCCTGCTTCGGCTCTGCCTCCTCGGGGTACACCATGGCCGTGCCCACGATGAAGTAGACGGCCGTGTCCCGGCCCAGTCGGCAGGAGACCATGCTGAGGGCGTACTCGCTGGGCAGGAACTGATGGGCGTGGAGCACTGGGGGGGGACAGCCGTCGATCAGTCATCACAATACGACACGGTCACAAACATAACACGCACTCTTTGTCAGAAAGACGGCCAGTGTTGCTGTGTGCAAAGATCCTGATCAAATTAGGGATGAAGTGAAGAACATTTTTTAGGTGCTCTTCTGAATCGGATGTTTGAATTGTGGTGTGATTATTGTTTCCTTATTTCCGATGCAGCTAAGCTGTTTCTTGCTGGCGTTACGCGGATGCTTGACAATTAAGTAGGCGTGCTCCACAACTGCATGCAAACGCAAGGCAAAACACATGTGAGATGGATGTATTGTTCACACCCACCTACAAATGCATACCTGAATAACAGACATATTCACTTTTGGATACTCTCCGAGTTGCGACACCTTTAAATGGTACGGCTCCAAAACATACAACCAATAAGCCATCAGGCGCTGCAGTTAGTTTAGCAGTGAAGTCGGTTGCTGCTGTCTACAACAGCTCGCAAACTCCCTGTGCTCCACATCATGGGGATTATAAATGTCAAACTAGTTTTCATCTGAAATCCAGCTGCCCCATATGTAATGTACTACAGTGTGTCACAATGCTTTGTTTGAAGTTAGGCAGAATGCAAATTTTAGTTTGACCTACTTTCTGCCATTCTGTGTACTTGGAGTAGACTGGGTACCTTTTCTCCAATGTAGGCTACAGTTCATTTGCACTATTAGCAATAACGACTAGCTAGACCGTATTTTTTTTTTTTGTATTTTTTTCTGTTCTTCTGACTGATGGTGTGTTCCAGATGCCTCGGACACCAGCCTTCCGAGTTTCACTTGTGACGTCATTTCCTGTTTCGAAGCACTTATAGCGTTCCCGTTCGTCTTTGTGATCGAGTCATATCATTGGCCGGTCGTTGTTATTGTTAGCTACATTAGCATCTTTAGCAAACCAGCTCGAAAACGGACAACACAACTTTACATTGTATTGCACGCACAGAAAGACCGTGCAATGCATACATTGGTGACTGGAATAAAGTAGCAATGTAATCAAGTGTGTAAGAGCATTTAAAATTGACATTAAAATGACCAACGTGGTACAAATACAAAGAAAACCAAACCAAAACGGGGCGTGCCTCCGAGAAATGGTGGACGAAAGCTGGGAGATTTCCCCACTTAGACCTCGGAAGGCTGGTGTCCGATGCATTTGGAACACGCCATGATTGTGAATCATCTGATGATGCTCTCCCATTGACTCCCAGCAAAAGTACAACCTTACGTCACCTCGTACCAGAAGCGTTTCTAGGCAGCTCAGTAACTGATTAGTGGTAGTCATTTACTCCCCCTTGTGGCAACTTTGTGGTATTGTAACTTTGCCAAGCATTTATATACCCAAAAACATATGTAAAGAGCAATAGGAGAAGGAAAAAACTGAAAGCATAATAGGACCCCTTTAACATAAATGGTAAATGGACTGCATTTATATAGCACTTTTCTTACCAGTGGCCGCTCAATAGCATGTTTTTTTTTACAACAATGCTCCAGTACTTTTCCGGGTGCACTTCTAAGAATGGATCAAACTCTGGATGGATGGATGGATCAAAGTTCCAACCAGTTCCAATGAGCCCAGAAGTTTGTCATCACCTCTAAAAGCTAAACCTCTCATGCTCAAGAATTTGATTACAGCCACAACACACCGCAGAACCTCTCTCTAACACTTCAACACATCATCTGTCTGTTGCCTGAGTAAGGCGTCCACTGTGCCCAAATTCCATGATCTCCTTAACAGGGCTAACACGCTTTCACGGTGGCTTGCACTCCTTTCAAAACTCGCTCAGGATGTTTCCAGAATATCCAGATGTAAAAGCATTTTGCTGCAAGGACAGCATTTCATTTTGCATCCAAAGCAATAAACCACGCCTGTTGAAGGCAAGTAACCAATTTCTAGTGTCCCGTGCAGAGGCTGGGTGTTTGGGCGTCGATTGTGATAGGTGGCGGAACCTTTGGCAATAGCCAGTTCTTTCATTAGCTCAGTTAGGTCTCCCCATAGTGCAGGATCAGTTGGGATGCACAACTGGCCTGGAGGTGACCTCATTTACGACATCCCCAACGTCCTCTTCCCCCCCGCGTCTTTCCTTGCCGCCGTCTCCTTGGAATTGCGATCTCATGTACCTGTCTGCTGTACCTGTCCTCTTCCTCCCCAGAGTCTTCCTCACTCCTATGTCCCCCCCAAAGAAGAGTACCCTGATTCGCCCGGTGGTCATCGCCTTGGCTAACATCAGTAGTAAGGGCTGCAGCATCTCTCCCCCAGTAGCGGCTCCATGTCCCTACCCTCCCCACAGGTAGGGTCAGAGCAGCCCCTGACCGCAATTCCTCCTGATGTGTGAAACTTTGGACCCCTGGAACATTTTCAATAGCGGCTAAACGTCTAGAGTCCTTGTCTTCTTTTAACTTTCTTTTTGCAGAACCACTTAGTTGATATCTGTCCATTTTCACATTTTCTGTAGGAAAATGACACACTTGTGTGCACCGACTCATTCTGACCGATTGGGGAGGGGGAGTGATAGTGGTCATCTTGATTTATTTAATATTTGTCATTTTTGTGAAATTAATATTCATAAAAGAGTAATGTATGGTCTTTTAACATTTGAAAGAATTTTAGCATTCTCTGCTCGTCAAATTGCAACTGTTTTTAGTTTATCTACTTAGTTTTTTTTTTTTTTTTTATGTTTGTCCTTTTGATGTAAACTCGTCGTCCTTGAAAATGAGGGAAACCTCAATGCCTTACGAGTGTAAATAAAGGTTTGAAATGAAATGAAAGGAAAGTGAATAATATAACAATTTGCACAATTTCTTTTTAACTTGGGTCATGTGGTGCCCCCCCCCGCTGGTTGCCAGTGGTTGGTGGGCACGGGGCCCATATGGATCATCTGGCCGTGCATCTGGGCTCTGCTCCCCGAGCGCATTACTTCACAGCAAGGTGCTTCGGTGTGGGAGCCAACAGCACCAGGCACCAGCAAAAGCTTTAGCCCGATGAGAACCCCCCCCTCCCTCCCCCGCCCCTCCCCCTGGAGGGCTTACCTTCAAAGGTGTGCTGATCCACCACCAGCAGACTGTGGACCTCAACCTCCTCCCCGAAGGAGACCTCGTGGGGCGAGGTGCTGCTGGGGAACAGCTTGCTGGAGCTCACGCTGCTTGAGAGAGCCTGCATGGAGAATGGAGAGAGAGAGAGAGAGAGAGAGAGAGAGAGAGAGAGAGAGAGAGAGAGAGAAGATGATGGGAAGAGATGGAGAGATGAAAGACGGACGGCCGACGGACACATTGGATCGACGGATCAAAGAATAGTTAGAGATAGTGGATACACAGATAAGATCCGCAGCGGGAGACGAAATAGGTGAGTGTTATAAGATGGACAAACACGAAACGGATTGGCTGCTTGTTTTGACCCCGTCTGTCGGGTTGTTGAGGGTCTGCAAGAAGAGCGAGGGAGGGAGGGAGGGTCTGTGAGATGAGAGATGAAGAGGGAGGGGAAGGGGCAGGCAGACCAATAGACAGCTACGGTTGCCAAAGCTTTATACCCGTCTCCCCCACTGCTAGAAAGAGGGGGCGAAGGGGTGTGTGTGTGTGTGTGTGTGTGTGTGTGTGTGTGTGTGTGTGTGTGTGTGTGTGTGTGTGTGTGTGTGTGTGTGTGTGTGTGTGTGTGTGTGTGTGTGTGTGTGTGTATAAACGTTTTTACACTGACTTATGCCTGCCTTTTTCCAGGCATGGTCCGGGCGTTAACACTGGCCGAGGTACTATGCCGGCTTGATTTCGCACCCCAATTTACCCTCTCGGACCCCTATTTTCATGTAAATGCGATTAGACGGCTTCGCAGTTCCTGCGTTGTCTAGAGACAACGCAGCAACATCAACGTGAGTCTGTGAATTCCGCAAGCTGCTGACCATCACGGGAGAGAAGGTGAAGGCAGTCGCATTTAACAAAGACGGGGAAAGATGGTGCGCTCTACGAGAAACTAGCAGAGGAACTTTCGTTACGAGGCTTTCGTCTGTATAAAAAAAAACATGTGGTCAGCAAAATAAAGAATATATGTTGGGGTTTGAACCAAGAAAGCCAGCTCCTTGGTGAAAGGCGGATTATAACCCCTCCGATTTACAGGCATTGAAACGGTGACGTTGCAGGGTGTGCCAAGCCGTAACAAGAGAGTCAACAGCAATCCAGAAGAATCAGAAGAACAGCTCTGGTTTGCTGCTGCCATTATAATAACAGACGGAGCCTCATTCTGCTGAAGGAGACTAGGCCTAGGCCTCAGCACGGTGGGAGGGGGGGGGGGGGGGGGTTGGGGAGAAGTGCACACGTTGTCATGGCAAACCCATCCGCGAGGAGTGTCTAATCTGCCTCCCGACAGAGCGGCGCCTGCCCCATCAGTAGCCAAAACGAAAATGTTTTCATCGAGTGGCCGAAAGTCCAAAATGAATTCATAGCTGCTTGAGAAGTGCATTATTTTGTAAGCGATTCAACCGTAAAGCACAAGGGGCACACGGAGAGAGCAGCCGCCTGTGTTAAAATGGCGGCAGCAGCAGCATTTGTTGTGACAAACATGTTTCCAAGAAGCCATCAGCAGTAATTACTATATCTGTGTTTGGAAATTGTTCCTCATTTTGACCCCCGTATTTGAATTTCCTGCATTGAAATAGGAGTACGACAACGCCACAGAGTGGACCGCTCTTGTATCTTTGGAAAACGTATGATTAGAATGTGTTCAGTGGATGGCCGATCCAAGTGTTGTCGTTCAAGAGGAATGGCCGCTGTGTGGGCCATTAGGTTATTAATATTGTTTTCATAGCACAGAGGGTCTGCACTTCTTATCTTTCATGATTGCACCAGGTCTGGGGTTGCGGTTTAATTGCAATCCACAGTCCTTATGGTAGACGTTACATCACCGGCTGGGAGACCACTTGAGGCTCTCGTGTTGCTCTGTGTCGTGGCTATTAATACTCTGAAGATATAATACTAGAGGTACTTTCATCCACTGTCCTTTGGCATATGGAATGACCGCTTGCTGCTGGTAGCAGCTGCTCATAGACTCACTAGCCTGGATCATAAAACTACCATAAAATGTATTCATATCCACTACTAAGCAACAAAATACAATCTTGCCATCAATATATATCCTCAATATGGAATCCCTTACAAGTACAAACCATATTGTACTTAATGTATATGCTTTCTATATAGCGTGTTGTGTGTGGGGGTATTTTTTGTGGGCTTTTGCACTTTTACTCCTGCACAGTGGAAGCAGCCAAAGCTTATTGTTGAAGCCACCAAGTAAAGCCAGGAAGATATGAAGATAGGATTTACTTCTGGGTTACAATTTTGAAAGCCAAGTACATCTTTCAAAAGGAGACCTGTTGGGTTGTAACTGACTACTCCGGCAGTCGTATTTATTATCAATATAACTGCAGCCAGCCAATAATGAGCGCACCAAAGTATGGTAACATATTCCCATCAAATTGGTTTTGCAATACACCCTGGAGCAATGACACTACCGCTTCTTTCTTCGACTTGACTATTCAACGTCTTTGTAATGTTGTGGCTGTGTCATGTCAGCACCGCCGACTCTGGTGACGTCACCGGCTGTGTGTAAATCAATGACAGTTGCGGATCTTACGCCGTGAGAATTAATGGTTTAAAAAACATTCAATGTTGACGTCCGCTGTTAAGCCTAAAGCCTAAAGAGTGGACACACACATGTACATTGAACTTCACTTCTTAGCCGGTTCAGTCCACCTTAAAAATTACTTTATTTCCTTCTCTTAATGTCAGTCAGTGCAGGAACGCCGTCCCCAGGTGTTGAGTTTCCCAGCACAGCTGTGATCACACTCACCAGTGGGACTATTATGAGTAGCTCCCAGCTATGACATGGTGTTACCTGGGAGGGGCTGGCTCTGATCATCAGGCCGTCTTTTATCTACCAGCCTCATCCCTCCATGGGCCTGGACGAACCCACCCGCTGTACCTGCAGGTTCACTGGCTCATGCACACAGTCCCTGCTATTCCTGGCAACCAACCCCACCGCTTGCACTGAATAATGAGATGCTAGTGATCACAACCACGTCTCTTTCCCCTACTGAGATCTTTCCCCCCATAACCGGCAAACCTGCTGGTTCCTACACCCAAATACATGTATGGGATGTACAGGACAGTATTCAGTTACAATGAGTCTCCCAAATCAGATTTTGGATTATGGATTAATATCTAAAGTCTGATCGCAGATGAGCTGAAATATAGGTGAACTTGGTGTTTCTTTCTTTCTAATAAGTAAGAAATATATACTTATTGTAGGCTTCATCCATACTAGAATCGCTCTATAACAAAAAACGAATCAAGGTACTCTTTGGTTTCCAGCCAAGGCTCTGTGCCGTTTCCTTCCAGAGGTTCTGTCATAACGTAGTACAAAAGCTAGGTCCAACAAGATTAGAGTATAATAGGTATTCTAACTAGAGATACCCTGGCTACCGTCCTCCAACAACTTATGTATACTGAACCGTTGTTATCGGAATGAATCCTTAATTTTTAATCCCAATGTGCAAACACACACACACGTACCTGAGTGCTGGCACTGGGCCGGACAGCGGACGTGGTGCCGTTGACATCCTGCACCTCCACCCTGCTGGACAGCACCCCGAAACACTGCGACACCTCCTGGTAGCAGATACGTCTGGGGAAGAACGTGGGCCAGAAGTCGAGTCGAGTCAACGTTATTACCGGTAGTTTGTATCCCTTAATCAATCAAGGTACATGGTCTCAAAGACCATCACAGGGCCACGTTACACAACACACCCCTTACACAAAGCCCTCTAAAGGGGTAAGGAAACACCTCTCTTACTGTCCAGGAAGAAAGTAGGAGGATGAACACAGTGTGAACACAATGTGATGGTGAGGAGTGCAATGTGTTCCGTATTGGCAGAGTACACTCTGCCAATATGCATAACAGAGTACATAAAGTTCTTAGAAAATAATAAAACCTATTCCACCCATTCTAACTCAATAGTTCTTCAGTATTATTGCTTTTATACATTATAAATGTTTGAGGAGGTTCACTGACCTGGGAGACTCGTAGAGGGGAACAGTCCGTATGTGGAGTTTCTGGATCTCGTCTATGGTCCCGATGGTCAAAGTGCTGTTGTTGGCCAGAGCCAAACTGTGCAAAAAAAATAAAAAATAAAAAGTCTTAAAAACCAAACAGCTCTTTAAGGTGAGGTAAACTTCAGATATAGTACCTCCAAGAACAATCGATTGGCAGATATGCTTTGAGAAATACAGACCGTTTTGCGACAGCAGGAAAGCAAATGCATCTATATTTTATTGCGTTGTTGTTAAAAAGGAAACACACACGTCCTCCAGACATTGTCTAAGAGAGAGCCTGCGAGGAACGGCGATTAAACCTATACGGTATACATCCCCACACAGAGGGGACGCCTCACCTGTCGGGGTACCCCTCGGAGTTGAGCGGGCACATGTAGTTGACCTCCTTGAGGTTGACGTTGGAGAAAACCAGCTTGTGGTTGGAGGAGTAAATGACGGTGGGCCGGTCAGAGCAGGCGAAGACGTTGGAGGTGGACAGCGAGCGGAAGGTGCGCAGCACCGTGGGCTGGGTGCCCAGGGTCACCTTCTTCCGCTCCCGCAGCAGGCCTTGGGACGGCCGAAACACGAGTCAAACAAACGCACCAAACTGTGGGTCGTCCCAGGGCTGTACGGTATGGACTAACATTTATATCACGGTATGATTTGAGGCATAGACGGTAACGGTGTTATATCACGGTATGTTAATTTTATCTTCTAATTTGGATATAAATGCTTCTGAAGGGGTAAAATACTGGTTAGGCAGCTATTTTTGTATAGAATAAGTATTTTAAGAACATTTATTGAGCAAAACTGCAATAGAAAAAAATGCTAAATCTTTTTTTTTTTTTTTTTGTCACTTCCAGTATGGATAGTATGGATTTCTTTCTCCACTTGGTCGTGGACCTTGTCGTATAGTTTTGGCATCTCAATTTGGCTGAAGTGTGTGCGGGCAGGTAACACGTACCTGGGATCGAGTGTTTTGACCATCTCTTTAAAGCCCTTTCTATCAATGTTTTGAAAGGGAACCACGTCCTTACACAGTTAAACAGTGACGGCGTTTGTTAACTCGTTCCACCGCTGGCTTTTATGTCGCAAGGACTGTCTTTGGAAAATGCCTGCGGAAGCGATGTCTGAGATGCAGAGACAGCTTCACGCTACCAGCGTCTGTCTCGTACGGTGAATGAGAGCTCGTGAAGGGATTACTGCGCAGGCTGCGCGCCTGCGTGCTTGTGCAATAGCATACTGCCTGAGAAGGCAGTATCGCTGTCAAATCGGTCCCTGGGAAAAGTAACGTTGCGCGGAATTGAAAAAGGAACTACGTTTCGTTACCATATTTTCAGTAGTTTCGCGTAACTTTACTTTTCACATGAAAAATAAGTTACATTACTGTATTTACGTTACTTACGGTCACACCGGTCTCACGGTATCGGTCAAAATCCATACCGTAGCGCAAATTCACACCGGTGTATTTTCTATACCGTACACCCCTAGGTCATCCACAAAAATAATGATGAAACTGTGGTTGAATGTGAAGAGGAGGGAGGAGTAGCACTACGTTACCACAGGCTGGTAGCAACGGATAAGTGTCTGATTTTTTTTTAATTATTTTGAAATAAAACTGTTCCACAGGGCGTGCGGGAGTCTGTTATGGAAGCTAAAACAGAACTTAGTATGCCTCCTAACGGCTCTGCTGCTGAACTTTCTTCTAGCATCCCTGCGGCAATGGATGCAACAATAACAAAAAATATATATATTAATTAAATGTTCTCATGTCCTACCAACAATGCTGCGTGATGCGCTTACAAAAAGTAAAGTGTCTCAGATGGACGTTTTTTAAGGCACTTAATCTACCAGAGCTGGACGGGGACTTTTGTGTTTGATGAAAGATTTTACGTGGTGAAACGAAGGAAGGTCAAGAAGGAAAGGAGGAGAGACGCACCCGTCTGCAGGTCCAGGCCAAAGTAGAAGAGCGCTCCATCCCCGAGAGCGCAGAGCAGGTAGTAGCTGCCCTCGAAGGTGGTCATGAGGATGGAACGGGGGATGATTTCTGAAACACACAGACGCAGTCATCACAAGAGGAGGAAACCCAACAGAGAGTGCGCCTATGACACAACACTGCCGTTGGATATTCTCTGCTTTGGTGTGCAGCCATTTGATGAGGTTAATAAAAACTGCAAGCTTGTGAGAAGAAAGGCTTCCTTTTAATAACTGAAAGTCTTCTCGTGCTGGAATTTTGCGTAAAACGCTTTGACGTAGACTGCAATGAAACGCATAACGTTTCAACAGCTGTCCCTCCTTAACGTCGGCCGAGATGTCTTGTAGCAGAACAGTTGCAATGAATATATATTGTGACATTTCAAACAGAGCCCCTCAAGAGCCGATTATGGAGGATCAAAAAACAATGTCCAACCTGCCAGTGTTTTAACTTATGTTGTGCCGGAGAGAAAAATAAAATATACGATGCACCTCCTGTTGCCGTGTGCAGAATAAAACAGACAAGCAGCTGAGGGGGAAAGAAAACTACTTTGCATTGACAAGTTTGAACCGCATGGCCACCCAGAAAACATCAATCAATGACAACAGATCTGCTCACAGAGCACTTACCCCAACAGCATGAGAGCGTAAGAAGTATAAATATAAAACTTTATTTGTATGGCTTCTTTTTATAATCAAAGTTTAGAAAGTGCTTTGATGGGCCAAATCAAAGAAAAGCTTTAGGGAATTGAATTAGAAAATAATGCAACACACACACACACATACAGAAGATAAAGAATTATCAAATAAAGAAATTAATAAATTAAAAATGAAAGAAGGCTGAGTAACAAAAAAGATGAAAGAAAAAGAAACCAAAGAAGACGTCAAATGAAAGTCTACAAAAAACGTCGGAAGTGATTTTGAAAACGGTTACCGAGTTCACATTAAGGCAGGGCATTCCACGCGCCTAAAGGTCCTACTGGCATGAGTCCGGACGCCCTTCACTTGAAGACCAGACCCCTGAAGATTAAGGAAGCCCTACCCAGAAAACTGAGTCTTCTTGGGTCAAGCATCATGCGGGGTGGAGCTATGCCCTAAGGGCTTCAAAAGACTGTAATGTGCAACAAAATTATATCGCTAAATTGGGAGCCAGTGGAGGATAGCAAGTGAGTGGTTTGCCAACAGCGGGTAAGGTGATCTGATACCTCCTTCGTCATAATGGTAATAATAAGGCGCCATTCCTCTTCATCATCCCCCTATCATTATTTGGTTGAAAACAACAGCGTAATGATAATCTGTGTGAAATGAGTTTTTACTGTGTTGTCTCAATTCGCAAATGCATCCATTATGTAAATTAAGTCATTCTGCTTGGAAAGAGAGACAAAGACCCAAGAAAAAGAGAACCAGACAGAGACATACAGACCGAAGGACCAAGAGAGAGACGAGACAAACATTGGTTTGATTTCGTCAACAGAAACCCTTTTCTACTGCTGTATGCAAAGCAGTGGACCTGTCAATCAAATACACCCATTTGGCCAAACACACTCTCTCTTGTCGTTAATCTGACAAGTTGTTTCCCCCCCGTGGGATAAGACACCATGACACCGTTCCGCCTCACCTCCTCCCAGCATCTCCTTGTGGAGCGCCGTGAAGCAGGGCAGCTTCAGCACCCGCGCTGAGATGTCCGTCCACAGCCCCACGGCGCAGAGGGGGGACTCGTCGCTGGCCTCCCCCAGCGGAGTGATGTCGAGGCAGGCCACCTCGTGCTCCATCTCCGTGGTGCTGCAGAACACACGATAAACAGACAGGACATGTGAGATGTGTCAGCTACGTAGTAATACGATAAAGAAAAGGGGGATATCTAGACAAATAACAATAGGATAACATTGCCAAAGCTTGTGCTAGAAAGTGTGCAGTTCTCAGCCCATCTGTTTGAGCTCCCCGGCCAGGATGTCTTGAGTGTTTGTGTGTTGCATGTATGCGTGTATGTTGTGCGTGTATGTTGTGTGTGTGTGTGTGTGTGTGTGTGTGTGTGTGTGTGTGTGTGTGTGCTGCATGTGTGTGTGTTTCGAGCGTGTGTGTGTTTGTTTCGAGCGTGTGTGTGTGTGTTTCGTGTGTGTGTGTGTGTTGTGTGCGTTGTGCGTGTGTGTGTGTGTGCGTGCTGCGTGTGTGTTGCGCGTGTGTGTTGCGTGTGTTGCATGTGTGTTGTGTGCGTGTTTGTGCATTGCGCGTGTGTGTTGTGAGTGTCTTTGCTGTGTGCTATGTTGCGCGCATGTGCGTGTGTTGCGCACGTGTGTGTTGCGCACGTGTGTGTGTTACATGTGTGTGTTGTGTCTTCTGCATGTGTTGTGCGTTGTGTGCGTGCTTGCGCTGCATGCATGCATTCATGCATGCATGCATGAAGTGACGCACGCATGACGGTTATGAACGGTGTCTCACCCTATCTGCTTGAGCTCCCCAGCCAGGATCTGGAGGTAGAAGAGGGCGCGGCCCACGGCCAGCACCACCTGGGTGTGGTTGCAGGCGGCCACGCTGATGTTCCTGCCCTGGGGCTCCTTCCACTCGCTGACCAGCGCCTTGCTCTCCTGCAGCACCAGACGCACGGAGCCCGACGTGATCTGTAACACAGGACCCCCGTGAGACAGAGCCCGGTGAGTCGGCCGGTTGACACTTCCCCCCCCCCTTGTTGTAGCTGCATTCGAGGGGGGGGGGGTGCGTTCATTAATAATAAAGAAAATTAGATAGAGGCCAAAATCTGCGTGAGATGGTGCATTGTCATGCATGAAGATGATTTTGCTACGGAAGGCACGGTTCTTATTTTTGTACCACGGAAGAAAGTGGTCAGTCAGAAACTCGACATACTTTGCCAAGGTCATTTTCACACCGTCGGGAACCGTGCCTTCTGTAGCAAAAGTCATTTTCAATACAATACACCATCTTCATGCTGCAAAGAATACCTCTGTGTCATTGACTGCTACGGGCATAAAAGGAGAGAAACTCCTGGTGTGGCCCCCGTGTTCCCCTGACCTCAACCCTATTGAGAACCTTTGGAGCATCCTCAAAAAAGCAATAGTTCTATGAGTTTGGGAGGCAGTTCACGTCAAAACAGCAGCTCTGGGAGGCTATTCTGACATCCTGCCAAGATATTCAAGCAGAAACTTTGCAAGCACTCGCAAGTTCAATGGATGCAAGAATTGTTAAGGTGATATCAAAGAAGGGGTCCTATGTTAACATGTAACTTGGCCTGTTAAGATTTTTTTGATTGAAATAGCATTTCAGTAAATATGATCTCCTAATGCTGCAAATTCAACAAATTACCATTTTTAGTTCTTTACAACCTATAAAATGTTTTGAAACTGTTGTGCATAATAATTTGGAACAGTGAATTTTGAGTTTTTTATTTAAAAAAAAATACTGTTTTCAATTGGGAGGTTTGTTCAATAAAATTCTAATTATACTCTAACGGTTGATGACTTGAAAATTATACTGACTCATTTGCATCGACTATTTAGGAAAATCTGAGAAAAATATCAATTGCATAATAATTTGGAACGCAGTCCCTTTCACTTGCAGTCATGACACTTTGCCAACATATCCAAATCCTCATGATGAACAAATCTGCCCAAAGAACCTGTGACTTCCGCGTGGATATATTTTCCTCAATTTTGAATTTTATCAATTATTTTAGTACATATCATCTTTGGACTAATGTCTTCAATCTGCCTATTAGGGAAGTCTGTACAATAAAAAATAAAGCCCCTAGGAGCCAGTCACTTCCAAAGAAGGTGTGTTTTAAAACAGGTAAAGACTTACAGACTAAATACTTATCAACATCAAGATGGACTCCTATGATTTAGAGTCCAATTAAAAAAAAGGCGTTCAAGATACAATTCTGAACAAGATGACATCCACTATTTTTCAATTAGGACATAGGGTCAAAATAGGTGTGGCCTGAGACTAAAATGCGGGACCAACTTAGTGGGGAAAAAGATTCTCACTTCTCAAGTAAGATGATGTTGATTCATCTTACTCAAAATAATCATAATCATTATCAGACTTGGTGTAGTCAAAGGTAGGTCAAGATGAACCTCTCCAAAATGTATCCAGATCGGTCCATAATTGCTATAGCAATTAACTGAAAATGCTAATTTTGGAAGGTTATATTTTCTGACCCCTTTCACCTACAGCCAGGAAATTTTGTAGACATTTCTCTCTCTTCACGATGAACACATTTTCATAAGGAACCCATAACATGTAACAAAATGGTGGCTGGATTTGGTTCACCTAGGCCAGGCCTATTCAACTAGCAGCCCATGGGCCGAATACAGCCCTTCTTATTTTTTTTTCTGGCCCGCAAGAGGTTGCCTGCAAACCAAAAAAAAACATAGCCTATATAATTTCATAGCCTAACATAGCCTATATAATTAACATAGCCTATATAATTTCAGTGCCCCGCTCCCACTAACGCTAAATTAAAGGTGTTATCGTAACCCTAAAACTACACATCATACAATCAATTACAATACATGAGTTCACAGCTGCACGCGTATATAGAAAAATGTTTATTTTTATGATTATGTTACACCTTTCCTGCTGTCGGCTCCAAGACCGTAGTCGAGAGCACAGTGGAGACGTCGATGTTCTCTCGGGGGTACCACCCTTCACTTTGACCGGCAGTGGGTCTGCTTATAGGTCGGAATATGGTCGGAATGAAGCGGCCGCCGATTATTGGAAGGCTGTACTTCATTCTTAGTTTCACTAACTTTACAGTACACATTGGCACAGAGCCAACCAGACTCGTTCATTACTTCACTAAACTCTCTCTCACTCACACTCACACACACACACACACACACACACACACACACACACACACACACACACACACACACACACACACACACGAACAGCTAGCTGAACATTATAGGGTCCTGGCCTTCCACTCCCTGTTTTCTCAGTTCTTTGATTCTCAGGAATCAAAGGAATCAAGTAGCCATTTGTTTCACAATGAGAGTTGATCAATGCGGCAACAGTTTCGGAATTATAAAACAGCCATTTATGTGATAGTGGAGAAGATTTCGATTAATTTTTGTTCAGCTAAGCCCATTATCATTTGTTATTCAAGGTTAAGAGAAAGGTTAATCATAGTATGCGTTTTCAATCAATGCTTTCCTACTTCCACCAAACATCTTGTTTGAGTTCTTGGTGTTAGTCTGTAGGAAACAATAGCTGCTTTCACATATGGACATGCATCCGTCCGTTCTCCGTCTATTCTACGGAGGTGCCGTATATGTGAATGACATATCCTGACGTTGGACCTCCTGAAAAAATACTACCCCCAAGGTAGTATGTTCTCCGCAGGAAATGCTAATTACCTTATATGTGAATGAGCAGTAGGATGTCGGCATTTCACACCAGTTGAGTGGGCGTGTTGATGCCGCTTCGGTCTATGTTTGCATGTCATTGAGTGGCACCCGCACCCTAATCGATAATCAGCCTATTGCCTTTTGTTCGCTGAATGGTTTAAAAAATATTTTTATTATGATGTTACACCTTTCCTGCTGTCGGTCCCAGACCATAGTCGAGGAGCTTCGTCGATTCTCTCGGGAGTAACACCCTTCACTTCGACCGCCAGTGGGACTGCAGTGCTTATAGGTTTGAATATGGTCAGAATGAAGCGGCCACCGATTATTGACAGGCTGTGTACTTTATTCTTAGTTTCACTAAATTTACAGTACACGTTTGCACAGACACAACCGGACTCGTTCATTACCGCACTAAACTGACACACGCTACCGCTCGCTCTCCTCGCTCGTCCACTCACACACTGCCATTCTCGCGCACACACATGCGCTACTCTCGTAACAATTATTAATGACAACAGTTAGCTGAACATTATAGGGTCCCGTCCTTCCACTCCCTGTTTTCTCAGTTAAACACAGACATCAACTACATTTGTCCCAGTGTTTGTTAGATGTGAAATTAAGCCAAAAAAGACGCTCCTACGGCCCTTAATACAGTACTTGAAGACATTCAAGAAATTCAGCCTTGGTGCAGAGTTACAGCCACTACGAGCCAGTCCCACAATGAGCTCTCCACAAACGCGCCGTTTTTAGAGGCGGGTCAAGGTGGAGGGTGGGGGTGTGGCCCTGAGCAGCTTGCGGCCACGGTACCATGCGCTAGTGTTTACAGTGGAACACTGAACACTCCGGGTAGCGGGGCTCCGGCGGGAGACAACCTGCCCGTTGCCCGGGGTTGTCTCCCGCCGGCGCCCCGCTGCCCGCTACGGGGCTCTGGTGGGAGACAACCCCCGGGCAACTGTGGCTGTTGCCCCCGGCAAACGTGAGGTGTGCTGAATTGCTCGGACAGCTGCTTGATGCCTAGGGTCGAATTCGTGCCGTGGCAGCACTTTTTTCCTGCAAGTTCCACACAATATTCTCCTTGCGCTCAAAGTGCAGAAGCATGCTCCTGGTTGCGTGTTTTTGACACCAGCTCATCCACACCTGTCCGTTGTGACTTTAAACCCGAGATTGCATTGTAAGAGAAAAATAAGCTTTGTTCCACGCTGTAAAGCAACGCAATAAACATAAGAGCTGTGTACAATTAGTGGGAACGTTACCGTCACTGACTGAATGCGTCATCTTATGCGAACCAAAACAACCTTAAAATAAACGTAATATTGCTCTTTGGACTTACTTTGTAATCGGGGCCTTGTGTTGGCATCTTTGGGAGGGGGGACGCTGCGGAGACGCTTCAGAAATATGCTGAATATCCATTTATATATATATATATCGCAAACCGCATAAACGTTTCTCGAGCCATTGATCAACAGAGACAACCTGCCGCTTCCTGATAGCCGGCGCCACAGGCAGTGATTGGTCACACAGAGTGTGTTTAGCCACCACTACAGCCCTGGATATGACTGGCCAAAACCCAAGACTAGCCCCTACCCTATTTCTGATTGGCTTAAGTAGGCCTACTGGTGTGCTTAAGAGTGAAAGCGCCTCTCCGATCTTGGGAAGTGTCAGACCACGCGAACGAGAACCTGATTTATTTTTATTTTTTTCCGCAGACACGTTGATACGCCGGAACGCTATCAGCCCTGCGTGTGGCGCTCGCACGGTCCTAGCTCAGTGTCTCATTGGCGGGCCAAATTCTCTGGGCGGGCCAAGCAGAGAAAGGGGAGGTAACCTGGCCCCATATGATGACATACGGGGCCAGATCCCAAATCTGCGCGTTTGAGCGTTAATTTTTTCCAAAGGCGGAGCAAGATACCTACTGCTCGTTTTACACCTAACGCAATTTTTAGCTACTGGGGGACCATAGGCAGGCTAGGGGAACTCATTAATGTTAGAAAGCCTCATAAAGTGAATATTTCATGCCATGGGACTTTTAACTGATCTCAATTTCAACCCAGAAATGATCACAATAGAATTTGGACCTGAATTTCTGTAAAAAAATAAGATTCCAATAAATTAGGCAGTATAGAGATTTACCAGCCATAACACAGACTGTGCTGATGTGTTCAAATGTCTTCAAGGGCATTCAAATGGTTCAATGTCCAGTCCAGCAATTTTTTTTTCAAAAGCAAAGGCCTAGAAAATAGACAGGGACTCTTAACTGTTAAATAAATTATTATGAAGCAAGAATTGCTTGGTGGGCACACTAATTACACATAAGCAGTAGGATGTGGCAGCCTGTGTGTGTGTGTGTGTGTGTGTGTGTGTGTGTGTGTGTGTGTGTGTGTGTGTGTGTGTGTGTGTGTGTGTGTGTGTGTGTGTGTGTGTGTGTGTGTCTACCTGGATAAGCTGCTGATGTGCGACATTTCCACAGTAGAAGGTCTGCTGGTTGTCAACGAAGCCCGGCAGCTCTGTCTCCTCCACTTCCTCTCCGCTAAGCATCAGCACTCTGCAGCAACAATGTGTGTATGTGCATGCACGTGTGTGCGTGGTAAGGAGCAGCAGAGGGGGGGGGGGGGGTGGATGGAGGAAGCAGAGGATGAAGACTCTGATAAGATGGGAGCGTGTTATGGTTGTCAAGCACTTAACTGACAAACGTGTGCTGAAAAAGGCCTCACCGAGTCTGTCCCACAAAAGACAGCACCAGCATATCGTCTGTGTCTCTGCCAGGCTCTGAGCGCAGCGGCCACAGACCTGTATGGGAGTGGACGGGAGGGTGCATGAAAAAAGCAAAACGGACAGACAGACAAACAAAGCTGTTTAAAGGACCTGAGTGAGTAAAGCTGTGAGTCGTGGATGCTTAGATGCATTCCAATAAGCTCCATTAGAACAGTAGGGCTGGGCGATTAGTCGAATTTTGATCGCGATTTCGATTTCAGAGTGAAATGATCACCAAAGTAATATAATCGAGTTTAAAACTATTAAAAAATATATATATATTTTTTTTTACAGCTGGATTCATATCTGGACTTTATTTTCTATTTGACCATTCTGTGTATATTTTTAAGGGGAAATTTCAAAGTTCTCATTTACAAAGCGTTTTTTTTGGAGAGAAATTATGAATAAATGCATCATGTTTTCAAACTCAAAAATAATCGTTTGAATAATCAAGATTTCAATATTGACCAAAATAATCGTGATTATGATTTTTTCCGTAATCGAGCAGCCCTAGAACAGAGGTCATTGGCTGATGTAGGTCTGCTGTTTACAGGGGCTGTGGCTACGGCCCTCTCGTTGGGACTATTGACTCATGAAGTGAATGACTGCTGCTCATCAGGAGTTCCTTGGTAGCGGATGGCGAAGGCTTTCAGGACTGATAAACAGCTGAAGTTTAACTGAAGTTCAAACCCGTTATTGAGAACTAGTGGCAACCGGTCACCGGGTCTCAATCAGGCATTTTATATTTTAAATTAACATGGAGAAGCCAGCCCTAAGAACACCCAGTTTCGGACAGCGTAATGGGACACACGTTGGGGGATGTTCCCACGGTAAATTGTGTTTTTCTGGGATTTAAAATAAACGTGTTCTGTTCGAACTGTGGCAATTTTCCACTTTAATTACCACAGCAACCGTGCTTAACAATGTGAGGGACGATGACAGCTTGGCCAATCTGGCTGACCTGCTTCATAATGAGCATTGATTGGCCACATCCCTCCCTGCACAGGCGAGGTCAGGGAGATACGCGGCTCGATCCACTTTTCGCGACCGCACCGGGCGTCGGTTTGAGGCAGACGACCCCCCCATCACGTCCAAAATGTGCAAACCTTTGATTCCCGGCAGGTCGATGCTGGCGTGTTCGTGGATGCCAATCCCGTTGCGAATGATTCTGAGCGAGCCCTCCTTGAACGCACCGGAGCAGGTCACCAACTGAAAGGGGAGGGTGACAAGATGGAGAAGGACCCTGAGATAAGGCTCAGGATGGATCAATATGGTCACATTTAAGAATTTACCAGTAAATCCCTTTTGCTCGCATCCGTAGCAGACTTCACATAGTCCTGCATTCAAACAGACACCTTTGGAGACACTGGACCTTTAACCTCAGACATCTTTGTGGCAGCCCCGCCACGTTTGCACCCCCTTCAAGACCGCTTTTGAAGACACGGTCGATCACCAAAGCCGGATGAAAAAAAAGTAACTTTACAGGCTGACTTTACGAAGGTACATTAGAGCAGACTCCAGCGCGCTATTTGACACACACACACACACACGACGGAACAGAACAAACAGAGCGGAGCGTCTTCACAACAGAGGGAGCAACAGACAGTGAGGGGGAATCAAACTTTGTATGAGCCAAGCCGCTTCCCTTCCCTGGGGCTTGACCCCGAATCCTGCCAAGAGGCATCTCCTGTTCTCCAGGCCACTGGACGTTGGTCTGGTTTACTCATCAGACGCCTGACTAGGTGGAATCAAAAACGTTTTGCCTTAAGAAAATATACTTTTTAGGGTGTTTACTTCTTGAAGAAGCGTAGTTCTATAATTGCATTGGTCTGTAAATAGGTTTCGCAAAATATTTGGCAATCATTAGGCAACAAATAAAAAAAAGGCACCAAGCATATTTCTGAGATGTAAAAAAAGGGATTGGATTAACCATAGCGGACAACAGGCCTATATGATTACATTTGTGTCGCGGTTATTAGGGGGTCCTTGAAAAAGATTCTGCCCTAGGAGGGGTCCCTGGCCCCATATAGTTTGAGAACCTCTGCTCTAGCCTAGACAGTTTTCAGCATTGTGTAGCCCCTTGAGACCAACCCAATCTCATGAGTTCACATTCTGTTTCTCTCTGCAGAGCAGTCAGTACGTTTACATGCACAGCTTAATCCGATTAAAGCCATAGTTCGAATATGCTCTGCAATTGGACAACTGCAATTGTCCGAGTATACATGGCCGTGAGTACACCGATTCATTGGCCGAAGCGTGTCATTCCCCGGTACGATAGGTGGCGCTGTAACCATTTCAACTAGTGGTAATAGAGCCACCGGCTGACCTCTTTACGTCACCAGCAACAACAAACTCAGCAGCATTCGAGAAAGATGTTTTCAGATGTTTTCAGATGTTTTCAGCTGTCAGTTCACTTCGGGTCCATATCATTTCTCCGATGCTCCATTGTTCCGACCTCTCGGTCGTAGCTGGCTCTGCTGGCGGAGGAGTCCGCATACGACCGTCCGCATACGACCGAATAACGACTTATCTAGGTGTTCTTATCCGATTTAGCTTGTCCGTTCACGTACCGATTTTTGTGCGAAGTAGATCGGATAAAGGTGTTTACATGCATTTTACAAGTCCTGTTGAGGTCTTATTCGTTTAGTTACCCGATTATGATTCTGCATGTAAACGTACTGACTGTGGCCTCGATTCCGTTGAAAGCCTTTTCCAGAAAAAAAGTCAGGCAAAAAAATTTAAAATAATGATGGCACCCAAGTAAATTCTAGCAATCAAAATTATTTGAATCTGAAATAGACTAGAATATAATAATAATGTTAAAATATTTAGAAAATTTGCATGCAAGGCTTTTCTCTGATTTCGAAGATGTTTTTGCTTTACTTCCAAAACAGATTCAGTCAAACTGAAGAGAGCACGAGCGTTACTCAGATTGGATTTTTTTAAACAAGTTTCTTAAGCAACAAAAAGTCAGGGCCATTTTTGAAAATCAATTGCTGCCCAGCCAAGGAAACTTAATGTGAATGGTCTGGTGAATGAACAATGTCTGTACAAACAACGATTGTGCAAGCTCATGCTTTCATCAAATAACACCATGAGGAGATAATGAAACTAGGATTCAACCAATATTGACACTCGTTTGAAGGGACGAATTACGATGCTGAAGGGATTTCCTCTGTCGTCCTGTCTGGCGCCGAGTTCTTGTGCACGTATCCAGAATGTTCTTTCGTTAAGGATGTCTCCCTTGGGACCAATAATGACTTTCAATTTGTGAGCTTTTGTATACCTGGCCTTGGCCCTGCCGCTCCAGGTCCACCACGCACATGTCCACAATGGGTCCCAGATTGGTGAAGGTCTCCATCACCCCCACGTAGGAACCCTGGTCATTGCTGTCGACGTTCAGCTAGACAAGAGACGCAGAGAAAATTTGAGTCGGTCTTTCTGACGAGCCCGAGGTTAGAGTACCAGCACAGGGCTGTGGTTGTGTCTTCGCCTTCTCCATTTACATTATGAAAGGCCTCCATGCATTTCCATCTAACTAGCCCTGCATTGTTTCTGCCACCTCTTGGTACTGCCTACCTTCACCAGCTGGGAGTCGCCGAGTCTGGAGCCCACAAACACCACTCCGTTATCCAGGTAAGTCAGACACTCTGCAATGGACGTCTGTTGGCAAAATATAAATAATTTGTAAAGTGACAGAACATTCAGCATCGTGGACAACGATCAATTAGTATGAAATGCAATATTGTTCATTTTAATAAACATTGGCTATTCTTTACTTTGTGCCAGACAAAGCGAGCACTTTTAATACATCACTTTGTTGTTCCATTGTTCGACCTGTGCCTTTATTAATGACGCGTACAGCTTTACCAATTCATCTCACCAGGAGGGAAACAGAGCCGTTGTGATTGGCCATGCAGGGGCTGTTGGTGTACGGCTCGCTGGCCCCCGCACAGACTTTCTCTTACAGTCTCCTTTTGTAACGACCTGCCCACCTTACTACCTTGATAAATACTCACGCCTCGAGCTTGTTCCGCAGAGCAGTGTGATAACATATTTCACTGGGTCTTTATTAAACCATTAGTGACCAAACTCCTAGGCCTAAGCGATAACAGTCAAGGACTGGATCCCGGCCCAGCCACTGCATTCCAACGACGCGTCAACAATTCTAATCATTTGATTCCAAGAAACCTATGGACTAAATAAGTTCCAGTTAAAAGCAAAGTAACTGCCCAAAGCAACCTGAAATGCATTGTAAAGGTCTGAAAGTAAAAATGAAACGGTAATCTTGTGGTGTAAATTATCTCTTTTTTTTAAAATAATTTTTAGAATTTGTCTTTTACATAAAAACCAATGCAATCACACACAGAGACAGAGACACACCTCTCCCAGCAGCTCCACGTGGAGGTCTTTGAGGACCACCGCCCCGTCCATCAGCTCCTCCTTCTCCAGGAGCAGCATGAACAGACGGCCCTCCATGTCCCCCAGCAGGTAGCGGGAGCCGTTGGGGTCCACTCGGTTGTGACACACGATGGTGCTTTGCTAAAGTAAAAAGAAAAATAATAGATTTAGAATGCATTACGACATTTTTGGAAATTTTGTTCATCAATAAAGTTAACTTTGAATCGTACAGACAATCACTCAATAAGACGGCTGCTAAAAACTGCCTAAACGAGACCAATACCAAACCGTTCTCAATTTCAACTTCCATCCATCGTTGACATGTTCTTACATTATGTCAGGTTTTATTTTTTTCCCACTGTGCACATGTTTATCAATTCCCAAACAGGAGAGTACTTCATGTACTTCTAAGTCTGGTAAAGTGGCATCTATCGTGATGATTGGCAGGGCTATAATTTTAGTAGTGCCTGGGCAAGGTGCTGCTGTATTGTGGTAAGAACAGAGCACTCACACACCAGGGTTGAATACTGATCCGATGTCAGATGTGAGTTCAAACACTGTCAAAGGCAACAAAGTTTTCTTGCAAAAACAATCTTACACTAAGATGTCTTCTAGAGACCAGTTTTTAAACTTCAGTTGCATTTATTGCTACTGGATCAAATGTCTCACATTTTTTTCGACTTAAAAATAATTATTCTGACTTCTGGAAGACTCAATTTCTCCTATGCTAACCCATGAGCTGAAACATATTAAAGGGTAGGTCCAGATCCAGATTTTCGGAACATTTGTGATATTTTTTACCCTGGAAATCCAGAGTTCTCTCTCTCTCTCTCTCTCTCTCTCTCTCTCTCTCTCTCTCTCTCTCTCTCTCTCTCTCTCTCTCTCTCTCTCTCTCTCTCGAGAGAGAGAGAGAGAGAGAGAGAGAGAGAGAGAGAGAGAGAGAGCACAATTTTAATTTGCTCAGCGAGTCACTCTGGGAATGAGTAATATAATCATTCCCCGATTCCCCTGGATCCGAACATTAACCAATCACATCGGTGTATCTGATAGAGGTAGGCCAGAAGCGAGCTAAACAGATGACAGCGCTGCGAAGGAATCAGTCCGGAATCAGTCAGTAAACATTGCAAGATGGCTACGGATGAACACCAGTTGTTTGAAACGGCTTTGGCCGCGACAATAAAAGAGATAGACTTGGCTTCTCCTCTAAAAGAAGAACAGAAGACGGTGCTTAAAGCTTTCCTTTGCAAGAAGGACGTTTTTGCTGTTTTACCAACCGGATACGGCAAGAGTCTAATCTATCGGTTAGCTCCGCTGGTAGCTTAGCGTATGGGGCTCTGGATGTCACCCTGTGTATTCTTCTGATTGGTCGTGGTGTTATTCAATTGTGTGTGTGTTATTCAAAAGCGTGCAGTGATATTTGTATGTAGCAGGGAGAAATAAACATTACATTTGAAAATCTAAATTAACCACCAATTGCTAAACATGGTAACACAGTCAAGAAGACATCCTGGAAAAACAAATATTTTTGAGAAAATGAAGTGGAGGTATTTTGCAGAACAGATAATGGGATGTGCAGACGCTATTTTCCTTTGCATGTGGTATCTGGCTCAGTACTTTACAGGGCAATAGAAAAATAAGAGAACCGGTGTGTGCAGTATGTATATACCAACCATTTATCAGGCTACTTTACCTACTTTATTGCGGTCATGCAGCATCAGAAACACAGTAGTTTCCAATGCAAAAGGAACGCTAAAGAGGCCATGCCAGCCCCGCTTTAGAAATGAATGCATAAATAACTCATGTGGCTGGATGAGTGTTCAATAGTCCACCAACAACAGCTCTGCTGCCAGCTCATGTAGATGTAGCTGCTGGCATCAAAGGACTCATGGTTGGGTCCTATGGCAATAATATAATAATTCTGCAAGACTGTTGTTTGCCAAGGAGCATAAGTAAACAAACAAAGTCACCGTGTATTTCATGCACTACCTCTGAAACAATTCAAAATTTCCCCTCTAAAATGTTTGGGGCAGTCAGTCAGACAGACAGACAGAGAGAAAGACAGAGAGTTCCAATTATATGGCTGGGATTAAGTTAGGGATCCTTGGGGTCCAGTAGCAGTGGGGCCTGCCTGTTCATCTTCATATAATACATAAATTCAGACTGCAGACGGCTAAAGTCTAAAGTAAAGAATTCAACAGCAGAAACAAAAAAACATTAATTTAGATTCCTGGAGCTCTCGTGCACACGTTTCTCTCCTGCACACAAATCAACATATTGATTGCATGCTTTCATTGTACTGACCTCCCATCCAAGTCATTTGGATATGTATGTTAAATTAATTAATGCACATATCAGTGATTCACAAGGAAGAACGAATGGCAAAGGGAGGATAACTCATTCTCACACCCTTTTGAATCTCCGCCAAAAACATCTCAGCCAATAGCTTTCAAACATCTGAGTGCTGATATGAGGTCAAGGCCTAGCACACATCCTTATGATGCAGACAGCCGGAGAACTGTGAGTGACAAGGCCATATGGTGGTTGTCAAGTGTGATTACCTTGATGGTAGGAGGAGCTATGGCCAAGTATTTGTCCCCATTGTGATAAGTGATTGATTCTTGTCCAATGATTATAGCACCCCCAAATGGCTCTGGCACTGAAATACAAGCACACAAAGGAACAGAAAATGGTTGGACACATTCCAGTTATGCAGTCTATTTCTGATGTATATTTTAAGAGGTTAACACAGTTGGTACAAGAGTCACCTGATTGCTATTGCGGATAGATTGTCATTTTCTCCAAAATAGTACAAATTTAAAAAAAAAAGAACACAAACTTCATTTTGAAGATATTCTTCAAAATGAAGTTCATACAGAATTCATACAGAATAGTTCATACTATTCTGTATGTTTGCCCATGGCTACACTACATTGAGTCCCTAGCCCAAAATATATTACAGCAATGCAGTAATTAAGCAATGCTTAATTCGATATAAACCATGTTTAATACAGTTGGAAACACAGAGCACACAATATAAATAATAATAATAATAAAACAAAATAAATAGTATAATGTAACAATATAAATATAATAATAATAATAAGGAAAACACGCTGCTTCGGGTTTTCCTTTGATAGGCCTCAAGCATTGTGCATGGAGAGGAGGAGTGGGCAAATCAGCTGTGTCAGTGCGTGTGCATGTATCAGTGATACGTGGGTTGATCCAAATTGAGCGTTGCTAGTTACCAAAAAATATTTTAATGATATTCGGGTTGGATCGATTTAAATAAAAATGCAGAATACACTTTTGTAATTTATAGAGTAGGCTATATCATAGAAAAGACAAAGACATCATTGGCTGAATGACTTGCGCAAAGATCACGATCAACTTTCTTTCTTTTTTCTTAGACCAGGTAACTGTCTATCTGATTTAGCCATTTTATTTCGAATATGTAGCCTATGTTAAGCCTAGGCTATTTGTTGACCTGGTGGACAAAGGTTTACATTTGCAGAATGTTAAGAGTGTTCGCTAATAAAGACGTTTCTTAAAATATTCAGATTTTATACTTAGGAGATAGCATCAATTAGGCATCCCCGTGCGTAACTGCTCAAACAACATTTTATGTAGGCTAGCGGGAAATCCTTATTTATTGTGAATGTTAAGCTACTATTATTTACTTTTGCACATGAATGCTGAAGCAGGATAAAATAGGCTAATGCAATAATGCAGGTTCCTCACGTTAAACCGCTATGCATTCACATTGTAATACTTTGTTTTAAATGCATATGACTCCGGGATGTGGGTCGGGAAGCAGGTCGGGAAACATTATTTTAATATTAATACTTGCGGTTGGGTTGGTTGAAAACGTTTGGCGGGGGCAGGTCGTTTATAAGTGTACCCGGCGCGCACCACTGCCATGAACGCGCGCACGCGTGCGTGCGAGAATGACGGGAGAAAGAGTGCTATGCGGAGATGAATGAACGGAATGATATTTAGATTTCAGAATCGCGTAAAAAAGAAAGAAAAAAAACGGAATAAATTTGTGGCGCTCATGTTGATTCCGTGGTGCTGCGTCACATTGGTATGTGTATGGGAAACACTGCATTGCTGGTGGCATCTTTTTCCCCAGTAATCCGCTCATGAAGATAACCACCCTGTATACCGAGTGGATTTTAGGCACTGGTGCAAATCCTATTGTAGGCTCACTTTCAGCACCTTCATTAATGTTTCTGGCCCATGGACTATGTGTAATAGAACCCTCTTCTACCTGGGATGACCATGGACGCCTCGGCCTCCACGTTCTCCTGTTTCCACGGGCCCTTGTTGAACTCCTTCTCCCTGAGGGAAACTTCGTAGGTCTTGACGTGCCGTCCCTGTGGGTCCTAGAACCGCGATGAAGAAATGCACAAGGGAATGAATTAAGCAGCTCTGACCAAAAAAATCATCATCAACACACGAAGCCCCCCCCCCCAATTCCACCCGCTGTCGTCACGACCACGAGAAATCACTCCACACCTGGTAGATGAAGCAGACGGTCGGGGCCTGACAGCCGTAGAGGAAGTGCACGTCGATGACCTGCAGCTCCTCCAGGCGGATGTTGAAGGCCTTGAGCTCGCGGTTGTCCCGGTCCAGAGGGATGACCTTGAAGAGGCCGTCGTAGAGCCGCAGGCCGATCATGCGACACTCGGGGTCCACGATACCGATGATGCCCGTCTCGGAGGGCCGTCCTACACGGTCCTGTAAGGGGGGAGGCGGGGGAAGAGATATTATTCACATTCACTTGACTTACTTGCAAACTGGAAGAGCCACAATCATGTGCACTGGTTGAGGCTGATTACAGTTGTATTTCCTTCATGGTTCTGCCATTTGGGCTGTTAGCGTTGCTCCGGGCAAGCTCTATGCTCGATTATCAACGCAAAAAAAGTGTCTGAAGGGCTTATTTTATGTGTTTTCATGCCGAAAAAGACCTGGGTTCAATTTTCGCCAGAATTACACTTTAAGGAAATGTCATTCCATGCGTAACTTTATTCCTCTGCTGCGCTTGTCCACAAATGACATATCAGTCAAAAGCTGTGGAGCCATGGTGATCACACAATATTCATTATCAATGCAGAACCATGGAGTAAAATAATTTTAACCATTTATTCTATATAAAAACACAAAATACATTAACAAGCATGGAAGTGTCCAACTCATTATTTGTTCTCAAAAGCTAAGAACAATGTATTGATACATGCAAAATGTATCACAGGCGAAACTGTATTATCCATAGTCTTTGGGCATTATCCATTTAACCCCTTTTGACCTCGTACAACCCTAATACAAACTAAACTCGGTAGTGCCATGCAGAGCCGTTTCTTGCTATATGCCACTTGCTATTTATGACACTGTCAAAAAAACACAAAAATAACCGATAAGAGTACCAGATCGATAAGCAGTATTAATAATAGTATTGATTGATATTCGTACCATTAAACTCGTCCCTACTTGTGAGCATCTCTGGCTTGGTACTCACCTGCACATTTCCATGGGCACGGGTGATGATGTCAATGCTCTCGCCATTCTGTTTGTATTCTAGGATGCAGGCGTTGTACTTTGATGTGAGGATAAATAACAGGTCCTTACTTTCACCCTATACATGGTATAGAAAAACATCATCAGTGTCACACACAAACGCTCGTCCTTTTGTTTACAAAACAGAAAATAATTTTTTTCAGTTTTTTTTTAATTAGCAAAGAAATTGCAAACGACTACTGCTTTTGAACTGTATCGGATTCCGCTTCCAAACTATACTTAAGATTTTTCATTTGACAGTACTATTTACCATTTTACCATGCACAAATTCATAATTTGAATAATACTTGGTGACTAGACAGCCAACTCATGACAATTAATTAAACATGAAACTACACCCATACGTACCTTTGGCCTGAAGAGTTCCATGACGGCGATCTTGCCGTACATGCCTACCTCCTTGACAGGCCTGAGTCCCTCTGCTGTCACCACATAGATCTCCAGCCGTGTGTTCTTGGCTATGAGCAGATTGAGGTCCTCTGCAGAGGTGAAGTGACCTGTGGATACACATTTGTAATTGGTAGACGGAATATCATGAAGTGTTAACATTAATGAGAAAGGCATTCATAAAAAAAGATTTCACACAGACATTATTATTATATAGAAAGTCAAGAGGGCACAACAATGGAATTGATAAGTTACACTTTTAACGCTTCAGATTTTCCACCAACAAGCGTCCAATAGTCTTTGTCTACACCTACTGCCCCAGGGAAACTGTTCAACACATGTATCTGTCATCCCTGATCGGACAAACCTTCAATGTTATACTACGCTACACACATATACCAGTAGTATGGCTCCTTCTGTTGTCGTTGTTGCAGTCAAATTGCAGAGACTGGCATATAGAGGGGAACCAATTATTTACTATGAAGTCATTGTCTTCTTTCAGTCTCTCTCCATGTGGTCAACTGCAGTGTGCTTGCCATAGCTGCTACAACTCTCCCATGTGCATGCCTATTATAGAGGTGGGGTCTATCGCTACAAAACAGTTAAAAGCACACAACGAACAGGTATAATTAAGCATACTTCTAACAATAAACATCAACATTGTCAACAAAGGATATGAAGCCCACAATGTAGAATGACGGCAATATAAAAGTTTTTTTTAATATTATAATTTAAAGCCACCCTTTAGATGCATTTGTGAAGCAACCTTGATCTTGAAAGCTCTTTCAAGATGTCTATTGACATGCTTCAAAATTTTACTTTGGGGCTGTGGCACATTAGGCTTCAACGTTGGAAAGGTTCATAATAAAGGGTGCGCATACTTTATGTAACAGTTGTTGAACATAAAATGTACTGTTCTACTGTATAGCCTACTACTATGATCTTAATAACATTCAATAAGGTGTGCTTCTCTCCCAGAATCCACCAGCACAAAGTCTTGCTTGCACATGCATTATAATGAGACTCCAACTCAACCATCCCCTTAAAAGTTACAGATTGGTGCATCATCAAACCTAATCCCCGTGCACAGCACAGGGATTAGGTTTGGTAGGACAGTGGATATGGACAAGGTGAAAAATATGTATGCCTATCAAGATACTAATCAACAGACAAAACATTGGCATCTTTACACATAACTCATAATACCAGCTCTGGTAAAGGGAGGTGGGCTTAATTCCCCTTTATGTCAATAAACTAGTATGAAGCGTCAACATATTGCAGCATAATTGTTGACAGGTCTGAGAATTGTGATATTGTCGAACGAATTCATATTCCCAAATTTAGAACAGGGGTATTATACAAAATGTTAAGGTCAGTATAATAAACCTGCTTGTCCATACTCACGTTACAATCCCTAACATCGACAGGGAGTTAAAACCAAACATGTTGGACACACTTTAGTATAATGTGTGTGGCCTTAACGTAGCATGGTCAAAGTCATGAGGGGGTTTACAGATAAACCAGCGACCGATAAACGCCGTGCGTCATCGCGATCAACGCTGAACAGTTCATACTGTTGCTGTAATGTGAACGCTTTAACAAAACGAAAACAAAAAAACAACACATCCACTGAGGCCCTGCGTCGCTTAAGTTGAGGCGCGGGAGCGGAGCTAGCGTGTAGGTGGTGGATGTGTGCGGCGCTGCTGTGATATTTATCAAAACAAAATAATAATAACTGGACGGCATATTTACCTGTGATGCAGGCATTGACTGCCGTGGGTTTTTGAGCTGTTACAACGTAGTTGTAAGACATTTTGGGGGAAAAACAGAAAATAAACACCTACGAAGTGTGGTTTAACGTTGCACAAATGATAACCAAAACATCGGTTTTGGAATACTACGGAAGTAGCTACCACACGGCTACCTTTGGGAGCCGTTCTGATATGAGCGCCCCTGGCGTCGCGGAGTTCTGTGTAGATAATACAACAATAATGATACAAACCAATTTTAAAAAGGTTCCTAATTTTAAGGTAAATTACTTATTATTAATATATATTAATTATAAAATACATAATTATTACGATAAAATATTTAAAGAAGGCTTTACTCTGTTGAACCAGAGCTTTAATCAACAATGTAAGGGTAGGAGGGGGTGGACATATATATATATATATATATATATATTTTTTTTTTTAATTAATTAATTTATTTATTTATTTATATATAATAACATAGTCCTACATAATGTAGTCCTACATATCATTTTCGTCATTTTCAGGTATAAAGATTTGTTCAATTTCAGGCTGCAGCAAACGGTGGTTAGCTTGAGAAAGAGGAGGTTGAGTGTACAGTTTTCCATTCTACGACTCTGACAACCTCACAATAATCACCTGCGACCAGCCGATAGCAAACTGATGGACATATTAGACCATCTGGCAGGTAAGGAAGTTCCGGGTATTAAAACAATTGCTTGCTAGTGTTGTACATTTACTCCATAATGCATGAGGTTGACATACACATTTTCTAACTGTGAATGGCTTTTTTTCTTTTTAGTTTATTGGGTTTAGACAGTTGTGACAAAAGCATTT
The DNA here is from genome assembly GCF_964030765.1 of Micromesistius poutassou. Classification (NCBI taxonomy): domain Eukaryota; kingdom Metazoa; phylum Chordata; class Actinopteri; order Gadiformes; family Gadidae; genus Micromesistius; species Micromesistius poutassou. The sequence continues at coordinate 17,660,897 of NC_140282.1, forward strand.
ATAAAAAGTAAGACATTGTATAAAAAAATTAAAAACAACCATAAACCAACAGACAAAAAAAAAGACTAATAGTGAACCGTGTCAGTGATAGACACCAATAGTCAGCATTATAGAATATCACCCACACTCCAACAAACACAATATTGATATCCCTCCAAACCGCAAAAGTTGCCTTGATCCAGAATGAATGGGAAGAATGGATCCTATAATTTCAAAAATTTGTTGGAGGAGCCTCTTAATGAAAGCCTAACTTTTTTCCAATTTTAAGAAAATAAAGGATATCTCTTATCCAGTGTGTATGAAAGGGAGATACAGTTGACTTTCAATGGATCATGACAGTCTTCTAGCCAGTAGGGTGATAAAAGCTAAGACATCTTCCTTGGATGTGGGGAGGGAAAGCGATGAGGGGGAGATCCCAAACAGTGCACTGAGAGCATCTAGTTCAACTTTTCCCCCAGTTATCTCTGATAGGGTACTAAAAGTCTCTGTCCAATAGTTTATGTAGGGATGGGCAAAGCTAGAACATGTGTATGAGTTTTGCAGGAAGAATGCCAACACCTATCACAGGTTGGTGATACACCATCATAAGTCTTAGCTAACCGGTACCAATTTACACTGAATAAGACCATGCCTTGCACAGATAAAAGACCTGTGTACACGTTTCAGAATCTCCGCTCATACCTCTTCTGGTATTGCCTCCCCTATCCGCCTCCCAAAGGATCTTTATGGAGTTGAATGAATCTGGTTTAATTTGGTTAAACCAGATTAAATGAATCTGGTTTAAAAAGATTAAAAATGAATTTGGTTTGGATGGATGCCACGAAACCATCTAAAATGAAATCATTAGGTGGGTTAGGAAACGTGGGGAATGTGTTATGGACAAAGCTATGGACGTGTAAATCTCTAAAGAAAGGTTGCCTGGGAAATGACGATTTGTCAAATGACGAGAGCCGCTGAAAGGATGCAAAAACATTATCGATATATAAATCTTTGAACGTCTTTTGAACGTCTTTGAACCAAGTATGACCACCTTAGGGAAGCACAGTCTGCTATGGAACGAGGAAAGACATGATTAGCATAGGGCATTGATGGGAATTGAATGTAGACCACAAAAACGCTTAACCTGAATCACTGTGAATTGCTTAAAGAGTGACTTATGGTTTACGATGGGCATTAGTTCTGAGTAAATCTTTATTCAGATTATTTTTACGTATTATGTTCTTTTCAGGTACACAAACCTGAAAAAAGATCACCTGCAAAGGAAGCTTAAGTAAAAACAGTTTCCTGGTCTCTTTTATTATACAAAATGCAGCCTTTTGAACACACTTTATACGTTATATACACGTAGAACCCCAGTTCAGAAGGGCAACATAGACACCCAACCCTCCAAAACCTGAAAAAACATAACACAATACATAATCATTATTTTATTGAAATTAACAGGGACACAATACATTTGGAAAACAGAGATGTGTACGTTCCTATTTCAGAATTCAAAATTGCTTAGCTCAAAGACACAAATCGTGAAAAAAAAACAAAAAAAAACAACAATAATATTATAATAATAATAATAATAATAATCAACCAATAATTAATTAAATTCTTGGTGAAACACTAAGACATAGGAGTGGGATGCATGTTAATTTGTTAGCTTTAACATTTCCGTTCACTTCACTCCAGAGCCTAGAGATTTCTATTCTATTTAATTTTATGTTTTATTAGGAACATTTGATTAACCTGAGCATTTTCTTTTGTTGAATTTAGAACAAGCGTCAGTTTCTGTGTTTTGTTTTATTGTGTATATTAGATAACAACTTTAAATAGCTGGATATATAAATCACCAATTGAAAAAACTGAATTATAAAAATACAATACAATTACAATTCTAGTTAAACCTATTTTTCTTATTAGTGCAAAGCTTTTTAAGTGAAGGTTTAACAATAGCAAAAAGTATGAAGGAGGTATTAAGGGAATTACAAAATGTGGTCCATGCTGACATCATTGAAAGCCAACCTGACGAGTGAACGACCTTGGACAGTTTGTCAGTTGGACAGTTTGTCAGTTTATACTAATACTGTTAGCTTAGTAGCATCAGGCCAGTCTAGCCATGAAACGACTGATCAATTTAACAAACGTGAAACAAGATATCACAAATGTCATGTCATGTACAATCTGTATAAAACAATTCCAATAGGCTTATATCTAATATTTACAATAAAATCCAGCATAAATCCACCAGTATAACAGCACCTACAAAGAGCAGCCAGTTCTCTCTGGCCCACTGCGCACCATGGATCAACTCCCCAGTGTTGGTCCTCCTTATCGAGTACCTTCTCTCAGTGCATAGTTTGCAAATGACCCGCTGCTAACTTCCTCCCAGCCGGCGTGTTGTTTGCTGCTCTAGAGTTGAAACAAGGTGGCTTTCCCCCCCCTGCCACCACCCATGGGTTCACTGTCTGGTTCGAGCGAAGACCTCCCGCAGCCATGACGAGTCTTCGTAGAGTCGAGGGTCCCCCAAGTACTCAGTAGTTCGCTTGTAGAAGTAGTAGTACAAAATGGCAACTATGTGAAGGATACAATGAACGTCACTTCAGGGAATGCAACAAGAAGTGACATTAAATGTGCTCAGTTTAGAAGTAATTTCTTATTTGTTCCATGAGCTCCAGTGTATCTCAACTCTGATACTCTAACCACCATTGTTAATTTAATTATGTGTTATATTGATTGATGTATTGGAATTGAATAGGCACATAAATTTAATTTTGGCCAAAAGTTTGAGAAAAAAAAAAGAACGTAAACATGTTGAAGTTAGTAACTTTAAAGTGACAATACATCCTCTCGTTCAGTAATGTATGACGTCCCAAGCTAGTCTTCTGCTTCTAATCATCCTCTGGTGTCTGCAGTGAAATTATTCAGTTTGCCTGACTAAAAGAAGACCCAATAATCTTTTTTGTAACTTGAAAATGGAATTATGTTACGAAAAGACTCTAATCTCTCCTATTCCTGCAAATCTCCCGTGTTAGAGTTTAGACTTGATTAGATATTCAACAGTATTTAGAAAGAAACTAATTTGAATCAATAACATGATTCAACTCTATTATGAAACTGAATTGAATATGTTGACATAGTTTTCGAGGGATCGATACTAAATAAATTGTCAGGAACAAGCCCTGTGCCATTTGCGCACATCCAGATTTGAGTTTCAATTCATGTGTCATGGGCTAACATCTTTTCTTCTTATTGTAAAATGCAATATAAAGCATTCTTTGGCAAATCAAATAAAGTCGTGCTATATTTTTCCACTTGTTGCTTAGCACACCACATTGTATCCGTATCATTGAATTGAATTGTATCTAACTAACTGACTCACAGCCTGCTTATTTAAGATAAGGTACTTTTTGCCCTCTACTCTTCTTCTACTTATTGATGAAGTACCCTGGGTTGGATAAAGACGCTGTAGTGCTGATCAGTATGTCAGTGTATTGCAAAGAGAGAGTATTGTAAGAATGCATTGATGTAAACTATATAAAAAATCATTAACTTCTTGATATATACACACACACATAAAACCACACATGCCCGACCCAAACACATACATACGTCGATAACTTGTCAAAGCACAGACAAGTTTACTTACCAACTCTCTGGAAGACAAAGAGCACCTGTAGGCCATCTGTCCAAATAAATCGGTTGGAGTTCAGCCAACGAAGATTCTGTAAGTATAAAACAGAATATTATTATTAATAATAGAGATAACTTATTTTACCCAACCATTCCGTTACATATTGTATTAACAAAGAAAATGTGTAGATGGAAGAGTTCTGTTTTTAATACAAAAAACTCCTCTACTTACTGGACAAACTAATGGTTCTCATAGATCAATACAGTATACACACTAGCAGCACTTAAATTATATTATTATACATGTTATATGTTAATATCAAGAGACCGGGGGAAAAAAGCAACCACATTTTACCTGTATAAATTGACTCAAAATAGCAACAAACATTAAAGCACTTGTTGTAGTTGGAAATATGAGATCAACTGGATGAATAGTATCTATAAATATAGTCTGCATAGTATAAATAAATAAAAATATATTTATTTATTAATATTAAAAATATAAAATCTAGATTTTTTTATTTTTGACTAAATGGTCTTGGGTCTGCAGAAATGTACCATGATCCAGGAGTGAAGAATGATGCTTAGCGTTAAATAGAGTGCGGAGTACATCAGCATGGCTCTGAAGCGATCCAGCAGCAGAGCCACCAGGCCCACCTGGAACACGTAGGTGTTGAACAGCATCAACAGTATGATGATCAGGTTGAACAGGATAGAGATGTCCTGTATACTGTATAGGACACAGAGGAGAAGAGAGGAGGAGAGTATGGGAAATCAGAGGGTGACGAGAGGAGAGGAGAGGAGATGAGGGGAGGGGAGGGGAGATAATAAAGGAGAACAGAGGAGAGGACAATAAAGAGGAAAGGAGAGAAGGGAATATAAGGGGGAGAAGACACCAAAGAAGTCAAGGTGGTCCCAAGATCTGTCAAAAGAGCAAGATTAACGTGACCTTTCCAGACTTTATATGACTATGCAATGACGTTCATAACAGGACTGAGTTTGAAAGTAGTACCATTAACAGCCTTGTTTTTCCACCTTTTATATGTTGACTAATCAGACTTACAAACAGCAGACTGACAGCAGGAGACAGAGCATTGCCTTACATGAACAGCACAAGCTGGACAGCCGGCTCTTTCCTCAGCAGCTCGCTGAAGGAGTTGACGAACAAGTCGAAGGAAAGCAGGCTGAGCTGGATGAAGAGAACCAGGGAGTAGTTGCTGGTGTGCAGCGTCTCCGGCCCAAAGGCTGGCCGCCCGGGCGGATTGTGGTTCCACGATGGATCCAAGGCTGCTCTGCTCTCACCCACACACGACAGAAACATCCGCCTCCGCACTTAGCGACATGGTCCGACGTCCCCTAGGACAACTGTCGTTGCACGCGATTGGAAGTGAAATAAGCCTCGTGTTATTCCTTCAGGGATTCATTGTCGTGAATCACAGTCGATCAAGAATTACCCCATGGTGGGTGCGCTGCACGGACAACAACCCAACTTGCTTCCAACTTCAAGATAGCAGTGTTGTTAGCTGTAGGCTAAGGCATTTTTATTTCAAAAGTAGAGTCTGTAAAAGTAGTTCAAACACAGAACACAGACATACAATTATTGATGTACAATTCAATACAAATCACAGTAAATTGTCTTGCCTATTTTAGTATTTTTTACTAGAATAATTTCAGTGGACCAGATATATACCTCACTGTGATGTATTACATTTTATTTTTATTTATTTAAATTATTTCATTTAGTAAACAATTGAATAAAATATGTTCAGGCAACAAAATTATTTTCATTTGATAGAATATTTAGATAAAATAGCTATTAAAAAAAAAGAATAATCACTTTCAAACGTAACTAGGGCTATACTGATTGCCAATAAATACATACAATTAAAATAGTGATCGACATTCTATGAATGCTTTAAGGTCTCGTAATATAATGCATGCATTTTATTAGCGTAAACACAACATGCCTGTTGCCGATGACACCATTGGGATCCTCTTATAACCCCAGACATAAAGCCGTATTTATAGCTTGGAGTCCATTGGCAGGTGTGTGTGAGAGAGATTAAGATCAGTTTTAAACTGGAGGACAGTAGTGTCAAACACAAGTTGGAATCCCTAACAGTCACTCATGCTATAAATAAAAACTCTGATGATGTATAACAGCATCAGTTTCTCTTATGAATATTGTAAAAACGTGATCAAAACATTGCTGAGACTAATATTATACCTCCAGGCGTTGACTTGCTTGTCTTGTTGTCTTTATATTCACGGGCAGCTATAATCCACTGCCTGGCTTTTAGCTCACTTCTGTTATCGTAAATAATCGGTTAAATAAAAAATAAATATATTTGGATAGCGTTGTGTTGGGTGAAGCTGATACTATGATGTTGAAGTTTAGGTGTGGAAGTCTTAATCGACTTAAAGGGGACTAACCAACCCCCCTGTCCATACAAACTGGTATGACGCTGTCTGAGCCACAACAGCTCCCATCTAGACGGGAAATGATAGGCTCTAGGAAAAAAAATGTTTATTTAGGTAATTACCTCAAAGCGACATCCACTTAGTTCACTTCATCCATAAACAAATCCGATATCTTCATCACGGCTTCGGCTCCCGTTGTTACGCCGAATTCTGCGACCTACCAAAAAGTGTGACCCCAGGGGGCGCTGTTGCACATTTTCTGCAACATGCACGCAGCACGAGTTTTAAGTTGACAGGCATGAAGTCGAAAAAACGGTGTGCATTAGGCCTATAACAAAAACATCAATAAAACATAAGATCTCTCCCCACCGCCTCACCTTGTTAATAAAAAAACACTTTTAGGTGGGTCGCAGAATTCGGTGTAACACCGTTTTCGTTTGGGTGGTAACCTGGTAACAGTTTTCACCGCTACGTCTCTAATATATGGACACAATATATGGGAGTTACCGCAATATGACCAAATATCTACCCAGGTTTTGAGATTATAGAATGTGGATGCATTGAGAACTAAGGTATACCAGTTGGTATGAATAATTGGCTAAATATATACATATAAAAAAGTGAAGAATCCCATTCGCTTTTGCTTTAGGTATTACGGTAATTTTAGATAGACGGGACGATAATTAATTCAACCGTTGCCATCTATCTTTGGTAACGTTTTTTATGGGGCCTTTTCACAAATTCTTAAACCTAGCTATTTTAAGTAGAATACTTCTCAATAATTTACAATTAAATTGAATTAAACCATGTTATGCTCATTACGCCAAGGCGTAATCTTTTCAGTCGTTCAGAGGCACTTGGAGAAGAGATCACTTCTGTGTGGGTTACACGTGACTCTAAGGTTTACGCTTTCATAACGAACTCAATAAAACACTAATGGAATAATGCCAACTAGTTGTCAGAATAAATGGACATACATGCCACTGGTCCATGAGTCCAGGCAAGGGATAAGGAGGCATTACAAAAGTAGGGGCCAGAGGGATACACTAGGGTCCCTAGTGGATTATCGGCCATACACAGGGGAGATAAGCCCCAGAATGGTTCCACGTTTGGGCTCACTTCAGTCAGCCCCAAGCCAGATTTATATCCCTGAGGGAGCAAGCCCAGTGGCAGTGCCAATGTAATTTTTTTGTTGTAGTCCAGATTTTTTATCTGTGAGAACAGTGTGCTCTATTGGCATAGCTTTTTGTCCCCAGGACTAGCCATGGAGAGAATGCTCTTTGCATTCCTTCCGAAGGATATTTTACACGCCTACTGTGGTAGAGGGGTCAGTTGATTCCCCGTCTGGGATTAATAACACACTAGTATCCTATATATATGTTCATGCACGTCACTAGTAAACCCTACATCACCAACTGGGCAACTCTGTTATCAAAATCTGGCCCCTGTTGCCGAACGGAAGTAGAATCATAAGAATTATTTCATTATACCAATTATTTCTAATCTACAGCCGATGCCTGCAAATTGCCTTGGCTGACATTTCATTTAAATCACACGTATTCAAGTATCTCAAAGTATCTAAATGAATCAGATTTTAATTGCAGGAGGTAGGTCTGTATCTTGGGACATGGATTGTGACACGTTAAGATGATTGAAATCTACTGATATACCAATGCTTAACAATATAGCAAGGCTCACGTGCACAAGAAACCTGTCCCAGATGTGTTCAAATACTGCACCATAATTTGATTTAAAAACAACTTACTTTTGACTGTCACCGTGACCAGTATGCCCTCTACCTCAAGCTCATTAAAAAGAGCTACCGTGATATTTGCGGATAGCGATGCATTCATGGCTGGATTTATTCCCGACTTCACATGTTGGCTATAATTTTGGTTATGCCTACTGCCTGTAAGTTATTTACTTTTGATTCATCTATATTGATTGACAGCAATTCTGGACTCATTGGAGGGAGGAGTAACCTACCTCATACATTGTAGATCAATAAATTAAGAAACGCTCTACACAGAGATGAAGTGTTAAAACACTGACGACAATGTACAAACATATGTATTATCTGTAGGATTATCCCAGTCCTAAAATATGGGCTTTTTCAAGCTTTGTGCTTAATAAATGTGACCTAAACCTTCTGAAAGTAAGTGTTTTTCCTTAATTGTATTATTAATTATTTTTCTGGAGTTGCTAGAATACAATAAACTTTGTGGAAAGATCACAAAGAAATCCATTCTGATGCATTTATTGTGTTTTTTGTATGCTTCAGGAAACTCGGCATAGGCAATAGAAATCAAAACAATAAATATGGAAATTATGTAAAACAGTTTCCTAATGAATCATTTTACACAATGTACAATTTCTTCATTTCCACAACCTATACACTTTTCCAAACAAAATAAACAACTCCATGCAAATACCCTGAAAATGGGAGGTGGAGTAATGGAAACTGAAAAAAAACAAAAAAAACAACCTCAATCTTCAGTACACTGCTGACGTGGTCCATTGTTTTAAAATAACCAATAACCCACACAGTGAACCAAAACAATGAACTTATGTTTTGCCCGTACATAGACATGGACTTAAAATGTCCTGCAAAGCTTCACTGCTTAGGAGTTCCTATAGTTGGTGTAACAATGGAAAAAAAAATGCATTTCTTGGACTTGGTTCAGTTCCTGCTGTGTGTCAATTGTGTGTGTATTTGAATGGTGTGTGTGTGTGTGTGTTTGTGTGTTTCATATGTGTATGTGTGTGTGTTTGATGTGCGTGTGTGTGATGTGAATTGTGTGTGTGTGATGGGAATTTTGTGTGTGTCATGTGAATTATATGTGAAGTGTGTGTGTCATGTGAAGTGTGTGTGTGTTGTCATGTGAAGTGTGTGTGATGGGAATTGTGTGTGCCGTGTGTGTGTGTGTGTGTGTCATGTGAATTGTGTGTTGTGTGTGTGTGTGTGTGTGTGTCTGTGTATCAATGTCGTGTGGGTGAATGTCGTGTGGGTGGATGTCGTGTGGGTGGATGTCGTGCGTGAATGTGTGTGTCTGTGGGTATGAATGTCCCGTGTGTGAGTGTGAATGTCCCGTGTGTGTCTGAGTGTGTTGTGGGTGCCTTGACGAGACAGTCCATCGTACGTGTGACGTGTGTGTGTCAGTAGTCGGTGTCTGAGCCCTCGGCGTTGTCCACGTTGCGGGACAGCATGTAGTTGTCCATGTCGATGGAGCGGCAGTTGTTGATGGCGTAGCGCAGCCTCTCCGCCATCACGGCCTGGCTGGAGTAGGGCGGCAGGCGCAGCTGGAAGAAGCAGGTCTGAGAGGTGGGCAGGCTGTCGTACGGCTGTGGAGACAGAGGGGTTAGTGAACCTCAACCCTCCGAGGGGATTTTAAAAAAGGATGGACAACAGGATCTATTCATCTTCAAGAGAGAGGAGGCTTTTTGGACCATCATCCCCCCAAGTCACTTGTTTTTGTTTTGCTTATGGTTTGCATTCAAATTGTACAAACTTTAACGTTTTTATTTCTTCTTATCACGGTAAAGGCGCTGTAAAAAATATTATAATTATAAACAAACAAACATAATTACCATAAGTTATCAAAAAGGGATTCACCACCACACAAATATCTTGTCAGGAAAATGTCAAAAACTGTATTAACATACATTCAAAGTCAGCTTTAAACTCAGTCTTGGAAATATTCAGGATCGTAGTGGCGGTTTGGTTGAATTCTTGCCTGAATTACAAAGCAACCTTTTTTTAATATAATGTGACTTCTTGGATGGAAACATTTGGTTTCGGTTCTCTACTCTCTTGACACATCAGCCAGACGGGTACAGCACGCCACCAAAAGCCACTGCTTCAGTTGGCTTGACACGACCAGTACCAGCATGAGTCCTAATTATAGAACGTCTTCTCAGGAAAGACACTCATGCATTCTGCCCGCCGGCATTATTAACCGATCTCGACGCGGGGGGGACTCACCCGGTCCACCTTCATGATCTGAAACCGCTGGGAGATGTCGGCTGTGTTGGCGGGCAGCCGCGAACGGCCCGACACGAAGCGCATGAAGAGCACGCGCTCCTCGTTGGAGAACTCCCCCAGGGTCTGCCAGAACCACTGCACCAGGGAGTGGTGCTCGTCCACCTCGCGGTAGCGCACCACCTTCTTCAGCACGTCGCAGCAGATCTCGGGCATGCCGCAGACCATCTGCTCCAGCTGCTTGGCCGTCAGCAGGGACAGCAGGGGCACCGGCACGATCCAGGACATGCCCTCCCTCACCGCCGCCACCTGCGTCATGGGGGGGAGGAGGAGGAAGAAGAGGATGAAGAAGATAAAGGGGAAGAATATGAGGAGGAAGAGGAGACAAGGAACAGAGAGGCATGGACACTGGCACCATCTCTGGGGGGGGCACAAGGTTTCTTGCACCCCCAAAGATAAGGTTGGGGGTGCAAAAAACCCTCAATATTGAGACGAAGTGAACCGGCACGTTTTCGTTGTCTGACCCTTTAAAGAAAGCAAATGTGATAGAACGCTGCACTGCGATAGCACCCCGCCACCTCCCTCCCCCACCAATCGTTCTAACGCATCGCTGGCAACATTCTTGACACACCAATGGTTGGGAGATTGGCAAATGATTGACAGGTCGAATATGTCAGGGAGCAGGTCGGGCTTACAAGCGCACGTCAAGGACATACAAGAAGAGGCAATGTACGTGCATTGTAATGCCCACAACGTGAACCTTGCCTTTCAAGAAGCCGTTTCAAAAGTTTACACATGCAGAGATGCGATGAAGACAGTCAAAGAGCAAACCTTCTTAAAGCCTTCTTAACGCTACGTCATTCGTAACCTCTACTTTAAGTTCTACCTTAACATCTCACGTGTTTCCCAAAACGTTCTTGGCTATGAATCTCTTTTGTTCGTTGGTAAGGTTGGTCTGAAGCGCTCGTAGAACCTTCTTAGCTCTACCATAGTGATGATTCAGCTCCTGATGTAAGAATTAAGGTTGCCTCAATCTCCTCCGCTGTTTCTATATTTTCTATATATTTTTTCAATTAGTGTAGGCTATGCTATGTTCACCCATGGTTAAATAAATGTTTAGACCTAGAAGGCTTTCGAGCAATGTTTTATTTGCAAAGACTGCAATATTTTTTAGAACGCTGTCATGCACCTGCGCATGAAATGGAATGAAATGGCTGCTAATAGAATGTTGAAATACTGTCATCTAATCTGTGGAATAACAATTAAATTACATTTAAGGCATAGCAAAAACAACTGGTATGCGATGTGCGTTTACTTATTGAACTTCCTTTGCAATTATACAGCACTCTCAGAAGTAAAATAATGTCATTATGGAAAAATGTCCAACTATTAGGTTGAGCTAAAAAAACTAAATGTGTCCGACTTTAACAAGTGCACGCAGACTCACTTGTCGGTCAATTTCGTGAAGCCGGTACTCAATAGCTCGCTCCACGTACTCCTTTCTGTTAGAAAACGTGAGAGGGATGCTGTTTCCCCCCGGGATGATTGGAACCATCTTGCCATCTGCACTTTGTCCCACGAAGGAGTCCAGAGGAATCATCTGAAGTAAAGACACACACACACACACACACACACACACACACACACACACACACACACACACACACACACACACACACACACACACACACACACACACACACACACACACACACACACACACACACACACACACACACACACACAGATAAATATACAGCATAAATGTTGGTGTCAAAGTCACAGTCGAAGGTACAGCCGGTGGTTATCTTCCTTCCAGGAAGACTCCATTCCAGCTGTACCGTTGAAATCCAATAAAACCCATTGTCCATGTTACAGCACACTCTGCTCTAGGAAAGCTTCTTACTCATCTAAATTAAATAAATTGGGACTGATCTCAGATCCGTTTCGGAGAGATGACATTTATTCTTCCTCCTGCAATAGACCTCTGAAGAATAAGCCCCGCCTCCGAGGCTCCGGTTCCCTCGGTCAAATGTCTATGGGGAATAACTCTATTATTACTGCCTAGTGATGTGCTCGGGGTATATCAGTGGAGACGCAGGCTGGACTGACTTTGCAGTAGATCACTGGGAGTAATCTGAGTTAGCACATAAAGTGAATCTCCCTCTGCAGTGACTTTCCGCCAGGCCGGGCAATATGAAGCCAGAGGCAGCGGACAACAGGCAAGGATTCAGTCTGATTTGTCTAAGTACAACCCTTGTGTTGTTACACATTCAGCTTCACCGTTGTTCCTAACCAGATGATGGTGCACGTTCAAGTGAGGTTCTGCTGACTCTTGGTTGGTGGGATCGGGCGGTGTGGTGAGCTGGGAGTTTTGGGTTACTCAGACAATGGGAACTTAGACGGAAGCTTGCTCAACTTGGATGAGTGCAGAGGGATCATAGCAATGACTGAAAAAGCAACTGTGTCCAGGCCCGGGGAACACTAGCCTGGGGAACACTAACATGCTGCTCACACTGTCCATCGAAGGAATGTAGGTATGATGGGACGTAGGACTGAGGACTGGTGCTTTCATATGCACTACACATGTTTTTCTCACCAGCATATCCATCATATCACAGAACCTTCAACAGATTCCCCTCGTCTTTCGAATCAGGCCAGCACAAACAACACACAGCCATCCAATCCAACGTAAAACCGTCTAAAACCAAGACCCAACCATCTAAACCCAACACACAACCATTTACCAAAAGACGCCTACCCAAAACCAATCCAAGGCAACCATCTCAAATTGACATACAGCACATATTCACCAATTGACCAACTCTACAACTCTCGGCCCCCACCCGTTCCCGGGGTCTCCGCGCACCTCGTGGAAGTTCTCCTCTGTGATGCCGCTGTCCTCGATGTGCAGGATGCTGTTGAGCGTCTGGACGTAGAGCAGGTCCACCTCCTCCAGGTCCTCCAGCAGCAGGGGGATGCAGCAAAGCTGCTTCCACACCATGGGCGCCAGGTGCAGGTCCAGGGGCTTCTTGGTGCGAATGGCCACGCCCATCAGGATGCCCAGGAACTTGAACTGGAGCAGGTGCTCGTCCAGACACGACGAGGGGCTCAGCAGAAACCTGCCCAATGCGGAGGACACAGAGGGGGGGCGCTGGCATGAGCACAAAGGTGCATTCTCTTTTTTTTTTTTTGCACATTCATGGACTGGGATTAGGTATCCCAGGATGTGATAATCACACCTTAAAGTGCGAAAAAGAAAAATAATTGGATAATCACTTACAAAAGCAATTTCATAAGCTCCCACGCATGCATTAATGCATGTGTTGCCAATAATGGAATTAGGACAGATTAAGATCCCTGGTTTGGGATCATGGTGACAAATGCAGACAGAGAACGAACATCGTGATTTCCTCATGTCGCACAGCCTGCAACAGCCTGAATGGTCTGCGTGGTTATCTCTCACCGGTCTCGGTTGTAGCCCACCTCCGCTGTGGCGTTGGGGGAGGGGATGAGGAGGTCCACCACGCCCGTCTCAAGCTCCTACACATGAAAATGTTATGTCGTTTTTTGAAATGTCAGAAAATTTATTTGCTATAGTTACTTACAAAAAAGACGCATGCCAAACAGCCAAAAGTGCCAAGCACTCGTTTACAATGAGCGCTAAGGGCGACAAGGTGCTGCCGTTGCCATGGCAGCAGCATTGACCAGCGGCATGTCAGCATCCAACACGGCCACAAGAAGGGTTGAGATTGTTTAGCTTTATGCAAGTGAAGCAGCTCGGGATTTTAGTTCCTTCAGTGCCTGTTTCTACCAAACATGGAGGAGAAACTAATTGTTTCGTCTCAAATTGCTCGTTTTCCGGAGCCACAACTAGCCTTTGTTTGTCTGTCGTCCACAGAATCAAAACACAAACATTTGCTCCATTTCTGTGTGTTGTATTGTGTATTTAGAGCCAGAACCAGGTCAAATTCCTTGTGTGTTGAGTCGTAGCAGGGGATTCTGATTCAGCTTGATTATTCAATTAAACTCTTATGTTGATGTTATGTTGCAATGTTCCAAAAGTAAAACATCATTATATTTGGATGTTAAGTTCACTTCCTAAATACCAGGGGAAACATGGACAATTTCTCTCTGGCCGGCTGAGAGCACTACTACCACCTAGATATTCAGTCCACAACTGAACAGCGTCTTCAGCACTGCTCGAATTATCCGTCTCCTAGCGCCTGCTGCTCCTCATCCGTCGTCTGGTACGACCGTACAGTTCAGTTTCAGTTTATTGTCCCCTAAGGGAAACTTGTCTTGCAGCCAGGTAACATACAGGTACAGTAGCACAACAAATAAACACACATACACACAAATAATAACACCAACTACTATAAGTAAAAAAAAACACTGTTACACTACTACTCATCTAGCGAATTGTGCAAATTTAGCAACCGTATTGCACTTGGGACAAAAGAGCTCCTTGTCCTGTTGAGCTTAAAACCAGGGACTCTAAATCTTCGGCCAGGTGGAAGGACCTCGAATAAACAGTGAAGGGGATGGTTTACACAGTCTAGTATACCATTTGCCTTCCGCACGACCTGTTCCTCATAAATATTGGTCAAGGTGACCTGAGGACAACCAATCATCTTACCAGCCACCTTCACAATGTGGCTGAGGTTGTTTTTACGGTCAGCAAGTCGGGCATCTCAACACCCCCTAAAAAGGGCCAGACCAGCCCAGACAGACGCCCCTCATACCTGGCACATCTCTGTGATGGTGTCGTCGAAGACCCCCCCCGCGTCGTCGGCCCCCTCCCCCACCAGCTTCACCTTCCAGGCCCTGGAGGGCAGGCGCAGGTCAGAGGCGTTGAGCTTCACCACCTGCCGGGCGATCTGCACAAAGATGGGCTTGCACTTGCGCCCCCTGCAGGGAGGGAGAGACAAAGGAGGGGGGGGTCAGGCTGTTACATGACTAGCTAAGGCAGCAGAGGGCTCAACTCTTAATACGGCCATTCGGATATCACGGCAAACGGATACCATCTCTGAGACATAAAAAGGGCGTTTGATTGTGTTCGTTCATATGGATGTGGTTATCCCCCAGGTATCCCATGGCGTTCTGTGTGGACACTTTTGTGTGGTTTCAGTAGTCACTGCAGAATGCAGAGCATCGTTTTACGAGCTCTAAAGCACAAACCGACACCTTGTGGCAAACTTTTGCTTTGATGGAAAGGTGCAGACAGCCTTTCTGAGCTTTCTCTCCGTCTGTCAAATCCACACAATCGTTTATCGTCCTCCTCAAACATCAAAGCCTTGTCCATACTAGGCATTTTGCTTTTAATGTCTGTTTGAATACAACCCAGTGACAACAACGCCCCTTTCAACATTAATAACAAGGTTGCTACATTAGCCCTTTAGCAACTGATGTTTCCACACGTACAAATACAATAACTAATTAACTACATCAAAAAGTCTCCTTTATAAATGATGCACTGTTGTTAGGGTTTAAACAGTTTAAATTGTGGTTCTAACTTTAATGGATACCCAATACTGCTAAACAACAATCTCTCCAGCCACGCAGAAGGAGGACCTGCATGTGTGCTGTGCAGTCAGATCAGACTTCCGCCTCATACCCACTGTACACGTCCGTCGATGGAAGAGAGTGGGCGTGTCCGACGCATGGGGTAAAACACGATCTGCGTATGACGTGCGTATAACGCGATCTGATTGGCCGACGGATCCGTCGCTGCCTGAAAAGTTAAACTTTTCTCAACTTTTGGACGCAAGAGACGGCGCCGATTTGACGGACGGGACCCACAATGCATTTCGGGAGCGTCCCCATGTAAAGTCAATGAGATCCGTCGACGGACGTGTACAGTGGGTATGAGGCGTTCTTCAACATAACCCCCCACCCCCCCCGCCCCGCCCTGGTCCCAGTGCAGCACTCACCGAGTGGAGATCCGCTTGACGGTGATCTGCGGGCCGTAGTTCTTGCCCTGCACCATGGTCTTGCCTATGGAGCGCACCATGGGCAGCGTGTAGACCCTGGGGGCCAGCAGGGGCCTCAGCTGGCCCTGGACGATGCCCCAGGTGCCGGCGTTGTAGCGGGAGGTGCAGCTCTGAGATGCGGGCGGGAATGGAGGAGGAGGACGGACAAAGCAACATGCATGTTTAGACTGATCATTTCACAATGTTAAAGTGTAAATAGTAAACGTATAGGAAATTGGACTTCAAACAACTTGCTACAATTGTTTGAGTGAGTGAGTGAGTGAGTGAGTGAGTGAGTGAGTGAGTGCGCCTGTCTGTCTGTCTGTCTGTCTGTCTGTCTGTCTGTCTGTCTGTCTGTCTGTCTGTCTGTCTGTCTGTCTGTCTGTCTGTCTGTCTGTCTGTCTGTGTGTGTGTGTGTGTGTGCGTGCGTGTGTGTCTGTGTGTGTGTCTGTGTGTCTGTGTGTGTGTGTGTCTGTGTGTGTGTGCGTGCGTGCGTGCGTGTGTGTGCACATCCCTCCTACCTGGTTGTTGGGGCTAAGGTTGAGCAGGCGCCACGAGGAGTACATGAGGTCGGAGAAGTGGTAGAGGAGGCGCAGGCGAGCCCGCACCGCCTCCATGCTCACCTCCCTCAGCCCGCTGTACTGAGGAGGCACGTTCCCGGGCAGGCCCAGCTGCAGGGGCACCGAGGAGCCTGGGGGGAGCCGGTCGGGAGAGGCAAGGGGAGAGAGCGAGTGGACGCAAAAAGTTTGAGCAATCGGTTCACAGGTCAAAGAGGAAGATGGAGAGAATCTTTGGAAGTTTGTTGTTATTTAAATTGAAGATGAAGCACAAACTACAATTGGCATTATTGATTACACCATTATAGGCATTAGGCAATAAAAAGTTATGGATATTGGCTTGAAATAATCTAATTAATTATGGTGCCCCCCCCCCCTTCCTCCTCCATACACCTGTGGTTTCTTTAATTGCACCAGACAAATTAGAGTCTGATGCTAACTTGATATCTCGAAATGGCTTCAAAAAGGCAACAGTAGTCCGGAACGGAGAAGTGAAAAAATAAGAAACACTGGGACATCCGTCTTTAGGAAAAAAGTTTAAAAAAAAGTAACCAAAATTTACTTATCTAGCATCTATCTTAGCATATCTATTATAGAAAATGGCATTTGGTTGATGCATGTATAAGGTTATGTAGCGAGCAGAATCAGAATGCAGCCTGTAGTCTAAAGTAAATTGAGGAACAAATGTTGGGCATAGTACGCTACTTATCCGTATACTACACCACCGAATGTGACGTATCTGACATGAACAAATGAACCAAGCGTTCCTAGCGGCGGCCCCGGTGTTCAGGTGTGCGACCTACCTGGAGCTCTGAGTGGCACACACGGAGCCGTCCATGCAGCGCTGTGGCAGCGCCCTGCAGAGATCTGGCTGATGTTCTTCCCCTGCAGGGCCGTGGCCAGGGTGGGCTCCCGGACGTGGTTGGTGTGACCCAGTCCCAGCTGCACAGACAGACAGACACACACAACCACAGCCACACTCGTTGAGTTCGCAGTGAGTTATTTCATTCACACACACACACGCATACATACGTAACACCACTCTTTACGGCGAGAGGATATCGAAGCGTTGATTGTGTCACAGTGAGTTTTAAAAGTTATTTTAGATATAATCATTGCAAAGACTTTCCAAATCAAATTCTGAATTCCCGCAGGGTCAATTTCTCTCAGCGATCTCTTATACAAGTCTTGCAGTAGTTGTGACTAGATCTCAATAAATATGCTAGTGCATAATGAATATGCAAATAACTCAAATGACAGCTCATTTTAAAGAGAACCTTTAGATCGTCGGGGCATATTGAAGTACTACAGATGTACCGAGAGGGGAGAGGTGAGCTCATCACTCATCCTACTAGGACACTAGCACATTGATATATGAGCCTTCTGCTGCTACCAAGACCATTCCCCATCCCCTCCTCTCTGGTGAAGTGACAACATGGCTGCCCAAGCAGACGCTCATCCAGGCAGGGGGCTGTGTATGTGTGTATGTGTGTGTGTGTGTATGCACGTGTGTGTGTGTGTGTGTTACCTGTCCTTCAGAGTTGCTCCCCCATGTGTAGACGTCCCCGGTGGAGGAGAGCACCAGGGTGTGCTCCGCGCCCACGGCGATGTCCTGGATGAAGACCCCCGACAGGGCGGGCACCTGCTGGGGTCGGTTGTGGTTCCTGGCGCGGCCCTCGGGCAAACCAATCAGACGGTCTGGACAGGAGCGGAGGGAAATGGATAAAAAAATGTAAATCTTCACCCTGCTTCATTAACAAGCCAGCTTTAATGAGTTTAAATAATGGTAAGAAATCGCTGCATTGATTTGTTTGTTGACACTAAAATGTATGATATTCTCTCTGTAAGTTATGTGTCTGATTTATATTGATAACAAGCAGAAGCTCTGCCGTACCTTGGCCAAATGTGTAGACGCTTCCGTCTTTGGCGAGGGCTACCGAAAACTGTGTTCCGCAGGTTACTTTCTTGATGCCGATTCCACAAAGTACGTCTACTTTCTGGGAAAAGAAGAGATCAATTATTATTAGGGATGCACAATAACTTTTTTTTTAACCGATACCGATAACCGTTAACTTTCAGCTCCTAAAGGCCGATACCGATATCAATAACCGATAACACACACACATATACATATATTTGATCATGACATTGTTGCTCAGACATCAGTAGAATCAACGGGGGGTTTAGGGGGGCGGGCTTTCAAGGGGCGGGATATGACGTAGGGTCCACAACGTGATTGTGATTGATTTGGAAGGGCAAGAACTAATCTGGAATGGAGTGTGTGTGGGAGCGAGGCGTCAGCCCCACGTACCTGAGGGGACGACTTGGCGGTGGAATTCCCCAGGCCCAGTTTACCGTAGTCTCCGTCTCCGAACGCCCACACCATCATCCCATCTGCTGACACGGCTAGGGTGTGGTTCAGACCACACGCCACCTGAGCACCAGAGACACACACCCTTCTATCTATGGCTAGGCTTGAAAATACATACGCAACACCACGGCCCACCCCTTTTCACAGAGGTGTCATCGTAGGACAAACGCAAGTCGTTGCTGACAGCCGTTATTATGCACCAGGGCAAAGATAAAAGGCTAAACTATTGAAGATAAGTCTACTACCAAGCTTGGGTAAATAAACAGAACAGATCCATAATTAGCGTTTGTTCTCTGCTGACACCCCTTTTGAAAAGGGTCTATTATATATGGAGCTACGACTTCCAACAGTACCGCTTATGGACCGCCGGTGAAGTGTTTCATGTCGTGATTGTGGGCGTGACCTACCTGTCCAACCTGGTAGCCTTCTAGAGCAGACACCTTCTCCGGCAGCTTCTTGTTAGAGGTGTTGCCAAGTCCCAGTCTGCCGTAGTCACCGTTTCCAAAGGAGAACATCTTCCCATCGGTGGTCACCACAGCAGAGTGCTTGAAACCGCAGGACATCTGAGAGTACAGGCCAGACCGGCGTGATGGGAAATGAAAGGCAAATTTTGTTTTTGGTAACTTTACCAAAAGCAGCACTTTTGGTCAAATTACTGCTGTACAAACTTTATATAATGTATTCTTGCAACTTTATACACACATTATATTGTATACTGACTATGAAGCTATGATACAGACAATGCTGATGTATACCATCGTGTCATAGCGCCCATGCTTATCTATACAAACCATATTGCCATCACACCGATGATGCTAATGTACACCAATCATGTGGCTGTTATTGCGACTGCATGCTAATGCGGTACATGCTAATGTAGACATCCCATGCTAGTGTCATAGTGACCAATGTAGTGTATACTGCCTAGCTAGTGACCGTGCTTATGTATACCAATGATCGTGTTATGTTATAGAGACCATGCTGTCATTAAAGCGCCCGTGCTAGCGTTACAGCGTCTGTGCTAATGTATGCCACCCATGCTAGTGTTATGCAATTAGGGGTGGGAATTGATACGTTTTTATCAATATCGATGCCATTGTCGATTCTGCCTATCGATCCAATTCCTTATCAATTCTCTTACCGATTTGAGTAGTTCATTGAGTGGCAAAAAAGGAGTTCTACAGTCTTCTGCACCAAAAGCAACCATTTCATTTTAATTTTTTACATACTGAACAACACCATGACAGGATATAGAGTAGAAAAGAAAATCTAGGGGTAACTTGAGCCGATGTCGCGGGGCCAGCTTTTATTTATTTTTTTTCCTTTTTTCCCCTTGGCTTTTAACACTTAGGAAGACATTGACACTTTCTTTTTATCTTATCTTTTTTATCTTACCTTTTATCTTTTCTTATTTTCTTATTTTCTTGTATTTTCTTGTATTTTATTGTATTTCACCTTCTAATTATGTTGTCCTGTTTTTATTGTCTTGTATTTGTGATGCTTTCACTTATTTTCTGTAAAGCACTTTGGTCGACAGTGGTTGTTTTTAAAGGGCTTAACAAATAAAGTTGGATTGGATTGGATACTTGGATATATACTGTCCCATTCTAACACACACTGTCCAACGCTAACGCATACCGCCCACGCTAACACGCATAAACCTGCGCTAGTATATGCCGCCGCCGCCGCCATAGCGACCACCACGCTGGAGGACACTGACCTGCACCACCTCCTCTCCCTGCAGGGCCTCTATCTGTCGGGGCCGACGCTGGCGGTCGCTGTTGCCGTGGCCCAGCTTCCCGTAGTCCCCGTCCCCCCAGCTGAACACCTCGCCGCTCTCCGTCAGCGCCATGGAGTGGCCGTCGCTGCCGCACGACGTCACCAGCTGGGTCACCACGAAGCCTTCGGGGGGGGGGGGGAAACGGGGTGACGCGTCAAACGTTGTAGGGATTCACCGAGGCACACCCTGCATCAACTGAAATCATCTGCAACTGCGGGGTTATTGCCCACACATTTATAGCAAACGAAAAACATTAAAATACGGAAGGATGTGGAGAACCAAAGGCCCGCTGTAATAGCAGTACCTTGCAGGGCAGAGACAACGGTGAGCACGTGCAGGTCGTCCGAGTTGCCCTGGCCCAGGCGGCCGTAGCTCCCCTCCCCACAGGCCAGCACCGTTCCGTTGGGCTGGATGACGAACGTGCAGTTCTGACCACACACCACCTGCAGGAAGACGGAGCCAGCAGAGGGGGAGTTCTGGATAGTTTACCATTATTATGGTAATCATGACGACGCTGTTTCGACCTTTTATTTAAGCAATATTACACGAGCAAGCAAGCAAGGATCACGGAGGTGCCAGTAATGATGGAAAAGCCTACCCTCGAGTGTCTAGTTTATGTCAGTTGTGCATGAAAAATGGCATCTGACTAATACAAGACCTTAGTACCAACCTAGCAACGGAGATCCTTTTTACTCCCTTTGTTTGCGTAAGGCAGCCAACAGTTTTCTAGAGATCATGGGATTTCCCAAACTAAATACATACTACACATATAAACAAACCAACACATGGCTGAATCAATGTTTTATCTTTCATTGGAAGATTTTGACATGACCATCAAATGCATTTTTAAGCTAGAAGTTTTATGGTTGAACTCAAAGGCTGAGTAATATTCATAGTGATGAGGCATGTTTCCTTTGAGTACAACTAGGTTAGCTGCTCATTTAAAGATTATATTTAGAATGCTTTATTCATGAAGATACAGAGTTAGAAGGTATGGGCGAGAGAGGGGCACGGGCAATCACATTGACCAGTAGGATCTACCCGAGGTATAATTGTCACATTCTACATTCTCACTCTACACAGTCAGTAGACAGTCAATAGACGGTTGGATGGCTTGTTGCCATTCTGAAAGACTTCATTCACACAGACGCGTCACGTCACTGGGTATGATGTGAGCACAGTGTGGAGGAGGATGTGGCCGGCAGCTGGCTGAGCGAGAGGGTTATTATTGTGTAATATATGTTATTACCTGTTGGGCCTGGGAGAAGGAGGGAGCTGTAATTGGCACCAAGATGTTCCTGCCAGCCTCTGCCAGCTGGCCGTGTCTCCCGGCACCCCATAGATACACGTCACACTTGCCTCCGAGATGCCAGTCCTGCCAATACATGCAGGCACGCACACACACACGCACAACCACACAATATGAGAGGGAAGCCAATTGAGTAAAAAAAATACCAATCCTAGCACCCGCCGGGCTAGAAATCATACAGTTCTGCAAATAAACATACATTCCAGGCATTGTTTTTTGGTTTTAATGTCGCCAGACATTAAATATTAAATCCAACAGAAAATAGGGAAATATCTAGTTACCTCTGGTCTGAAAGTGGCCCAGGACATGATCTGTTCATCCAATCCTGAGGCCCACTTACTGTTATCCTAGAAACAAACAAAAGGGAAACCACTCAATACACAACTGCAGGGGGAGAGCATTCAGATTTGGAACATACAAGTCTTTGCAGGTGCTTTCCTTTCATTACTTTCTTATGCACTTGACTTTTATGTCATCTGTCGTTTTCGTTTGTGTGTGGGTATTTTTAGATCAAGAGGTCTACACAAAAATAGGATCAGCGAGTTGGATTAAAGAGTACTGCCGAAATTGATCATGCTGCCAAACTAATAATTTGTCTTGATAAAAAAAAAATTGATAATTTAGGTTCAGCATAAAATGGGATTGGGAAAAGATTGGGAAAATTGTGATACTTATTGTTTAGGCTTCGAGTATCCCATCCAGATATTGACGTAATGATTGATTTCGCTGCATCTTACCAATTTACAGTGAACACACACATACACCAGGGTATCTGCAGGTTTCAGCAAGTCAAATTTAAGACTTTTGAAGACCTTTTTAATACCACCTTGAATGAAATTTAAGACCTAAAGCACGCGATGGTGGGGTGGATCCCGCTGTATTACAACCCAAGCATAACATGTGTGTCACTCAATGAGACTCATTCAAGTTGACCTTTTGTCTGTTTATTGAACATAAAGTGATACTCAGTGCTCTCTGGTTCAAAAGCTGTAAGTACAAGTGCAGTTTAACGGCATGTTTCCGACCAAGTATCTAGCAAGAAAGAAGCCTCTCTACGTGTCCTTCCCGAAAAGTCCCGCGAGAAAAATAAAAAAATAAATAGTCCTGCCCCGACAAATTTAAGACCTTGAGTTACAGTATTTAAGACCAGCATATGACGTTTTTAACGAATTTAAGACTTTTTAAGGCCTTAAATTTAGAAACATGAATTTAAGACTTTTTAAGGATGCGCGGACACCCTGCACACACTCACCATGAGCAGTGCCATCTCGTCTCTGGGCATGGGCTCCATGTCGGGCACACTGAAGGACTCTGGGAAGGTGGTGCCACGGGCCAGGGCCTCGGCCGCCTTCACGGTGGTGGAGAAGCAGTCCAGCCACGCCCAGTCGGTGGCGCACCACGCGGCCGCGCCCGACTCCGGCGTGGCGCAGTGGCGGAGGTGGGGCGCCACGGGGGGCTGGCACAGCAGCTGATCCAAGTGGAGGCCCACGGCCAGGGAGGACAGGCACTGCATGTAGGGGCTGTGGACCAGCTGCTCCCCGCACACCACGTGGGGCTGGGAGGAAAAAAAAGGGTTTTGAAAATCTCAAGGTGTTAACCTAGTAAGAAAAAAAAAACATTTAATAGGTGTGAATCCATGTTGGCAATGGCATGCTGGCAATGGAACGCTGGAAATAGAAACACTTGTTTTTCTTGAGCGTTGAGCTAGAGTGAACCAGACAAGAAATATTTCTAAAGATTATCTTTGATTGACTTGGCTGGCCGGACTGGCTCTGGCTGTTTACAAGCTGAACACTCATGTTCCCTGCAAGGAAATCGCCTTGATTTACAACACAGCTCCGGAGCGGTTTTCTCCAGAGCTGTGTGGTCTCTCTAACAATCTGGAAGAGGCATCCATTATTACTCATCAATTTGTCAGTGAACTGATCCTGATGTTATGACGACATTGTGATTCTTTCATGGATAGCTGCTGGCAGACTCTAAACTACTGCCAATTTGCACAGTACAGCAACTCAGAAAACAAACACTATTGGGGAAACACCTACAATATAGTACAATATGAACATGACTACCTTCTCGTAGGCGTACTGTTCCTGCAGCATGATGGGTAGTCGCTCCAGGAAGGCCCTCATACAGGGGGCCATGTTGAGGCCCACCACCCCCTGTCTCCTCATAGCGGTGCGGCACGTAGCCAGGACGTGGTTAGAGGCCATGAACTCTGGGGAGCAGTTCACCACCAGGACATCCTGGTAGGATGGAAACACACACAAATCATATAGACACGTTAAATGTTATCCATATCTATAGGAGAAAGGAATAACGCAAACACAAGCTGTAGTCATGCATTTATACTTCTTATGATCATTCATAACCGTAACCGTTGGTTACCATTGAATTTGTACTGTGGTGACTGCTACTGGTCAAGTCAGGAGAAACTTCGTACCTTCGACCTATTGGAGCAGACGGCCACGCCCACATCTGGGATCCAGACGATGTTCTGAATGGCACCTGATCCGGCAACAACAGTCTGAAGCACTGATGCGTTCTATTAAAAGAGAATTTCACCGGTGGAGACATTGAATCTGTATTGAAAGTGGGTCATATATGTAGTCGAATAGTAACATCAATTTCTAATTTGGTGCCTCCTTGACCGAGAAAAGGCAGACTGACTTTATCAAGTCTGAAAGTGAACACAGCATTCCAGGAGCTCCGTGCAGAGTATAGCCTTTCCTTCATTAAAGCACTGGTGTATACCCTTTGTGTGTGTATTCCATTTCTGTAGGTGTGTGTGTGTGTGTGTATTCCATTTCTGTAGGTGTGTGTGTGTGTGTGTATTCCATTTCTGTAGGTGTGTGTGTGTGTGTGTATTCCATTTCTGTAGGTGTGTGTGTGTGTGTGTATTCCATTTCTGTAGGTGTGTGTGTGTGTGTATTCCATTTCTGTAGGTGTGTGTGTATTCCATTTCTGTAGGTGTGTGTGTGTGTGTGTGTGTGTGTGTGTGTGTGTGTGTGTGTGTGTGTGTGTGTGTGTGTGTGTGTGTGTGTGTGTGTGTGTGTGTGTGTGTGTGTGTGTGTGTGTGTGTGTGTGCGTGCGTGCGTGCGTGTGTGTGTGTGTGTCCTACCCTCAAGGACCAGATGTTCATCAGCCCCCCCACTCCTCCGGAGGCCAGGGCCAGGCCGTCAGGACTGAAGGCCACCGTCCTCACCGGGGTGATGTGTCCCTTCAGCTGGAAAACACAGTGGGCGCCCCGCCCTGACCGCCGCCAGTACTGCCCCACACCCACACACACACACACACACACACACACACACACACACACACACACACACACACACACACACACACACACACACATTAATGACGAGTGCGATGTATACAAGTATTATATTACAAAGATGCGTTGTGTTTGATGTCATTCCTTTCAAACTTCTCAGTTAGTCTTTAACTGACATTTCAAATACCATATTCACCGAATGTAAGACGACCCTGAATATAAAACGACCCCCCCCACCCCTTTTCCAGACTTATTTTTGGAGAAAAAAAAAATAGCTTTTTGTGTACATAATCTTGTTTTCTACAGAAAATAATTTTATTTGAAAATTCTAGTGATAATTCATTAGAAAAAAACATTTTAACACCATTAATTAAATATTTGGATTAATTTGTCACAAAATGTAATAAATTAAGTGCAATGTGTCCATGAATGACTTCAGAAATGAATGAATGAATGACAAAAATGAATATCGGTAACCTTTACACAAAAATGCAATAATCAAACTGTGGTAGGCTAAGTAGGAAAGACAGGTAGAAAATAACCATCTGCTTTTTTGTCACTCAGTGACAGTCGCATTGCGCCGCATCATTCGCGTACACCACCCAGGGCTAGCTTTGAATTCATTTGTCGGTATTTTCAGCTCCTTGGCTATCTCCAGAGCCCTCAGCTGAATGACGGCTCTGGTTATTGCCATTGCATCACAACATTTTTCACTGACATACTCATACACTCTCACTGTTACAAATTCTTGGTTTGGCTTCCCCCTGCTTTCCCCTGTTTTTCCATGATTTTATCTCGATTGTCCCCCCATTTTTCTGATGTATTTTTAGAACAAAGACCTTGTCTTATATCCGGGTGAATACTGTACCTTAAACTTAGGTTTCTGCTCATTCTCCCAGCATCCCTCTGATCCGGAGGAACAGGAGTCTGGGAAGTCAGACGGGTTTTGGGGAACCGTCCAAACCAAGACAAGGCCATTCTGACAGCATCTGAAAAGACACGCAAGCACAGATACAGATGTAGTGACAGGTTTGAAATGTATTACCTCCTAGGATTCCTCCCACTGGAAATACCACAAACACTTTACACCTAACTGGTAAGACATTCAGACTCAAATGATGTCACTTTCTATTGCCATTTGATTATTTGTCAATTAGTCAACTACAAATATGCTTCTGTTTAAATCAGTTTTATACAACTGTATCGATGTAAAGGAGCACACTGGCATTCATCCTATAGGCAAAGTATTATGCATGGCTCAAAAACCGTCATTTATTTGTGACCGACTTACAGTATATCTGGTCATTACCGGCTGCCGGCATCTCTTGTGTGTTACGTCTATGATCCTAACACTAATCCTTCTGCAGTGGAACACCTACGTGGCGAGCATGCTGCGGGGCTTGGGAGCACGTCCAGGCAGGCTACACCAGGCCACGCTGTTCACCACGGAGGGGTGGCTGAGGCTCTGCAGGCAGTGCCAGCCGGAGCGTGAGCCTGACTCAGAGTCCGGGCCGGCCCACAGCTTCACGGTCTCTTCTTTGGCACAGGTCAGCAGCATCCGACCACTGGCGTCCCACTTCATGCTGGTGATGGACTCCTGGAAATGCAACAGTAGATTTAGTCCTCGTGTAGACTTTCAACCTTAACCGCCTCGGTGAACATCTCATACCAAAGCAGCACCACATGGTCTGCAGTGTAGACTTATACAGGACATAGCAAATTTGTTCCGGTATCATTGACACCAAGGTCGGCGATTTCTGATATTTTTGTCACGTTTCTTTTACCTTATGTGCGTCAATCACCACGATGGCTCCTTTTTCCAAGGGCTCTTTGGATCCGATGAGCAGCTTTCCATCAGCGTAGCCCACGGCAAACGGCTTGTCCTCACTGAACCACGCTATCTGCATCACGGCCACTAATGTGAACCACAAGAGTCAACGTCAGTCGTGAAAACACCACCGGAACGAGGACTTGAGGTGTAAGATGAGGATCAGGTCAATCGGACGGTCGACAGACGACCGAGGACTTTCTAGAGTGATGACCGGTCTTCATGTCGTTCATTGAATCACGCTCACCGTCTTTCCTGCAGCAGTGGCCCAGCTCTGTGCGCTGCATGGTGGAGGCGTCCAGCACCTCGATGAGCCCCAGAGAGCCGTCCATGCGGCCCACCAGCAGCAGGTCCTTGGGCTCACTGCACCACAGGGAGACCGCCTCCCCCTCAGGCCAGGCCAGTGCCGACACCCAGTGGGGTTGGACGTCCAAGATGCCCTTACCACCTGATAGCGGGGGGGGGGGAAGCCTTGTCAGTCAGACCGTGGGGTTCTGGATTGACCAAATATATGACAGTAAAAAGGGATCCGTGTGGTGAAAAAGGTGCTGTAATGTGCGATAGAATTGTAATTTGTTACAAATGGCGTAGTCCTTCCGTGAGTGAAATGTTCTGTAAAATATATGCTATAAATGACTGGGCGCCTGCCTCTGTATAATACTATTTAGATTTTAGACTGGTCCTGGCAAATTTCTGACTAATCAGGGCATCTGTTCCCTGATTGGTTCAGGGAAGGTGAGGGGGGAGGGAAGGAGGGTGCACCGAGAGAGACAAAACGGAACCAACTAAAACCTTACATAGGTATTTGAAACGTGTTAAAAGTCAGATTTCAATGTACTGTAAGGATCTTGAACTAATACGAGGACACAAAGGAGCGAAGGTTTGTTTACCATTGACCTGCCAGATGTTGACCATCTTCTCCATGGCAGAGGCCAGGTATTTGCCATTGAGGCTCCAGGCCAGCGAGGCCAAGCAGTGTTCACCAGGAGAGCCCAGGGAATTCAACCCCTCCTCTGAAGAGCTGTCACTGTCACCAACAGGAACAGCGGAGAGAAGACAGACACAAGCAAAACATTCACAGCACACGGGTGAACATGGAGATGTAGCTGGGAAGCTGACACAGAAATGGGTGGGAAAAGGCTGCTAAAGTCCAAAAACACACAAATAAGTTAGGTTTGCTAAGGACCGCTCTACTCTCTGCAGACACTGAAATGGGGGAGAAGAGACCAAGGGTGTTATCGTATCGGGCCTCACGTCTTGTTGAAGATGCAGGTCTGCTGCAGAGTGTACTGGTTCTTGGTTACGTTCCACAGCCTAGCCGTCCCGTCACTGCCGCTCGTGGCTAAAAGTCCTTTTGTACTGCACCAGCCTAATGTGATGACCTGTACAAAGGGCACATGTACACACACACACACACACACACACACACACACACACACACACTTATTATTTTCAGCAAGGGCATATTTCCTTTTTGGCTGAAGCATTTGGAACCAATATTTTTCAAGTGAATTAACACGGAAAGACAAGTCCGCGTGAAGGTGGCCCGTGACCTACGCGGCTCTGGTGGGCCTCCAGCTTCACCATGGGACACTTGCGCAGGTCCCCCGCCATGTCGGCCAGCGTCAGGGGCTGGGCGTGGCTGTTGTCGCGGTCGCGCGCGGCCAGCGTGCGCACCAGCTGCTGCGCCGCCCACTGCCGGTGCTGGGACGACAGCCTGGAGGAGAGGCAGCAAGCGGCCAGAGCGTTGGCCAGCTCCAGGGCCCCTACAGCGGGGGCATTGTGGGAAGGATGGGCGTATAAATGCGCAATTAAACCTGCTCAAACACAAAAGATGAAAAAGATGCCTGGTGAGTGAGGAGGGAAAAAAAGGACACAAAGGGAAATACAAAGGAAAACAAAAATCACGTACAAATGGTAAAATGGTTTGATTTGAATTGATTGCTAGCACACGCATGAACTGTTGTGAGTTGCTGAGGTTCTTGGAAGGTAAAAGATGCGTACATTATAAATATCATTAACATAACATAAATAAACATGCTTTTGTGAAAAATTTACAATTTGTATTTATCAAAATGTATACATTTTACAATAATAATTGCACAATTATTATTGCACCGGTGGCACGGTTTGTGCGGACGTGTGGAGCTCTATCTGGGCAGCGTTTGACTGTGGTGCCCGCGAGAAAGTTGGGCTTTTCGAACTCTTGTATACGCCACGGTGTGAGTGGATGGTAAAGCTCCGTTTGAGCAGAGATGCATTTAACACCAAGTGAGGGTTAGGCTTCCCGGACATCTATAGTATGACAGTATGATGATGCTGCCCAATCGACCGGTCAATCACAAAGATACGGGTAGTATCATCCCTACGGCATTTACCACTTGATTGACGAAAATTGCCTGTAAGACTTTGACAAATGGTTTCAAGACTTTGCTTTACTCGAGCCAATCGCTACATTTATGTGCAATCCATTAAGGGAAGATGTTGAGGTTCAGCAAAAATTCCAGCACTGTTTCACCTGAACACGCCTGCAGTGGAGGATGAGATTTTGATAGAACAAGCTGATATTGAGCTTAAGTCCAGGGCTGATGGACAATTTGGGAACCTACTCACAAAGGAAAAGTATCCAAACATCAGGAAATGTGCTACTTCCTTGACGGCATTATTTGGCTCACCTTATTTATGCCAGTCAGCCTTTTCCCACACGAAGATTATCAAGTGCAATCACCATTCCACCATGAGTGATGGTCATTTGGAAGCCTGCTTGAGACTAGCTACCAGCAGCTACTGCCCGGACTATGCAACCCTGGTTGAATCCATTCAGTGCAAGTCATCAGAGTACGTACTCAGTATACAAATAAATATATGTATGCATTTTTTTTAATGTATGTAGATAATTTTGACCTTTTTTCGCAAACTGAAAAAAGTGTGGTATAACACTACGGTGTGGCGGATTTCATATACAACATCGCTTATTATAATGCTCATACACGACGGAACTTAAAAAGTATCAAAAGGTAGGCGTGGGTCGTAACCATGGGGATGACACGCCCCCCCCACCTCTTTCTTAAAACTCTCAGTCCAAAACACATTTTCTTTATTCACATAATGTTCGAATTTCGTCTGAATCAGTTAGGCTCACTGGCTCTTTAATAAAAAGATGACATGATATTGATGATGAATGTTGATGACAACACAGTCTTCTACCTCTCCACAAACCTCTTTTCTCGAGGTCCGTCTTGTCGTACGCGGGCCTCAGCCGGGCCCCTTTGTCCGCCAGCAGGGCCACCAGCGCCTGGGTCACCACGAAGTTGGGCGACGTGACCAGCTTGTTCTCTTCCGCCACGCCCCGCAGGAAGCTGGGCAGGAACTTCCGCTGAATGGGGTCGTCCACGGTGGTGAGGTTCATGCCCGTGGCCGCTGAGATCAGGTTCTGGATGGAGGAAGTCAGATCAAGTCTTTGTTGAGTTACGTTGAAATCTATTTTACGTACTCAACGCTTTGTTCAAACTCTCACTTGTGCCTTATATAGTGCGTGACTAAATTGTGTAATGTTGTCTGAAAATTGAGTGTACAAATCTGGTTCCCGACGTAATGCACTATTTAATACCCATATTGCACCTTAAACCTGATGCATATATGCATATTTCCGCTCAATTTTTATATATATATATATATATCCCATGATGCACAACGGTTTTTAATTGAGCGATCACAGGGTGACATCGCACAGGTGCTGGTTAGTGCGACCAATAAACGTCACGCCAGTGGACTTCCAGCACATAATCATATCCTACAATGTGTGTGAGACAATTCAAACATTGCCAAGATAAAATGGACTGCAATTATATAGCGCATTTTTTGTAACCAGTGGCCACCCAAAGCGCTTTACAATATTGCCTGACATTCACCCATTCATACACACATTCACACACCGACGGCGGCGTCAGCCATGCAAGGCGACAGCCAGCTCGTCGGGAGCAGTTAGGGTGAGGTGCCTTGCTCAGGGACACCTCGACACTCAGCTAGGAGGAGCCGGGGATCGAACCAGCAACCTTGCGGTTACCAGCCAACCCGCTCTACCCCCTGAGCTAATGCCGCCCGATAAGATCGTCTAAACCCAGACAATTAACATTTCTGCTGTGCCCCCTCACTTTAACGCCATTAAGTTTGAACAGCTCTTACCTGAGTGCAGAGCTGCACCAGCAACTTTGCCGCATTGGGACTGTTGGAGGCCAGACAGCCCACGGCGGTGCTGAGGTAGGCCAGGCAGGAGATGGGCTTGTTGGCCTTGCTGGCGCCACGCGGCCGTTCTGCTGGGCCCGAGCCCGTGGGGGGGCTGGTGGACAGGCCGGCGCGCCCCGCCGCCGCCAGACACATGAGCCGCACCAGCGTTCTGATGTCGGTCAGACCGAGAGACTCCAGGCCTGCCGCCAGACTGCAGCTGGAGCCGCTGTTGTTGCCATGGTGGAGGAGAGAGTCAAATTAAGTTAGGACGACGCGTGACAACAATTCGGAAATCCTCCCGAAGTTGGTGCAAACACATTGATATTGAGCATAAGTCCAGGGCTCATGGACAATTTGGGAACCTACTCACAAAGGAAAAGTATCCAAACATCAGGAAATGTGCTACTTCCTTGACGGTATTATTTGGCTCAGCTTATTTAGGCTAGGGATGTGAATAACTCAAATTAAAACTAAAATCTTTCATGGTCGAATAATCAGTGGGTGGTTATGAACGAATAATCGATTATTCGATGTGTGCCGACATTCACAAAGGATCATCGGCAAGAAATCACTTAACATCTTAAACGCAAAAAAACCTAACTTTAACAGTGATCGGTGTTTGTGTGGTATGCACACACGGAGCACACATTGCGCGGCCCAGCGGTGTGAGGACGCGTACCTGACGGAGAGCAGGGACAGGGCCCTCATGACCATGGTGCGGGCCAGCAGGACCTGCGCGGCGGCCGTCACCCTGCGCAGGGCCATGACCCGGTCGTGGGGGTTCTGGATGGCCGCCGCCTGCTCCCCCAGGGTCACCCGACCCGAGGAGTTCTTCTCCACCGAGCCTTGACATCCTGACACACGCACGCACGCACGCGCACACACACGCACACACACACACACACACACACACACACACACACACACACACACACACACACACACACACACACACACACACACACACACACACACACACACACACACACACACACACACACACACACACACACACAAAACACTACTATTTACTTGTTTTTCTTTTTTGTGATTGAAAAACTATATTAACTATATGTAATATTACCAAGAAATACACGATGCACGTATGATTGTTTCTGCCGTGCAGTAAACACATACGAATACATTTCCCAGCATCAACTTCGTTGACCCGAG
The DNA here is from genome assembly GCF_964030765.1 of Micromesistius poutassou. Taxonomy (NCBI): domain Eukaryota; kingdom Metazoa; phylum Chordata; class Actinopteri; order Gadiformes; family Gadidae; genus Micromesistius; species Micromesistius poutassou. The sequence goes on from NC_140282.1 coordinate 17,693,409, forward strand.
CAAATGTTGTTCCTTCAAAATATACTATCTGTATGTCAGAGAATTGATTTTAAAATCATGTTGTGACCTATAAATCCCTACATGGTTTAGGGCCAAAGTATTTAACTGATATGCTTCCACTACATAAGCCTTCTAGGCCACTAAGATCCTCTGAGTGAGGATCAACACGAAACATGTCAACACGAAACATGGGGAAGCATGATTTAGTTACTATGCAACAAATAGCTGGAATAAACTCCCTGAGGATGTAAGACTTGCCCCAACTCTGACAGCTTTTAAAACAAGACTGAAGACTTTCATGTTTGCTTTAGCTTTCTGCTAAATCTTAAATCTACAATGCTTCTATTTTTTTAATTTTATTAGTAACTTTGCCTTTATTTTCTCACTTTCTAAAATGCATTTTTTTTAACTCTGCCTTTCTAAAATGTTTTTTTTTAACTTTGCCTTTATTTTTGATCTATTTAACTTTTTACTTATCCATTATTTTCTTTTATTGTATGACAATGTTTATATGTGAAGCACTTTGAGTCTGCCTTGTGTATGAAAAGTGCTATGTAAATAAAGTTGCCTTGCCTATCTATGATTTCAAACATATTCCATTGAACTGAATCAGACTATTTTCTCCAACAGCAGTGATGACAAATATTGACACTAGATTAGATTAAGAATTAAACCGTCAAAGAATATCATAGAGAGGATGTTTATACAGTGCAGAAGACATACTGGACCTAACTGACCGATCTGCAGCAGCGTCTCCTCCATGCTGTTGGTGGCCGTCACCATGGCAACGGAGGCTCCCAGCGGGTCGCTGTCGGGGAACTGGACGGCCTCCGGCACCAGGCGCCGCTCCCCGAGGCCCAGGGGGCCGGCCAGCATCTCAAACTCCTCCTCCCCGGTCAGCTTCTCGTCCTCGTCCACGTCCAGCATGTCCCAGTCCTCTGAACCAACCAACCAGGGCGCCAAAGGAGACAGTCAGTGCGTTATTTGAAACATGCAAACATTTTTTTTTTACTAGAAACCCCTAGTAAACTTTTATGCACGGTTTGGACATCATCATCCGCCTCACCTTCATAGACGCTGTCCTGTTTTCCTAAGAGGTCGGGAGCCTGACCTTTGTATCTGTCAAAGAAGAGAGTTGTATTACTCGTAACCATAACCGGATATGGAATTACAATCACTTCATCCCCAGTGAGTGTTTACTGGCATGCATTTGTCAATAGGAGAATCTGAAATACGTTACAGAGAACCAGGTCAAGATTCGGCCAACAGGTCAACACTGGGCCAAAAGCTGACACAGGCTTGTAAGCAGAAGGTTCTGTATGTTGAAGAAGCATGTTAAAGCCTGCGTGTCTGTGGACCAGTCTATGAGTCTCGATAACACATTTTTGGAGCCACTACATAGAGAGACACAAAAGAGTGACATCAAATAAATGTAAAAGAACATGAGATGAACATTGTGCTGTGTGTTTGTCCTCCATGCTTTAGTCCATGTGTTGTTTCTCCCCTTCCATCTAAAAGGACCACAATGGAAACAAGCCTTTGGGCTTTATTGTGTTTTTTTTATCCTTTTGTTAATTGTTGTTCAATAAAGTTTTCATTCATTCATTCAACAACACGTTTAAATCCTTCGGTGACGGCGTTTCTCCTTGGAGGGTTGGCTACCTCTCCACGGAGGGCACCTTGGCCTTGCTCTTGACCGCCAGGTACTTCTCCCTGCAGCCGCCGCACAGCAAGTAGTAGGGGTTGCCGCTGCCACACTCGCCGCCGAACCAGCCGTCCACGTAGGAGCCGTTGCTGCGGTAGCCCTGCCGGTTGGCGCTGCGGCCGCAGCCCGGGTGGCTCTTCTTCATGTGCTGGTTGAAGTTGGCCACGCTGGCCTCGCACAGCTCACACACCACCACCTCGTCGCGCTCCTCCGTCTCGCACACGTGCTGCACATTGGGGGGGGGACACGGACACACGGGACATTGGACAACAGGATGAGAAACAATCACGAGTTGAAGTTAAAGCTGCGAGCGGCATTTTGACGGGTGCCAAGCCTAAAGCCGACCAATAAGACCATGTCAGACCATGAAGATCTTTGATAGACCATTAAGGCCGTGACGCAGACCATTAAGACCCTGACGAAGACAATTAAGACCTTTTTTGTTTGCATGTGGTTCATACTGGAATAGCCTCAGCTTGGATCTGGTGATGGGCGAACAAACTTTCATGACCGTACGTCAAAAGGCTGAGGAGTTATGAGTCTTTAAAAGTTTTCAATTGATCACTTTAGCGCCCCCTATTGTCTTATTTTGATGAACTTTAGCCTGGTTAACCTTGACCTATAGTACACCAAGTTTGGTGATGATTGACTCAAGTTCACCCTGCCTTTAGTCACCTAACATTGATTGGGCTAATTTGGAAGTCCAGCCGCCATAACAACAACATAACAACAAACAAACTTCAAATATGATTTTTGGGCAAAAGTCAAAGCCCTACTTGGCACCCTAATAAAGGACACAGACAAGGGCAAAAAACACCTCATGATTAATCATAAAAGCCTAGGTGAATTAATGACACGCCATACATGATTAAAAGGATGCTTTTTTTACGGAAGGATCAAAAGCCATTCAGAAGATTAAGTCAGAGAGAGAGAGAGAGAGAGAGAGAGAGAGAGAGAGAGAGAGAGAGAGAGAGAGAGAGAGAGAGAGAGAGAGAGAGAGAGAGAGAGAGAGAGAGAGAGAGAGAGAGAGAGAGAGAGAGAGAGACAGAGATGGATATGTCTTCTACGCATGCATTAATTATATTTAAAAAGCAGGGCGTGTCAGTGGCATGTGGCAGCAGTGCTCGGCCATAGCATAGAAACACACACACCCATGTTGGCCAGTCCAATACCTCTGGGATCCACATTCCCAGAATGTCCGTGTCACTGGCCAGGTCCTGGCCGAACATGGCCTCCATCGTCTCCTCGTCCAGGTCCATGTCCAGCTCCTCGTCCAGGCTGAAGTCGTACAGGGCGCCGGGGTCCTGGTGCTGCTGCTGCAGTGCGGACACCTCGCGCCGCGACTGGCTCTGGTGGGCCTGAACGGAGCGGTACAGACCGGCTGGGGAGAGACACAGACACAGACAGAGACAGAGAGAGAGAGAGAGAGAGAGAAAAAGAGCAAGTCCCTTAGCCATTCCTTTATTGGCACGATTATATTGGAACACTATTTTTCTACATGACTGCTTAAAAAGACTCCGTAACAAAAGGACATCTCCCACACACCAAAGATCAGTAAAAAACGTCATCCATTTTACAGTATGCTAATTCTAACGTGACACGAGCCGTTATCAGGCCAGCAGATCAGCTCACGGAAGTGAGAGACAATGTGAGGCGTAAAGGCTGCTTGATGGTGAGGGATGTAAAGGTGCATTCAGACGAAAAAAGGAAGGGGCGGTGCAAAGTCCATACAAAGTCAATGCAAAGATGCTTTTAGAGGTGAATTTCTTGCCAGAAAAAACCTGTGTGTGATTGATGAATGGCACGGCGCGAACAACCTGGTTTTGCAAGAATTTTTACGCGAACAACCTGGTTTTGCGAGAATTTTACGCGGACAACCTGGCTCCCACATATTTTGCGTGATTCTACCCTCAAAAACACTTCGCCTGAGTTGATCGTTTCCGCTTGAGACGCTTGTTCGTGACAGCCAATCAGCGTTCACTCCCTGAAGTCCATACAGAGTGAACCGCAACATGGAGGGGAAAGTGATTGTTGGCATTTGCGGACTCCCAGAGCTCTATATAATATAATATAATATAATGTATAGATATCTATATATAGGGTCAAAAGCTGTGTGCGCCTCCGGATGATATTACGAATCCTAAACAACGGTGTTGGGTTCTCCAACGTCTCTGACACTTCCAGAACAAGTCAAGACTCGTAGTGGTGGTTATCTCGGCACATGGTTGAGAATTAATTGGTGGAAAAAGAAACTTCGAGAGTTCACAAGAGGAAGCCCCTCCTCCTAAATGCACGGCGAGAGACACGGGCGTGTCACTTGGGTCTCACCAGCTCGGGCGAGCAGGGTGCGCGCGGCCAGGTCGAAGCGGTGCTTCCTGCTCACAGCAGAGCGCCCCCTGGTGGGGGGGCCGCTGGAGGCCGACGCGCTCTCCTGCTCCAGGACGTCGGGACTGCAAGAGGAAAAAAAAAAACATCCTGTCAGGATTTTTTCAGCATATTGACTCACCTCATAATTTAAAAAGATGCCGTCGGAAAGATGAAAGTGTAATTTGAAAGTAATTTGATATAAACACTGTGACACTGCGAATATCCACCTCACTAATCCTAACTAAATCCTAGAAAAAATATATATATACTAGAAAAATATATTGATTTTTCGATAAATATCTATACTGAATATTTGAAACGCTTTCAATAATCATTCTATGGTGTACACGATACACAAATACCAGTCGCGCTTTCTCGCTCTCTTCTCTCCGATAGCGAGTTAACACGCGCGTTGCTACAGCACCGACACGGCCACCCCTCCTCTCACTCACTCGCAGTGAGCTCTACTGCAGTAACTCGGCACTAGTCTCAGTGCTCTGTGTGACGGTGTTGGCTAAAGAGTTAGCAAGCACTCATGTCAGGAGCAGCGCCTCTGCGACCGGTTTTGGTAGAGAAAGAAAACACAAGTGCTGTTCAGAGGTACTTTGGCTTTGAGGCAAATGACCAAGACAAAAGTAAACCCATATGCAAGCGATGTTACAGAGACACATTTAGCGATGCATCTGAAGGACCTCTTTAAGAATTTCGAGAGATTGGTGGAAGCTTTTCTTTCTTGAGCTAGAAGTTGAACTTGTTGTGAACATCTCGTGCTGCCATTGCCCAATGTCACTTCTGAGTCAAATCACTCCATCATCTCTTTTAAATTCCTTATTCCACGAGTGGTAGGCTACAACGACCGGCTGGTTTCTAGTTCTCCCTTGTTGAGCTCTTCACGTTCTACCTTCGCCTGCGCAGCCGTCTCCGACAATAAACAAAGCAGCATGCATACACACGACTAGGCCAAATTACTGCCTGATGAAAATTAGACTATTTCAAAGTGTGCTTGTTTTTTCGGATGTAGGTAACAATATATAACAATAGTTAACAATGTATATGCATATATATTTTTATTTTTAATTTGATCTGTAAAACCGCCACCCTCCCAAATTTAATTTAATTTTAAAAATAAAATTCACGTCATCCGCCCGATCCGCGGTTCAGCCGTGGATCGTCCGTGGCTGCAACCGCCGAACCGCGCCGATCTCTAATCCGGAGCCTACCTCTCGCTGAAGCCCTCCTCCAGCTCGCTGGGGTCGGCGGTGGACATGTCCCCGGGGGAGCACAGGTAGGGGGTCCTGTCCAGGGACTTGCCGGTGGCTCCGTGGCAGGAGGACCCCGAGCCGCCGCCGCCGCCGCCGCCGGAGCGCTGCTCGTCCTCCTCCTCCGTGCCGGGGTTCTCGATCATCCACATGGCCAGCACCGTGATGTTCTGGGCGTCCGCCTCGCCGCGGGCACCTGGGGGGGGCAGCAGCAGCAGCAGCAGCAGCAGCGCCGTTGGTTATCATCACAGCACCGGGATGACACTGAGGCCGGGCGTCGTGCTAGGCTCAACATTACTTGGTGACCAAAGGACGAACGCATCCCTTCACCGCCTTTCTATTTATCTGTATTAGTTTAAGATTTAAAAGCTCTTTTTCAAGAGCCCTGGCCGACAGCAGTATAAAACAACACACAACCAGGTCACAACGGATCAACAAAAGCCGACCTCCAATACAGTCCACTTCATAAGTAACGTTGAACACAAAGTTACATGTGCCAAGGGGTTGGAACGGAATATAGTGCTCACGTTTATACGGTTCATATCATTTCATTCATGGGTTTATTGTGTGCCTGTATCATTTGTTAAACCTATTGTGTAATAGTCTACAGTCACAACATAAGCATCAAGGGTTACATTTCCAACACATCCAGGAATGTATTGGACCAGATCATTTGCAAATGAAAAGATTTTTTTTTTCCCCCCTTGTTTGTATAAAATGTCACTTTGCCTCTTTAATGGATTATAATTACTTGCATGAATCTTGCAATTTCTGGGTTTTATCTTCATTTTTGAATGCGGTTTTGAATGCGCTTTGGATAAAAGCGTCAGCTAAATAAATAAATAATGTAATACAATGGACCTGGAAGGAATTGAAACAACATAAACAGACAACACTTCATTTCAGTCTGTGGTTCTAATGAATGAATCTGCTGAACGACACCAAAGAGGTTCTGGAGAAAGAGACGGACCGGTAGCTTCCAGAGCCTTGGTGATCTGCCGCAGGGAGAAGCCCATCTCCAACAGGGGCACGATGGCCGGTGGGGGGGGGGACGTTGACAGGCGACTGCTGGGGTCCGAGAGAGCTGGAAAAATACGAGTCACAGGTATGAATATGTACGGAATAATCACAGAGAGGCAGGGCAATAAACAGTTTGATATGCCCGGCTAGTGGACGGCGTAACCTTACGGTAACCTTCCACGAGCCTACGAAAAACAACCGACCGGGGAACATAGGACCCGGGGAACAGAGGTACGCTCCCCGTTAGCTCGGCTGTAGCTTATTAGTTTCTATAGCAACCACACAAGGCTGCATCTGATCACTAGTTTAATAACGTAGTCGCTGCATTGTATCTCGCATGCGAAACATGTATCGACTGACCCTCCGATAGATTTCCGACACATTTTAGAAACTTTTAAACTTTTTATTTTTACAATGGACCTCATGTTTGACTTTTCTGTGATAGAAAAAAAATACAAGCGGCGTATTGCGTAATCTACTATTTGATGACGCTGTGCTCAGTCAGCGGGCAACCTGCCGGGTTAATGCCCTCCTCCCAGCCAATCAGAATCAAGCATTCTTAAACGAAGTAGAATAAAATAATATACTTGACGAGTGAGTGAGTGAGTGAGTGAGTGAGTGAGTGAGTGAGTGAGTGAGTGAGTGAGTGAGTGAGTGAGTGAGAGAGTGAGTGAGTGAGAGAGTGAGAGGGTGTCTGTCTGTGTGTGTGTCACTTACAGGTCCTGTTCTGGTTCCTGGAGGGCTGCATGTCAGGGGAGGTGAGACTCTGCCTGCGACACACCTCGTCTGACGGGGAGGTGGGCAGGGAGGCGACGGGGGGCGTCTGAGCGCGGCGGGTGGGGAGCAGCGTGGTGGTGGGATAACTGGAAAACATTTGCCTGTAAAGGGAACATAATAGTCGACATGAACGCCTGTCTTTGAAACCAAAAAAACGTCTATATCTCTAAGTGGTACTGGATATTTACTTGTTTTAATCTTACGCTGAAACAGGAGAAAGGTGGAAACAATAGAGCGAAATATGTTTTCTAGCAAGTTCCTTAATCAGTTGATTATGAGCTGTGTTAAGGTAGTTGAATTCTAACGCCTCGTACCCACTGTACACGTCCGTCGACGGAAGAGAGTGGGCGTGTCCGACGCATGGGGGTAAAACACGATCTGCGTATAACGTGCGTATAACTCGATCTGATTGGCCGACGGATCCGTCGCTGCCTGAAAAGTTAAACTTTTCTCAACTTTTGGACGCAAGAGACGGCGCCGATTTGACGGACGGGACCCACAATGCATTTCGGGAGCGTCCCCATGTAAAGTCAATGAGATCCGTCGACGGACGTGTACAGTGGGTACGAGGCGTGATGCTAATGCCAGACAGAATTTCCCGATGTGCCTAAAAGACTAATATAATAATCGTACAGGTGTTGAATGTATCACAGTGTGTTTGTGTTCTGACCGGAGGAGGCTGAGGGGCATGACCCCCGGGGACTCGGTGGCTGGGGCGGTCTCCGTGTCGGTGACGGGCGTGGTGGCGGTGGTGGTGTCCTCCAGAGAGGAGCTCATGAAGGAGGTGGTGCTGGAGGCGGAGGGGCTGGTGGTGACCGGGGTCTGGGCCAGCAAGTCCCCCCCCTCAGTACCTTCCCCCTCCCCTTCCAGCTCAGTCCGCACCCCTGAGCAGGAACGAAAACAACAGTGAACCAACGGAAACATGCTTTGGTTTCATCCGTTTGTCACCCGTACCGGTCGTAAGAACGACTGATTTACCACCAGCATTAACCCTCAAAAGAAGGGAGAAAGAGGTTAACGGAAGTAGATTAATTGGAAGTAAAGAAAATGATGCGATCACAACAGAGACAGTAAGTAAGTAAGAAAGCAAGCAGGTAGGTATTTGTATAGCCCCTTTCAGCGTGCTTTACAGGGTAACAAGAAATATAGAATAAAAAAACGCATACTTCAAATATTCTGTACTGGTTAAGTCCCTGCTAGCTACACTCCGTGAGATGAGGATGTTACAGCCTGAGTTCAGCTGGTGTCAGAATCAGAATCAGAAGAATCAGAATCTTATTTATTGCCAAGTGTGTTTACACATGCAAGGAATTCTTTTTGGTGTGGTGGTGCAAAAACAAACAACAAACAAACATAGTGCAAAAAAGAGAAGACATGGTGCAAATAACAAACAAACATAGTGCAAAAAAGAGAAGACATGGTGCAAACAACAAACAAACATAGTGCAAAAAAAGAGACGACAGAATGAGGTGATAACGGTGTCCTAAGCGTTGCTCACCGCCAGACTTTGCCTTGGCCGCGCTGGGCTCCTCCAGCAGCCCGCTGACCACCAGCTTGTAGACCATGGCCTGGGCTCGCTCCAGGTCCCCCAGGCCCAGGGCCCGCTTGATGGGCGACCGCATGACGGCGCGCTTCACCATGTGCCGCATGAGGTACTGCAGCGCCGCGCGCATCTCCACCTCCTCCTGGCACACGGGCGACGTGGCGGCCGCCCCGGGGCCGGGGTTGGCGTTGAGGTCGGCGTTGTGCCTGCTGGCCGCAGCCTCTGGTAGCACCTTAACGGAGAAGACAAGACAATGAGTGCTATCTATCTCTAGATCTATATCTATATCTATATATATATATATATATATATATATAACTAAAGACAGACAATGAGTGCTATCTATCTCTAGATCTATATCTATATCTATATATAACTAAAGACACACAATGAGTGCTATCTATCTCTAGATCTCTATATCTATATCTATATCTATATCTATATATATATATATGATGTCCATCGTTATGAAATCCATGATTAAAATCAAGGCTCGCATAAGACTAGGGCCACACAATGAAGTGCATATTCAACTCAAATGTAAATTGTATCCTCTACAATTAGCTAAATCGTGCAAAGTTGCATAAAACAAAATGCTGAAAAGAAAAAAAAACTTTTCATGTCATTTACATAAAAGACGATTATAAAACATAACAAGTCAGCAAAATAGTGCAATAACAAATGAGATAACAAACTCTGGAGGTGGCGGAGAAGATAAAGCTGCGTCACGTTTTGAACCACACACTTGGGAGAGTCGTGACGTCCAGAGTCTGCACAGATCCGCGTTAGCATAACGCTTCTTCATAATAGTTTACTACTTTAGAATAGATTTAGAATATTGGGCAGCACAAACCAAATCACAACGATTGTCCTAACTGTGCCCAGCCCTGCGTTGCACTGTGATGGGTGGTGTCTCTGTGTCGACTGCGTACCTTGGGTATGAGCAGCAGCTCTGCATACTTGCTGCAACTGAGCAAGGAGCTCAGGGCCTTCATGGCCCCGAGGTAGAGGTAGGACAGCTGCACCGCGTGCATTTCCGACTGCGCGGCGAGCGAGGCGTCATGGCTGCGTCCGCCGTGCTCGTGGCCCCTCCTCCTGATGGCCTCGCCGCCGCCGGCGGCGGGGGGGGGGGTAGTGGGGCGACCCGGGAGCCGGGACGCTGTCGCCGGCCACCGCGCCGCCGGCCTGCTGCGGGGACCCCGCGGCGTAGAGGGAGATGTCGTTGTCTGACAGGGAGCTGGTCGCGGCATGCGCCTTCACCTCGTCCAGGCTGTGGGAGACGCGCATGTCCGAGGCGGGCGCGACGACCGAGGGGGCAGAGTCCCTGGCAGAGTCGGCCCGCTGCTGCTGCTGCTGCTGCTGCTGCTGCTGCTGCTGCTGCTGCAGTTGGGCATCGGGGCGGTCGTCGCTGCCCGCCGACTCGTGGCCCGCCGCGGCGCCGCCGCGGTGCCGCTTGTCGTGGCGCCGCAGGCCCAGCTTGGCGGCGGCGGCGGCGGCGTCCTCCTGGACGCTAGTGAGATAGGTGATGTCTAGGAGCAGCGCGGCGGTGAGGCCGCGGAAGCGCGCCACGTCGAAGGGCATCGGCTCGCAGGGCTCCAGGTTGTACAGCGGAGTGTCACTAGGCGACCAGAAAGTTGGGAAGCTTTAATAAAAGGTGGCGGAGGAGGAGGAGTAAAGGAGGAGACAAGGAAGGAAGGTAGGAGAAAAACAAAGTGAGAGGGGAGAGGGCAGGATAGAAGAAGAGCATGCGTGGGCCAACACATATCGAGAGGATGGTGCCATGGTGGGTGAGTCTGCAATGACGACGCGTGCAAAGGAGGATGGTCAGAAATGGCTGCTCCACACTGGATCAACGAAAAAGTTATGTTTGATTGATGCAAGGGGAAATTATGGGATAGAATCTTCATTAGTAAGCCATGAAGTAGAGAGGCAAAGTAAGTATTCTCATGGCAAGCAAAGTATTCAGATTGCATCAACTTCATTTTTGGATGCTTTGAAAATGAATGAGGTCAAAAACCTTCTAAAACCAATTTAAACAAAGTAGATATTCCATGTAAAGCATGCGGCAAGTGCAACCAGTGATAAAAATTGGCTGTATTTCTTATCCATGCATATTTATTAAAGATTAAATAAGTTATTAATAATAATAATAATAATGTTGAATGAAAGTGTGTTGTTAACACGGTAACAAAGTGTGTTGTTAACAGCTGTGGGTTAAACAGAAGCTAAATATCTAGTGCTAAGCTGATCAGCGTTGGTCAGTGTTGCAACGAATCACTGATTATCATGTTGCACAGTGGTTGCAAACAACAACAACTCTCCATTGCAACAGCATCCATGGTCATGCTTCAAAGAACGGCATGCTCTTTGTGGAAAAAAAGGTCCAACAAAAGTAAGAAAATAAACGCTTGGTACACACGGACTACAAGCGGCGGCGGGTCCCCCCGGCGGTACCTGATGGTGACTTCCGCCTCGTCCCACTGCACCTTGGCCGAGGTGCTGCCCTCCTTCACCACGCCCAGCAGGGTGGCGTGCCGCCCCGTCTGCTTGTGCACGCAGCGGCCGCCGACGCGCAGGCCGCCGTCGGTGCCGCCGATCACCGCCAGCACGGGCCACACCTCCGTGCACAGCGTGCGCAGGTGCTGCTCCGACAGCTCCCCGAGGCGGCCCGGGCGGCCCCGCTCCTCGGGGGGGCGGGCGGCCGCGTCCTGGCTCTCCCGCTGCGCGTCGTGCTCCTCGCGGCTCTGCACCGAGCAGCTCTTCTTCAGCCTCTGGCCCCCCGCGGCGGCGGCGGCGGCGGCGGACTCCCGGAAGCAGGCCTTGATGGCGTGGAGGCGCTCCACCATGACCTTGTTGATGCGGTGCGTCCAGTGGTCCGCGCGGTGCAGGATGCGGATGAGCTGCGTCGTGGCCTCCGCCAGCACCGTGGCCACGGGGCTGCAGACCGGGTCGCCCGGCAGAAGGTCGCGGGGCGTGCCGCGCATCTGCATGTCGCAGATCTTCACCTGGGGACACACACACGGGGTGAGAGCGTTAAGGGTTCAGTCGGGGGTCATGTTAGGAAGCAAGGCAAGACAAGCCGACCACCGATAGGTTCGGACGCTGGTTCGAAGATGTGTACGCAGGGGTTGAGAGATGTGAAATTACCACATGCAACCCACCACTTTGTTCATTTTCTTATCTTATTACAATTCTTGGGCAAGCACAAATTGTCGTTATAGCATGACAACTACTACTAATATTATATCCTGAGATGAATATTACGCTTAGACAGATACTCAATTGAATTAATTGTGAATGATTGTAAATCCCAGGGTGTCTCACCTTCTCCCCTGGATTGCTGCTGTAGAACATAACACAGGGGTAGAGCTCAGTGGCGTCAACGTCTTCAAAGGCCAACTTGGGTTCCTACGGAGAGAGTCGTTTCATCAGTTGAGTCGACGCAGTAAATATTTGATATCTACAGTGACTACGGGTTACACGTTTGATCGTGTCAAGGCACTTGATTCCTGTTATAGTAGATGCGGGGAGGGGGGAGGATATCTTTAAAGGACAATTCCGGTATTTTGAACATTGAGGCCCCTTTCTGGGTTGTCTAGGATGAAATAGAGTGCTTGACACCGAAATTTTGACTATTGGTCCTATCTCGGGTATTTGGCTAATTTAGAATCGCCCCTGCCTTCTTCAGAATGGCTGGCTACTTCACAAACCTTTCCTTAAAACAACCCTAAACGGTTGTTTTCAGAAATGTGCAACTCACCGAGTGGTTAGGGGTGTTTGTTGATGTTCCAAATCAAGTATCGTAGCCAAATACAGTTTCTGTCTTGTTTTATTTGGCATTTTGTAAATCCATTGCTTTCTGTTGGAAGACTCATTGCTCGTTGACCGGAAACGGAAAGTCAAAATTTCGGTGTCAACCACTCTATTTCATCCTAGACAGCCCAGAAAGGGGCCCCAATGTTCAAAATACCGGAATTGTCCTTTAAGATCCCAAATATGTTTACAACTACAACAGATACAAGACCGATCTTGTATCTCAGAAAATGACAACCTTAAAGATCCCATGGCATGCTACTTTATGGATGCTTATATATATAGGTGTTAGTGGGCCCCAAATACAGTATTTGAAGACGTTCAAGAAATTCAGCCTTGGTGCAGAGTTACAGCCACTACGAGCCAGTCCCACAATGAGCTCTCCACAAACGTGCCGTTTTTAGAGGCGGGTCAAGGTGGAGGGTGAGGGTGTGGCCCTGAGCAGCTTGCGGCCACGGTACCATGCGCTAGTGTTTACAGTGGAACACTGAACACTCCGGGTGCTCCGGCGGGAGTCCTGGAGCTCTATATCTAAATAATATCATATTATATTTAGATATCTATATAATATAATATATATTATCATGGTCAAAAGCTGTTTGCGCCTCCGGATGATATTATGAATCTCAAACGACTGCGTCGGGTTCTCAGACGCCTCTGGTTCTTCCACTTCCACGTCAATATTAAGTACAGACTGAACCGCGACATGGAGGAGAAGGGGATTGTTGCCCGGGGTTGTCTCCCGCCGGAGCCCCGCTGCCCGCTGCCACGGGGCTCTGTCAGGAGACAACCCCGGGCAACAATCCCCTTCTCCTCCATGTCGCGGTTCCCAATTCCTTCTTAACCATGGCCAAGATAACCCCCACTACAGATCTCGTTGTGGAAATACCAGAGACCTCAGAGAACCCGACGCAGTCTAGTCTTTTCACCAAATGGGAGCTTTATGCAAGCTTGCGTTATTGTGTTGCGTGTTATGCGCCATAACACCAACAGCAGAACGGTTATCCAAATAACAAAGAACACTTGCGTTAGTGTGTGTATTCACACACACACACACACACACATGTGGTGCTAGCACGGTCCTAGCTCATTGTCTCATTGGCGGGCCAAATACTCTGGGCGGGCCAAGCAGAGAAAGGGGAGGTAACCTGGCCCCATATGACGACATATGGGGCCAGATCCCAAATCGGCGCGTTTGAGCTTTCATTTTTTTTTTCCAAAGGCGGAGCAAGATACCTACTGGTCGATTTACACCTTTGGGGGTATCTGTGGCCTACTGGTTAAGGAGTTGGACAGGTAACCGGAGGGTGGCCGGTTCGAATCTCGACGGTAGGCAAAAATAAGGAGAGGGGGAGTAGTTGTTTGTGCAGCGCTCTCTCCTACGTCCTCATCCACTGAGGTTGAGGTGCCCTTGAGCAAGGCACCTGAAAACCCCCACCTGCTCCCCGGGCGCTGCACTGCGGCGGCCCGCCGCTCCGGGTGGGCCGGTGAGCCCCCCCTGTGTTTCACCGGCTCCCGGGTGGGTCAAAAGCAGAGAAAGAATTTCCCCTAAAAAGGGACAATAAAGGATAACTTAAAACACCTAACGCAATTTTTAGCTACTGGGGGACCACAGGCAGGCTAGGGGAACTCATTAATGTTAGAAAACCTCATAGAGTGAAAATTTCATGCCATGGGACCCTTAATAAAAATGTGCATGCCATTAGTGAATTGAACATCATTCATTCATAGACAAAAATAAAAATAGGTCAAACTCTTATGTCAGCCCTGATTGAACAGCAGCACTGGGCTGGTCACCTCCCTCTCTCTTTCTCTCTCTCCCTCTCTCACCTCTCCGTTCTTGCCAAAGGAGATTGTGCGGGCCTCCATGTCCAGCACGCAGGTGATGAAGTCCCCCTGCGTGAAGCTGCTGAGGGTGAGTGTCTGTTCGCTGTTGTGGTAGAGGTTGCCACTGTAGGCGCGGTACAGCCACATGTCCGAGGTGGTGCGGTGGTTGAAGTCGTGCACAGGCCAGCGGGAGACGCCTACGCACGTGCCCTCGTTGCCCCGGTTCTCCTTCACGATGTAAAACTGTGCAAAAAAAAAAATCACAGAAAAAAAAAAGCTGTAGTGTAGTTGTACGGGTTTATGAGTCAAATGGATGGCCGGATGTAGTACCTTCAACACGGTATAGTACAGTCCTTAAGGACAATAAGATGTATTGTAGACAGTGTTGAATCAGACAATATTCCCAAGCCCTTACTAAAAACCTCAGGAATAAATACATATGCCTCCTCTTCGTGGTATTTTACAGCAATCCATTTTATTACAAATAATCACCTGCATGTGACCAACGTGAAAGGCTCTATAATCTTCCTAACTAAACGTCAAGAATATGGTTTTCAATTGCATTTCCCATTTCAAGCCAGACCTATTTACAAGCTTCATATTCGGCTGTAGCGGTGGCAGCATACCTTCCACTGATAGCATCCAGAGGAGATCCCAGTGGAGGCCAGACCGTAGCCTTTACCCCCGCTGCCGTGGGTCAGCCCCTGGCTGTTCTCCACCACACAACACTGGGCTTTCTCCGGGTCAAAGGACACTTCCTGGATGGGCAGGTTCTCGTCCTCCTCTTCAGCGTCACCCTATAGGTCAATCCATCACATCACATCACGTCACTGAACTGGCGGCCAATTGGGTATTTGCGTGTAGGTCGGAGGAAAAGAGGGTGTGGTTGGTTGGTTGGTTGGTGGCGTACCTGTAGCTTAAGCTCCTGCACCCTCTCTTTGATCTGGATGGTGTGCTTGGCCTGGGCCACGGGGGCCTCCCACATGCAGTCGGACAGCAGGGAGAACAGACGCTCCACCACCTGGAAAGCACCGCATGGCTATTAGGGGTGTAACAAAAAAACTATTTGAATCGGAAAATCGATTTTGATTTAAAAGATGCAAATCTTCTGAATCGAACTGAATCGTTCCATTTTAAAAATTTATCGTTCCTGAATTGTATCGTACCCCATGTATCGAGATACGCATCGAATCGTCTTTTATTGGAGAGATGCACACCCCTAACAAATACACTTCTTCTCTAGTCTTTGATAAATCTTTTTGAAGGAAATGCCACATTTACAAGTTAATTAATTTTGTGAAATGATTGTCTACTTTCAACGAGAAATCCATTGCATCATACCCCCTTGAATTGAGCCGTGCCACATCGAATCGAATCGAAATCCTTCTGAATCGAACTAAATCGAATCGTTCCATTTTAAAAATTTATCGGTCCTGAATCGTATCGTACCCCATGTATCGAGATACACATCGAATAGTCTTTTATTGGAGAGATGCACACCCCTAATGACTATGAGTTGGCTGCGTCATTAATCATTACCCATATATAAAAAAAATCGAATTTGCCATCGGGCAACATAAAGTTGCAAGGGTATAATCTTATGTGAAAGTGTGTACGGTATTAAAGCTGTACTCTCGACACATACTGTATCTGTAGGCAGAGTTCTCTTTGACTACTTGTTCCTGTCTGCAGCTCAAAGCAGTCCGAACGGTACCTGGGTGATTTGGTCGTCCTCTACGTTGGTCTCACAGGCGGGCAGAACGGCCTCCAACACGTGGAGGGCAAGGAGTCGAGTTCTCAAGTTCCCCACAAGAGGGACTCCTGAGGGAGAGAAAGGGAGAGTCAAGGGAGACGTTATGGTCAGATTCATGGGGGGAAGTTATGGATTCATTATTTGTGCCGTGCAAGGAAACCGCACCTGAGCAGCATTTCTGGGCGGCAATATTAAGCAAGACTTCTGTCCATTTGGGGGAGGCCATCTTGGCCTGGATAGCCTGGGAGGACACCACCCTCCTGAGGAAGACCAGGAAGTCTCCCAGGTGCAGCTCGGCGGTGTGCTGCTTCCGAAGCAGAGCTTGAATGAAGAGGGGGAAATGATCATCACTAGCGCCAGTGCACTTAATTTGAGTATGATTAAAGCTGCGTCCCCTCCCTGTGGGGAAGC